>NC_092334.1:356442500-356816875 GCF_046630445.1 Rutidosis leptorrhynchoides | reverse complement strand
TGAGTTCATATTATGCTACGAAATACTATTAACTACTCTTAATATTCTGTATGATTAACTTGTTCCATTTGACTATTTTGAAGGAAATGGCACCGACTACTCGACACACCGTGAATATGAATGAAGTGGAATTCCGTACTTTTCTAGCTTCAAACATAGCCGCAGTACAGGCTGCGCTACATACCAACAATAACCTTGGATCTAGCAGTACATGAAATCGTGTAGGATGCACCTACAAAGAATTCACGGCCTGCAAACCTTTGGAATTTGATGGAACCGAAGGACCGATCGGATTGAAACGGTGGACCGAGAAGGTCGAATCGGTGTTTGCCATAAGTAAGTGTACTAAAGAGGACAAAGTGAAGTACGCTACGCATACCTTCACAGGTTCTGCGTTAACATGGTGGAATACCTATCTAGAGCAAGTGGGACAAGATGATGCGTACGCACTACCGTGGTCAGCATTCAATCACTTGATGAACGAGAAGTACCGTCCCAGAACCGAGGTCAATAAGCTCAAGACAGAACTTAGAGGGTTACGAACCCATGGATTTGATATTACCACGTACGAAAGACGATTTACAGAATTGTGCCTATTGTGTCCGGGAGCGTTCGAAGATGAGGAAGAGAAGATCGACGCGTTTGTGAAAGTATTACCGGAAAGAATCCAAGAAGATATAAGTTTACACGAGCCTGTCTCCATACAACAGGCATGTAGAATGGCTCACAAACTAGTGAACCAGATTGAGGAAAGAATTAAAGAACAGACGGCTGAAGAGGCCAATGTGAAGCAAGTCAAAAGAAAGTGGGAGGAAAACGGTGATAAGAATCACCAATACAACAACAATAGCAATTACAATAATAATCGCAACAATTATCCCAACAATCGCAACATCAATCGCAACTACAACAAATGGCCCAACAACAACAACAACAACAACAACAACAACAACAACAACAACAACAGCAGCAACTACAACAATCATCCCAACAACAATAACAACCGCAACAACAACAACAACAATCAGAAGCAGCTATGCCAAAGGTGTGAAAAGTATCTCTCGGGGTTCTGCACCAAATTTTGCAACAAGTGTAAAAGAAATGGTCATAGCGCGGCGAAGTGTGAGGTCTACGGACCAGGGGTTAACAGAACGAAAGGAACAAATGGTGTCGGAACGAGTAATGGCGGAGCAAGTAGTGTCGGAGCAAGTTATGCCAATGTAGTTTGTTATAAATGTGGAAAACCGGGCCACATTATTAGAAATTGCCCGAACCAGGAGAACATGAATGGACAAGGCCGCGGAAGAGTTTTCAATATTAATGCGGCAGAGGCACAGGAAGACCCGGAGTTTGTTACGGGTACGTTTCTTATTGACAATAAATCTGCTTACGTTTTATTTGATTCGGGTGCGGATAGAAGCTATATGAGTAGAGATTTTTGTGCTAAATTAAGTTGTCCATTGACGCCGTTGGATAGTAAATTTTTACTCGAATTAGCAAATGGTAAATTAATTTCAGCAGATAATATATGCAGGAATCGAGAAATTAAACTGGTTATCGAAACATTTAAGATTGACTTGATACCAGTAGAGTTAGGGAGTTTTGATGTGATAATCGGTATGGACTGGTTGAAAGAAGTGAAAGCAAAGATCTTTTGTTACAAAAATGCAATTCGCATTATACGAGAAAAAGGAAACCCCTTAATGGTGTACGGAGAAAAGGGCAACACGAAGCTACATCTTATTAGTAATTTGAAGGCACAAAAACTAATAAGAAAAGGTTGCTATGCTGTTCTAGCACACGTCGAGAAAGTACAAACTGAAGAAAAGAGCATCAATGATGTTCCCGTCGCAAAAGAATTTCCCAATGTATTTTCGAAAGAATTACCGGGATTACCCCCACATCAATCCGTTGAATTTCAAATAGATCTTGTACCAGGAGCTGCACCAATAGCTCATGCTCCTTACAGACTCGCACCCAGCGAGATGAAAGAACTGCAAAGCCAATTACAAGAACTTTTAGAGCGTGATTTCATTCGACCAAGCACATCACCGCGGGGAGCTCCTGTTTTGTTTGTCAAGAAGAAAGATGGTACATTCAGGTTGTGTATCGACTACCGAGAGTTGAACAAACTTACCATCAAGAACCGCTACCCACTACCGAGAATCGACGACTTATTTGATCAACTACAAGGCTCGTCTGTTTATTCAAAGATTGACTTACGTTCCGGGTATCATCAAATGCGGGTGAAAGAAGATGATATTCCAAAGACTGCTTTCAGAACACGTTACGGTCATTACGAGTTTATGGTCATGCCGTTTGGTTTAACTAATGCACCAGCTGTGTTCATGGACCTTATGAACCGAGTGTGTGGACCATACCTTGACAAGTTTGTCATTGTTTTCATTGATGACATACTTATTTACTCAAAGAATGACCAAGAACACGGTGAACATTTGAGAAAGGTGTTAGAAGTATTGAGGAAGGAAGAATTGTACGCTAAATTTTCAAAGTGTGCATTTTGGTTGGAAGAAGTTCAATTCCTCGGTCACATAGTGAACAAAAAAGGTATTAAGGTGGATCCGGCAAAGATAGAAACTGTTGAAAAGTGGGAAACCCCGAAAACTCCGAAACACATACGCCAGTTTTTAGGACTAGCTGGTTACTACAGAAGGTTCATCCAAGACTTTTTCAAAATAGCAAAACCCTTGACTGCATTAACGCATAAAGGGAAGAAATTTGAATGGAAGGATGAACAAGAGAAAGCTTTTCAGTTATTGAAGAAAAAGCTAACTACGGCACCTATATTGTCATTGCCTGAAGGGAATGATGATTTTGTGATTTATTGTGACGCATCAAAGCAAGGTCTCGGTTGTGTATTAATGCAACGAACGAAGGTGATTGCTTATGCGTCTAGACAATTGAAGATTCACGAGCAAAATTATACGACGCATGATTTGGAATTAGGTGCGGTTGTTTTTGCATTAAAGACTTGGAGGCACTACTTATATGGGGTCAAAAGTATTATATATACCGACCACAAAAGTCTTCAACACATATTTAATCAGAAACAACTGAATATGAGGCAGCGTAGGTGGATTGAATTGTTGAATGATTATGACTTTGAGATTCGTTACCACCCGGGGAAGGCAAATGTGGTAGCCGACGCCTTGAGCAGGAAGGTCAGAGAACCCATTCGAGTAAAATCTATGAATATAATGATTCACACTAACCTTACTACTCAAATAAAGGAGGTGCAACAACGAGTTTTAAAAGAGGGAAATTTAAAGGATTAAATACCCAAAGGATCGGAGAAGCATCTTAATATTCAGGAAGACGGAACCCGGTATAGGGCTGAAAGGATTTGGGTACCAAAATTTGGAGATATGAGAGAAATGGTACTTAGAGAAGCTCATAAAACCAGATACTCAATACATCCTGGAACGGGGAAGATGTACAAGGATCTCAAGAAACATTTTTGGTGGCCGGGTATGAAAGCCGATGTTGCTAAATACGTAGGAGAATGTTTGACGTGTTCTAAGGTCAAAGCTGAGCATCAGAAACCATCAGGTCTACTTCAACAACCCGAAATCCCGAAATGGAAATGGGAAAACATTACCATGGATTTCATCACTAAATTGCCAAGGACTGCAAGTGGTTTTGATACTATTTGGGTAATAGTTGATCGTCTCACCAAATCAGTATACTTCCTGCCAATAAGAGAAGATGACAAGATGGAGAAGTTAGCACGACTGTATTTGAAGGAAGTCGTCTCCAGACATGGAATACCAATCTCTATTATCTCTGATAGGGATGGCAGATTTATTTCAAGATTCTGGCAGACATTACAGCAAGCATTGGGAACTCGTCTAGACATGAGTACTGCCTATCATCCACAAACTGATGGGCAGAGCGAAAGGACGATACAAACGCTTGAAGACATGCTACGAACTTGTGTTATTGATTTCGGAAACAGTTGGGATCGACATCTACCGTTAGCAGAACTTTCCTACAACAACAGCTACCATTCAAGCATTGAGATGGCGCCGTTTGAAGCACTTTATGGTAGAAAGTGCAGGTCTCCGATTTGTTGGAGTGAAGTGGGGGATAGACAGATTACGGGTCCGGAGATAATACAAGAAACTACCGAGAAAATCATCCAAATTCAACAAAGATTGAAAACCGCCCAGAGTCGACAAAAGAGCTACGCGGACAGTAAAAGAAAAGATATAGAGTTTGAAATTGGAGAAATGGTCATGCTTAAGGGTTCACCTTGGAAAGGCGTTGTTCGATTTGGTAAACGGGGGAAACTAAATCCAAGGTACATTGGACCATTCAAGATTATAGATCGTGTCGGACCAGTAGCTTACCAGCTGGAGCTACCTCAACAACTCGCGGCTGTACATAACACTTTCCACGTCTCAAATTTGAAGAAATGTTTTGCTAAAGAAGATCTCACTATTCCGTTTGACGAAATCCAAATCAATGAAAAACTTCAATTCATTGAAGAACCCGTCGAAATAATGGATCGTGAGGTTAAGAGACTTAAACAAAACAAGATACCGATTGTTAAGGTTTGATGGAATGCTCGTAGAGGACCCGAGTTCACCTGGGAGCGTGAAGATCATATGAAGAAGAAATACCCGCATTTATTTCCAGAAGATACGTCAACACCTCCAACTGCTTAAAATTTCGGGACGAAATTTATTTAACGGGTAGGTACTGTAGTGACCCGAACTTTTCCATGTTTATATATATATTAAATAAAATTGTTATTTACATGATTAAGTGTTTCCAACATGTTAAGCAATCAAACTTGTTAAGACTTGATTAATTGAAATAGGTTTCATATAGACAATTGACCACCCAAGTTGACCGGTGATTCACGAACGTTAAAACTTGTAAAAACTATACGATGACATATATATGGTTATATATATAGTTAACATGATTTTATTATAAGTATGTATCTCATTAGGTATTTTAACAATGAGTAATATACATAAAAATGAGACTATTAATTTAAGAAACTCGAAAACGATATATATAACGATTATCGTTATAACAACGTCTTACTAGGTACATATGAATCATATTAAGATATTGATACACTTGGTTAATTATGTTAAATGATAAGTAAATATATTATTAAGTGTATTAACAATGAAATACATATGTAAAAATAAGACTACTAACTTAATGATTTCGAAACGAGACATATATGTAACGATTATCGTTGTAACGACATTTAACTGTATATATATCATACTAAGATAAATTATTTATCATAATATCATGATAATATAACAATTTAACATCTCATTTGTTATAATAAACAATGGGTTAACAACAATCAACAAGATCGTTAACCTAAAGGTTTCAAAACAACATTTACATGTAACGACTAACGATGACTTAACGACTCAGTTAAAATGTATATACATGTAGTGTTTTAATATGTATTCATACACTTTTGAAAGACTTCAAGACACTTATCAAAATACTTCTACTTAACAAAAATGCTTACAATTACATCCTCGTTCAGTTTCATCAACAATTCTACTCGTATGCACCCGTATTCGTACTCGTACAATACACAGCTTTTAGATGTATGTACTATTGGTATATACACTCCAATGATCAGCTCTTAGCAGCCCATGTGAGTCACCTAACACATGTGGGAACCATCATTTGGCAACTAGCATGAAATATCTCATAAAATTACAAAAATATGAGTAATCATTCATGACTTATTTACATGAAAACAAAATTACATATCCTTTATATCTAATCCATACACCAACGACCAAAAACACCTACAAACACTTTCATTCTTCAATTTTCTTCTTCTAATTGATCTCTCTCAAGTTCTATCTTCAAGTTCTAAGTGTTCTTCATAAATTCCAAAAGTTCTAGTTTCATAAAATCAAGAATACTTCCAAGATTGCAAGTTTACTTCCAAGTTTTCTAAATCCATTCCAAGTAATCATCCAAGATCAAGAAACCTTTGTTACTTATAGCAGGTTACCTTTCTAATACAAGGTAATAATCATATTCAAACTTTAATTCAATTTCTATAACTATAACAATCTTATTTCGAGTGGAAATCTTACTTGAAATTGTTTTCGTGTCATGATTCTGCTTCAAGAACTTTCAAGCCATCCAAGGATCCTTTGAAGCTAGATCAATTTTTCTCATTTTCAGTAGGTTTATCCAAAGAACTTGAGGTAGTAATGATATTCATAACATCATTCGATTCATACATATAAAGCTATCTTATTCGAAAGTTTAAACTTGTGATCACTAGAACATAGTTTAGTTAATTCTAAACTTGTTCGCAAATAAAAGTTAATCCTTCTAACTTGACTTTTAAAATCAACTAAACACATGTTCTATATCTATATGATATGCTAACTTAATGATTTAAAACCTGGAAACACGAAAAACACCGTAAAATCGGATTTACGCCGTCGTAGTAACACCGCGGGCTGTTTTGGGTTAGTTAATTAAAAACTATGATAAACTTTGATTTAAAAGTTGTTATTCTCGGAAAATGATTTTTATTAAGAACATGAAACTATATCCAAAAATTATGGTTAAACTCAAAGTGGAAGTATGTTTTCTAAAATGGTCATCTAGACGTCGTTCTTTCGACTGAAATGACTACCTTTACAAAAACAACTTGTAACTTATTTTTCCGACTATAAACCTATACTTTTTCTATTTAGATTCATAAAATAGAGTTCAATATGAAACCATAACAATTTGATTCACTCAAAACGGATTTAAAATGAAGAAGTTATGAGTAAAACAAGATTGGATAATTTTTCTCATTTTAGCTACGTGAAAATTGGTAACAAATCTATTCCAACCATAACTTAATCAACTTGTATTGTATATTATGTAATCTTGAGATACCATAGACACGTATACAATGTTTCGACCTATCATATCGACACATCTATATATATTTCGGAACAACCATAGACACTCTATATGTGAATGTTGGAGTTAGCTATACAGGGTTGAGGTTGATTCCAAAATATATATAGTTTGAGTTGTGATCAATACTGAGATACGTATACACTGGGTCGTGGATTGATTCAAGATAATATTTATCGATTTATTTCTGTACATCTAACTGTGGACAACTAGTTGTAGGTTACTAACGAGGACAGCTGACTTAATAAACTTAAAACATCAAAATATATTTAAAGTGTTGTAAATATATTTTGAACATACTTTGATATATATGTATATATTGTTATAGGTTCGTGAATCAACCAGTGGCCAAGTCTTACTTCCCGACGAAGTAAAAATCTGTGAAAGTGAGTTATAGTCCCACTTTTAAAATCTAATATTTTTGGGATGAGAATACATGCAGGTTTTTTTATAAATGATTTACAAAATAGACACAAGTACGTGAAACTACATTCTATGGTTGAATTATCGAAATCGAATATGCCCCTTTTTATTAAGTCTGGTAATCTAAGAATTAGGGAACAGACACCCTAATTGACGCGAATCCTAAAGATAGATCTATTGGGCCTAACAAACCCCATCCAAAATACCGGATGCTTTAGTACTTCAAAATTTATATCATATCCGAAGGGTGTCCCGGAATGATGGGGATATTCTTATATATGCATCTTGTTAATGTCGGTTACTAGGTGTTCACCATATGAATGATTTTTATCTCTATGTATGGGATGTGTATTGAAATATGAAATCTTGCGGTCTATTGTTACGATTTGATATATATAGGTTAAACCTATAACTCACCAACATTTTTGTTGACGTTTAAAGCATGTTTATTCTCAGGTGAATACTAAGAGCTTCCGCTGTTGCATACTAAAATATGGACAAGATTTGGAGTCTATGTTTGTATGATATTGTGTAAAAACTGCATTCAAGAAACTGATTTCGATGTAACATATTTGTATTGTAAACCATTATGTAATGGTCGTGTGTAAACAGGATATTTTAGATTATCATTTAATCTACATAAAGCTTTTTAAACCTTTATTTATGAAATAAAGGTTATGGTTTGTTTTAAAAATGAATGCAGTCTTTGAAAAACGTCTCATATAGAGGTCAAAACCTCGCAACGAAATCAATTAATATGGAACGTTTTTAATCAATAAGAACGAGACATTTCACATGGTAGCGCGGACACACCATGGTGATGACGTGACTTCAGAGGAATTTGTCACTCTCCGTAACAACGGAGACAATGTTAGCGTCTTTGGAGCCATTTGCCGGATTAGCTCCACCTGGACAATTAACCCTTACATGCCCAGTCTTCCTGTACTTCCAGCATGTCAGATTCTTTCTAGAGTTTCTATTCTGCCTATCCGAACACAACAGTACCGTAGCTTCTGATGACGAGACTCCGTTACCTTCCAATCTTTTCTCCTAGAATAGGTGCTTGCTAGTAACATCTTCAAACTTCAGAGTTTCTTTCCCATACATCAAAATAGGTTTCATGTGCTCATAGGACGATGACAAAGATAATATCAACCTCAAAGCTTTATCTTCATCTTCCATTTTAACTCCAATAGCCTCCAGTTCCGAAACAATACCATTAAGAATACTCAGATGATCTGAAATCTTTGAACCCCCATCCATACGCAAAGTATGAAACATTTCCTTAAGACACAACCGGTTTGAGATGCTCTTGCCAAAGGGCAAATGCTCCAACTTATCCCAAAGTTCCTTAGCCGTTGATAACCCGTGCACATTTGCAAGCACGTTCTTTGCGAGACACAAACGAATCGCACTTGCCGCCCTCAAATCCATATCATCCCATTCTTCTTCATCGAACTTCTTGCTAGAATCACTGCCGGGAACAAGGGTGGGTTTACCCTTCAAAGCCTTGTGTAAACCGAACTGAATCAACACATCCTTGACTTGAACCTGCTACAAGCCAAAATTGATCCTACCATCAAATTTCTCTACATCAAACCTCATTGGACTGAACTTCGACATCGTATCCGTATCCTATAAACAACACTTTTTCTGATTTTGCTCACGTTTCGACTGGCCGACAGATGTAGTGGAGTGGCGCACAGGATCCGTTAAATTGAAAAATCCAACACCCGGTCCACTACAAATTCTAGACACCACTTACTCCGAATCAGAAAAATATTGTCAAACCAGATACCGTATACGATCAATAAAACTCGTTTCTGATGTGGACGATCCACTCCCGTGGCAACCACAGAGCATACCCCGACTCCTATAACCGAGACCCCCGTCAAACCTGACGCTCTGATACCAGTTGTTGGCAACGGAGACAGAAGCCAGGACCACCACAGAATATTCTCCGCTTTGGGAACAGCGAGCCACCAGCGACTCAACTGCCCTCACGGGTTTAAAACGCGTCCTGTGAGGAAGAGGTATCAAGCCACATATATGGGCCTTTGTTTTTGGCTCTCCAACCGATGTGGGAAAGGGGTGAAGGTCACCCCAACATTTATATTATTAGTATGTTTGATCATTGTTCTTGTTCACATTTTTTAATAATCCTCAAAAGTCAAATCACTCACTAATCCATGGGAATTAAGTCATCAGGTGCCACATCATATCGGTAAAAAATGCAGCACAAAGTATTAAACTAACTCGAAAGTATACAATCTAAAACATTATAGTATGTTACAGGTTGTTAAAAAGGTTGTTAACTGATCCTTCTTTGTTATCCGATGGGCAGCTAACGTTAAACGGGTATCCAGTATTTAGTTATGTTCGTGGTCGAGTTCTCAAATTAACAATCATACGAATAATGATATCTTGAACTGCTAAACACATTCTTATTTTGAATAGGGAGTTCACCATAATCGTCACAGTTTAGTTAATATTATTCTGTTCAAGGGTGAAACTTAGTTTTTTTACCAGAAAGTATATGTAAGTTTAAAATTACCATATGCTACCAAATATAGTAATTTGAAGGTCCTAGAAGCTCTATAGTGGACAGTTAGATTACCATGTAAATTACCCTTGTCAGCAACAGTCACATTTAACAATTTCACTACTAGTAGTTTTCTAAGAGTTGAGGTCATAGTACTCCTTCCCTCTTAATTTAATAATTATGACTTCAATTTTTTTATAACTTTGACTGTAAATAACTTATTTGTATTATATAATAATTGATGAAAGTTATGACAAATGAAAATACATATAACACTTAGTTTATTAATATAAATTTTATCAGGTATTATATAACGCAAAAAAAGTTATTTAGAGTCAAAGTTAAGAAATAAAAAATCTACTCAGAAATATTAAACTGAGATGCTGGGAGTTATACAGTTTTAAGTAGCCAGGAAAATGGTTGAAAACTGTCACGTGATTATACGCTTAAGCCACATACATGAATAAAAAAATTTAATACTTCTCCGCGGGTAACTGATCGAATAAGGAAAACCACATTTGTTTATCTGTTTACAAGCACTTTATTTATTATTATTATTATTATTATTATTATTATTATTATTATTATTTTGAAAACAATGTATAAATTTGTGTAGGGGGTGAAATTGAGAAAAGGGGGTAAGACAAATGACATATCAGACACAAGCCAAATTAGTGAAACTATTTCCTGCAGTAGTATGTCTTGTTGTAAACTCATCACTTCATGTGTTCCATCTTATTTAAGCTTTACTAGCAACGTATATACTAACATGTGCTTCAATTCCTCCAGCTACCCCTATCCTTAATTTCTAGCTAGCTACTTCATCTAAAAATCCTTTTTTTTTTTTTTTTTTACTTGATTTGCCAAGGCATATATTTACTAAATTCACTTTTGCTTTCATAACTTTTTCAAGGTACTAACCCACTATACATTGGTGGGTCATCTTTGTTTAATTTTGGATTGTAATACCTACTAATCAACATAACTTATATGTTCTTTCTAATTCAATCATTTCATGTTATGTTAGCTTATTTTTCTTTATATGATATAATGTATCAATCTGAATTATTGTATGTTTGTCTTTCATCTAACTCTGTCTAAAGACTAATGAAAGGGAAGCGGATATTTGTTTGTAGTTTCATAATAATTCAGATTATCTTGTTGTTCAAGACTTATGTTATAGATTATAGTTTGAACTACAAACTACTAGATATCTCCAACTAATCAAATGTGATTATGATTTTTTTTTTTTTTTTTTTAACGGCGAATTTTTAGCATCATTAGATCGTTTATTTCAATAACCCTCATCATTTGCACTTATCACACACGTTCGAGCTGAAACCGAACCCGATCAACGGTACCCGAAAACACATCCATTAGGGCAGTGTTCCTGGGTAGAGGTCCGTGAACGAATCTAGTAAAACCTCCCTATAAGGTCAATATATACCACTATTATTGGTATTCAATTGTTTTAAAGAAAATCATGTCATTCCTAAGGATCGAACCCATGACCTCTCCATATTCCATGATACAAAGTACATTGAGGGAACCGTTAAGCTATGCCAGCAAGTTCAATAATAAATAAACAATAATCATAGATCCATTTGATAAATGTGGTCTTGCCTAATTTAAGATGTGTAAAGAGAATATTAAACATGATCCATTTTTTAAGTAGGACACAGATTATACATAGAGATAGAGATATAGATATAGATATGTATTATTGGCTGATCATAACTAAAGTACTACTTTAATTTACATATAAACATGTTATAAGATCTCTATAATATTACTATGTTGATCAAACTTACTATTACTCCGTACATGTATAGTCTCTGAGAAGTACAGCAACAGATGAGTAATAGATAGGCTCATTTAGACCATTCGTAATGGTGAGTGGTGTCACTTTTGGTGTCACTTGCCTTTTTACACTTTTTTGCTGAATAGGACGTGTTACTTTTCTGAGTGGAGTAGTGGTGGTGTTACTTTTTGGTGTTAGTTTGGAGTATTGTGATGATGTATTAAAATCTAATTGGGTTAAGTATTAAATGGGGATATAAATAATATTTTTAAATCAATAAAAAAACAAAAAAACAAGTAACATGGTGTCACTTACCATGTTACTTTGTGACTAACGTCAAAGTAACATCAAAAGTGACACACCATTATGGGAGGAAGTTGGTGTCACTTTTGACACATGTGCAAAGTGACGTTTTACACCATTACAAATGTTCTTAAAAACAAAAACTCTAAAGACTTTAGTCAAAAAGCTATTGACACAAAGTGGCCAACGGTTGAAATAAAAAGAATCGGGTAAGTGCTGTAAATAACTGTTCATGTACTTTTTCTGTTTTTAGTTTGTTTTACTTTTACAATTTACAAAAGATATACATAAATCTTCTACTTTTCCCTGAAAGAACATTTAATGGTGTATGAGATGCGTTTTATTATTTTGCAAATACAATCCAGGTTCTAAGATAACTTTTAACTCTGACTGTAACATGACATGAAGACAATTCAACGCACGTTTCAAGCAAAAAGTGGGATTTTGACTGAGATGTAACATTGTGAAGAAAGACATGAATATTGAAATTTGGGTAAAAAGGTAGTATTAGATACTGTGTTAAAATATGACTGTAAATTGAGTGTAATATAAATATAAATATATTAATAATAACACTTGTCAAATGAAGATTTGATTGAAAAAAATCAAACACTTCATTTTTACGCGTCAAAAAAGTGATTGACGCTTAAGGCGCTTCAAGACCGAAACCCCACTTAGGCGCCAAGGGCGTCATCTACGAAAAGGGGCGTCAATTTTGGGTGAAGCTTCCTTAAAGGTGGTCTAAGTATGAGTCATATATAACTTTGATCAAACATTTAGTGATGAAAAAATTATTCAACAATAAAGTCATAATAGTGGTCAAATCTCGGACTACGCTTAGTTTAATCAAGCATTTGCTCATTTAGATCCTTTATATTCACTCTATTAATTTTGATTAAAAAATAACAAGTTTAACTAAAATTAAAAATTAGAATTAGATTAGAAATGCTACTATAACATGCAGTAATATAACTAGTGAGTGGTGAACGTTTTGATACATAGTAAACTAACTACAACACTAAAAATCATAAAACGTCGTTTTCTCGACATGTAAGTTCAAATTAATATATATTCCAATTTAATTAGCATCATTTAATCAAGCGAGATGTACGAGTAACAATATGCAGGCAAAATATATACGGGAGTAACAATTTGAATCGCGATCAGTGATTTATTAAATGAAGAGCAAAAGTTGAACAAATTACCTCATAAGTCACCGATTAAATTGAATCCGCAACGAATTAAGCGTTCATCGTTTGGTAATTGTCAAGTTGGGTGAATCTGGCTCTGTAATAATCAGAAATTAACAGATAACAAGCCGCTTGATCTCTCAGTTGAAATGGAGAGTAATAATCAGTTATATGAATATGAATGTATGGTTATTATATTATACATTATACATATATTATATATGAACATGACTATATGATATTAATATCTTCTTGAATGTGTGTTGTGTGTGTCTAGGAGTTTGGGCCGTTTATGGAGGAGATGCAAGGTATCTTTTTAATAATAATAATATTTAAAAATTGATTAACGAGTATAAATATAGTCAAGCTTTTTATCCCATTAATTAGCGTGTATTTTTTGTATTGATAATTGATTGATAAATAAAATTAAAAAAAAGGGGGGGATTTAAATTTGATTTGAGTATATAAGGTTTGTGAAGAAACTTTACGTTTAATCACAGAAAGTTATTGTTTCATGGGCATCTCTCAATTTGTTGGGTGGACCGGGTATAGGCAATCTACGGACATTCAATCAATCAATATCACTACAAGAAATTCCATAAATAGAAATTCGATAAATAGGAATGACACTTTTTTGTAGGACATATGTCGTCCGGAAAAGTCAGCTACAGGATAAATTTTTTTGCTTTTCTAGCTTGTTTTTTCTGAAATGTTAACCAAATTTCCCGGACCACATAATGTCTTACCAAAAAAGTTATTTATTTTAATTTTTTTTATTTTACTAGAAAAATTTTGCTCCAAAATGCAAAAAATTTGCACCCGTCTTTTTCCTGAACGACATGTCGACCCTGAATGTCGCCTAGGAAAAAACGCCCTTTTTATTTATTTGATTTTCTTCCAGCTAATAATTTTTGGCATCAAAAAGTAAAAAAAATTTGGCGAGTAACTTTCCCGAACGACATGTCGTCCCTAAAGATCTTCTTGGACGACAATTGCATCTGAACATTTTTTGTCTATTTAAACTCCCATTTTAAATACTCTTATCCATAACACACATTTCACTCACTCAAAAATGTTGATTTTCCGCCGATCATTGTCTCATTCGACGTATATTACGGATGTGAATTCTATAATGAAAATGAAGTTTACGATTATAGGCGTGCTTCGAAAGCTTCTTTCGAATAAATTGACGTTCGCGACTTTGGTTTACAGGACTTGTTAGCATTTTTGAAAGAAAATGTATCGTTTGAACACAATGACGAACTGCATTATGAAGATGAATGTTGTGTTCCGTACATACCTTCGTACCGACGAACAATGGTACGATATAAAAGAATTCGTCGATCTACGTTCAAATTGAATTTCCTTTTATTTAGTTTTGGAAGATGAAGAAACTTTGGGTTGACGTTACATCGACGAAAATGCCGAAAATTAAAAGGATGAACCCGGTGGGCCTTTTTACGATACTGATAGCCGTTATTATACGGATTCCAACTAATAAACTTGTCGTTATTTTAATTTTTATTGTGTTTTAGTTTAATTATGTCGGTGTTTCAAATATTATATTGTACAATCTATTAAATGAATGAAAAATTATATTATAGTTATTTTCTATTTCTAACAAAGTTACAGAAATTGAAACACATTCAACTACTAGCATTAATTAAATATTATACAAAGTTACTGAATTTAAACACATTACAACGACAAACATTAAATGGAGATCATAAAAAGTTACTTAAATTAAATCACACTAATAATGAAAAACATCCGAACTAGTTGGAAACTTAGTAATGAAACACTACTAACGACGAGCATGACTACAAGCATGACTACGAGCATTCGACCTATTGGACGAATTTTCTGAATCTGAGCTCGATGATGCCGAAGTTTCACCAACGAAGGCCCTGTTGATGGGTAACATAATTAACTGGATGTCTTCCTACAAGACCTTCAAACACATCAATATTAGTAAATAAACAATTCAGAAACGCTCCGTACGAAAGAGGTCTTGAATCTGTATAATGAAGCCGATTTATTCGGGAATCAACCAAATGAGAAATATTTACTTCAATATGGTGAGTCATGCACCAGCTAAGATAGGCTTCAGTCATTGACAAATGAGCGACATTTGGTTCACGGTGGTACATGTTACTCCTGATAATTGCATTTCTTATAGCTATTTCAGGACAGATATATATTCGTCAAGGATTCCCGTACGTTGTATGGTCATGTATAAAATACAAGTACGACATATAAGTATGGTTATTTGATGTGGTGGAATATCCCGAGGAAGAGCTTGAAGTTCTTTTATGGGATAATAGAAATTTGTACCACCAAATGGTACGCCCAATAACTCACCGAATTGTTGAAGACTATACTGTGTGGCCTTTCAAATATTCAAACTTCAGTATTTGTTCATCAATGATTTCAATGTTCAAATAGAATTCACGCACGAGTGTAGGGAAAATGAACGAATCAACCAAAAGGAAAGGAAGCCAACCCATTATTCTGAATTCGCGATCGATGTTTGTAAAATCTTGTTGATTTACTTTGTGACCTTCACTAATAGGTCTACCGATCATTCTGGATTAGTTGTACTCACTACATGTGGGTGGATGTCTTGGTGGTGCATATGGATCAGAAGGGTGATTCATAGTGTTATTATTGAGAGAAACTTGAATGGGTGGATATGGATCAAAAAGGTGCATATGGCTACTCTTTAAGTAGGCATAAACTGCCATCAAGAGTTTCCCACCCAAGATTTCCCACCAAGATTTTCCCCACCAAGAGTTTTCCGCCCTAGATTTCGCACTAAATGTAACATCGTAATGTAACGGTGTAATGTGATGTAATGGTGTAATATAAAATTAACTTTTCATTTCATCCAACAAGAAACTGAAATTAGAAACTGAAACTAGTAACTAAAACACACTACTTCCAAAAGAATACACATCAGTTAAACTAGAAACTAGAAACTAGAAACTAGAAACCGAAACAATAAACTAGAAACTAGAAACTTAAACTGAAGAGGTACATTTCATCCAGCTTAAAGAAAATACATCACACTAGTTCGAAAATAAAATACATCAGTTACTTGGAAAAAAAAAAAACACAACACAAATGCTACCAAGCTACAAATTAACATCAGTTTCAACCTTTTTGCTTGACGTTCTGCGATCTCAAGTGAACGTTCTAGAGCTCTCTTGGACCTTAACAATGGTGGCACTTCAAGTGACCTATCACACCAGAATGGATCAATCCAATTCATTGATATATGACGATAGAATGTGATGTTGATATATGACGATGGAATGTGACGTTGATATGTGACGGTGGAATGTGACGTTGATATAGGAAGATGGAATGTGACGTTGATATGTGACGGTGGAATGTTATGTTGATATGTGATGGTGGAATGTGACTTTGATATCAGACGATGAAATGTGACGGTGGAATGTGACGGTGAAATGTGATGTTGATATGTGACGGTAGAATGTGACGTTGATATGTGATGGTGGAATGTGATGGTGGAATGTGACGGTGATATGTGACGGTGGAATGTGATGTTAAAATCTTACGGTGGAATGTGATGTTTATATCTGACGATGAAATGTGAGGATGATATCTGAAAATGGAATGTGACAGTGGAATGTGACGTTAATATCTGACGATGTAATGTAACTTTGATATCTGCCGGTTAAATGTGACTTTCATTTTTAACGGTGGAATGTGACATTGATATCTGACGGTCAAATATGACGTTGATATCCGACGATAGAATGTGATGGTGGAATGTGACATTTATATAGGACGATGGAATGTGACATTGATATGTGACGGTAGAATGTGACGTTGATAACTGACGATGGAATGTGACGATGGAATGTGACGATGGAATGTGACGTTGATATAGGACGTTGGAATGTGACGTTAATATCTGACAATGGAATGTGACATTGATATCAGACGGTAAAATATGATGTTGATATCTGACGATGGAATGTGACTGTGGAGTGTGACGTTGATATCTGACGACGGAATGTGACGTTGATATCTAACGATGAAATGTGAGGTTGATATATTACGGTGGAATGTGACGTAGATATTTGACAGTGAAATGTGACGTTGATATATGATGGTGGAATGTGACGGTGGAATGTGATGGGGAATGTGACGTTGATATGTGACGGTGAAATGTGACGTTGATATGTGATGGTGGAATGTGACGTTGATATCAGACGGTGGAATGTGGCGTTAATATATGACGGTTAAATGTGACGTTGATATCTCACGGTGGAATCTGACGTTGATATATGATGGTGGTTGTTATTTGTGAGACGGTGAATATATGACGACGACTTCGATGATGATGATGATGGTGATGATGACGACGACGACTATATGTTTGGAGGACTTATTAATAAACGTAAATATAATATGTCCAGGCGACTTATATATAAAAGTAAATACAATAATATCTAAATTAATACATAGTTATAAATGTAAATAAAAGATTTTTAATTAATTATATATAAAAAAGTAGAATTTTACCAAAAAATTAATATAATAGTTAAATATAACAAGAACAACAACAACAACAACCACCACCAATACCACATGAGTGGTGTATGAGGGAGGTGATATGTAGACTATCCTTCCCCTATCCGAGAATAAAGACTAGTCATTTCTCCACCCAGAGTGAAACACTCTCAAGAGTGAGAAAGTCATCCCTCTCTTTATTCGACGGATAAAGAGATTTCTTCCGAGAGGACCTCCGGCCTTTAAGTAAGATTTTTTTTTAAAAAAAAAATACTAAAATAAAATTAATAAAAGACGTCATGAAAATGGTAGAATCAAATATTTATGGGTTTTAAATCATGCAGGAATTTAATTTAGGCTCTAAGAGTCAGTCAAATCGCCAATAAATCGACGATTACTATCGACTTAATAGTTAAATATATTAATATAAATATAGTATTTATTTAAATTAATAAATAAAAATATAATTTTTAGTTAATTATATATATAATAATAAGTTATTTATTAATAAATAAAAAATGATAAAATATTTAAATTTTCATGAAAAACTCGCGGGCCTTATCTTTTCGTTTCCCTCCATATTAACTCCGGAGGACATGTCGTCCGCAAAGGGTGGTTCGAAAAAGAAAATGCATAATACAGCGAACAACTGTTCTTACTTTCCCACTTTACCAAAACTCAAACCCAATTTCACCTCCTAAACCAACGGTGATTTAGAGCTATTTCCAGCCAAACCAACACCAAATCCAAACTTATCTTCCATCTTAAAGCACTAACATGGTATGTTCGTCATTTATTTTTGAAAATTAAAGTTTGATTCTTTGAGTTACATTAAATTCGAATATTGGGGATTATTTTTAAAAGATTGTTGTGCTTGATTATGTTTAGGCTTATGATTTTCATTCTTAATTTATTATTTTGCTTATCTTTGATCGTTTGATATCGGCAAAAACGACATGTTTTTATACCCAATATCAAGCCCTAAAAACAATAAAGTAAACGACTTTATCGAAGAATACGACGTTTATTCGATTTATTTGATAGATCAAGTAATTACAAGGGCATTGCAAAAAGAATCAAAGAAAACGGACCTAAAACGAAGAATCTAGATCGAAAACGATGAACTTAAATTACGACCTCGGAAACTGTAACACCCCGTTTTTCAGTTACATGTTATTTTGGACGTTATTTGAGTTACAAGGTATGTAATCATATATTTTGACCCCAAATAAAGTTTGAGTTAATATTTTAGAACCTTACCATTGGAAAGTAGACCTTATTACATTTCCAACGATATTTGATTCATCAAAAACGGAGTTACGGTCTGAAAGTTACGACCAAAAAAAGTTTCATAAAAGTGCTGAAATTTGGGACATTGTGGGCGCGAGATTTACCTCGCGTCGCGAGTTTCAGTCAGGAATTCAGCTATTTTGGGTTGCAAGCTCACGGTTGCGACCCCAGACCTCGCGGTCGCGAGGTTGGTTAGACATGGGTCATTTTAACTCGTTTTTAAGGGGTAAATGAGGGTGTTTTGGTCTTTTCA
This sequence comes from Rutidosis leptorrhynchoides, assembly GCF_046630445.1. Lineage (NCBI taxonomy): Eukaryota > Viridiplantae > Streptophyta > Magnoliopsida > Asterales > Asteraceae > Rutidosis > Rutidosis leptorrhynchoides. The sequence goes on along the minus strand of NC_092334.1, from coordinate 356,797,589 downwards.
CTTTGGGGTCGGGTTTTTGACCATAAACCTGATCCAAGGCTCATCTAGAGCTCATTTCTTATACATCAAAACACTCCCAATCTTAGAGTGAGAGAGAAGAGTTTCTAGAGAGAGAGAGGAAGCTTGAGTGGGTGAAGATGGTGGTGATTCTTGCCCAATTTGGTAAGGATCTTGGTTCTTCTTGGTGTGTCTAGCTTCTTGGCTTCATTTTGGTGCTAAGGTAAACACTAGACCCGAACTTTGATGTTTTATTCTTGATTTGGGTTAGGGTTTGTGTTAGTGTTGGGTTATAAACCCCATTTCTTATGAAATTGAGGGTTTTGTTGTATGTATTGTGTAAGTAAACCCGATTATTGTGAGTTTAGGGTTTGATAATGATTTTGGAAGTATTTATCATGGTTTGGGTGTTAAATCACTAGTTTGCATGTGTATTGGTAATTTTGATGTTCATAAGAACATGTTTGTTGGTCAAAATGGGTGTTGACCTTGATTAGTGTCAAATTAAGATTAGAGTCAAGTTTTGGTTAATCAAGTATGTAAATACTTGGTTTATGTGATAATTGGTGTTTTGGGACATAATCACTAGCTATTAGTGATTATGAGTGAGTTTGACATAAGTCAAATGTGGTCAAGTGCAATATGGGTCAATATTGCACGTCTTGTAGTTTTGGTGTAAATGGCATTTTGAAATGATCACTACCTAAGTAGTAATCTAGTATCGAGACCTAGGTTGGTCTAATTGGTGTCAAGTATAATTTGGGTTAATTTGTACTTTGTAGAGTGGGTTTGAATTACCACCTGAAGTGGTAAATGGTTTGTGTCCATTAGGTGTTAAATGGGCGGGTTTTGACGAGCAATGTGTGATCCTTCGGCTAAGGGATGATTGAGTCAGATTCTCTTTTAGATAATGTATATTTATGTGAATATTGTGCCTATGTGTGATATAGGTGACTACTTGCTCGGATGTGTGGACGGAAATCGTATTACATGACTTGTGCTGGCATTCCAAGGTGAGTGGAATAATTATACATGTATGTATATGATGTATTTAATTGTACGGCGTGAAATGTGGGTTTAGTCGCGGTGTTAAGACACCACATTTTACGTGACGGGTGAGTTAGTCTCGATGTTAAGACACCACTCCTGGGTTAGTGACATGTGGGTTGGTCACGATGTTAAGACACCACATTTGTCGTGATGGGTGGGTTAGTCGCGATGTTAAGACACCTCCCAGGGGTTACTGATACGCGATGTCAAGTAAACTAATAGATATTGTGAACACAAATGGTCTTTCGTGAGTACCATTCCCTTGTGCTTATGGTTAACTATGGTTGTGTAATTTTTGTATTTTAGCATATTAAATTACGAACTATATGCTATTGGCGATGCTAGCTTATTGTGAACTGCGGATATTTAGTTTATGCATTGTGATTGCATGGTTATTGAATTGCTAGCTCGTATGCGATATTTGTGTAAGTATAATTATTGCATTCACTAAGCGTAATCTTACCCCTCGTTGTTGTTACCTTTTTATAGGTATTGGTTGTTAAGGAGAAGACTTCTAGTTGCTAGACTAGTTGCTTGATTTTATGATGGGGTAGCTTTTGGATATTCGGACGTGAATTGGGGACTTGGTAAATCCTTGGGATTATGCTCTTGGTATCTGGTTGGGCTATTGAGTCATAACCCGGTTTGTAGCGTAAATGGGTCGTAATCACCCACTTGTTGTGTAGCGGATCGGAAGGTGTCGATTTGAATGTTTTGGATTTGGTCATATGTTGAGCTCGTGTTTTATTGTATAGTTGTTATTTAATACGTTTAAATTGGTTATGATTTATTTGGAATCAGATGAGGTTAGACGATTTGGATCGAAAGAGTAATGTACGTATAACAACTTTGTTTATATAAAAAAGGGTTACTATTTCAGGTAAACTGGATTTAGGTTGTGTAACGTCCTCCCAATAGGGTCTGGAAGAAACGTTACTAATATCAAATAAACCAACATATTATAATACGAGAACAATACTAAATGAGAAAATTTAACTTTATTGAGTACGCAGCGGAAAATAAAATGTCGTTACAATAACGATAAAGTAATTGTTCATATGCAGAAGTAATAAATGCGATATCTCTTGATCCTAAGTCCAAGTAGCATCACATAAGTAGTAGATAAGAAAGCTTGAATCAAACAGCACCTGAGACAAAACATGCTAAAGTGTCAACCAAAAAGGTTGAGTGAAGTTCATAGGTTTAACAAAAGTAGTTATCGTTGTTTTTAGACCACAAGATTTAGTTGTAAAGTTGATCTCCCGCAGGATCAAAAAGTAGATCTCGCAGATCCAAAAGTTATGCCAGTGCATGATATTTAGACTAAACATTCAAGTTTGCCCCATGACAAGTTGTGTCTGTCCTTGTCGGTTTAATTTCATTATCAAGTAATACAAAGACTTAGTCAAATGTATCGGGGACGTTACTCCCGATAGGCCTACCCCCAATAAATAAGCATGCCGCAGCACTTAAAAATATCACTGTAGGGACTTAGTCGGACATAGCCGGGTATAGCATAGTTTTAGCAGTTGGTACTTGTGTCTAAATTGTAAATAGTAAAAGCAGCATGTGTCTCACCCCAAATAAGTTAAATAAGTTTGCTAGCAATAAAGAGTGGGGCTATGAATTCACCTTAGTAAGTAGAGAGAGAGTTATTCCTCGAAATAAAGAGTTGAACGAGTGAGCAGGAAAATCAACCTATTGACATTTAAGAGTAGTTAAGTGATTTGCCCATGTTTAAGTTTAAGTATGTGTTTAAGTATAGTTTGTTTTACTAAGTTTCTATTCCTAGTAAGTTACTATTTTTATAAAGTTTCCATTTTTAGAAAGTTTCTTATTTTACTAAGTTTCTATGACTAGGGAGTTTCTACTTTTATGAGTGTTTTTCATTTTAGGATACTTGCTGTATTAGATAAGCTTCCAATCACCCCTTTCCCTTCGAATGGCTAATTTAGGTCTAGGGGCTTGAGCCATAGGACCCTTTAAATCGGAAATCCAAACCCTCTGCCTAGAATCTCGTAGAAACCATTCGTCAAGAAAGTTTGAAGAACTATACATCTCTAATACATATCCCAAAATGTTTTTGTGCTACAATATAAGTAGTAGGTTATAGGTGCTAGTAATAGTAATAGTGTATACATGTTAAGTACTAGTATAAGTGGTATTAGGGTTTAAGGTTTTAATATGTATATGTATATATAATTCGTATATATATGTATATATATATATATATAAAAATATATATTTTTTTTACATGTGTATATGTATATATAAATCTAGGTGTGTTTATGTATATACTTATGAATAACAAGTTTATAATATGAATATGAATTAACAAAGATTAAAGTTTATGTAAATAGTTTAGGGTTTATGTTATACCTTTGAAGATTCAAGATAATTAACAAAGAAAAGATGAACACGATGAAGATGGAAGATCAAAGCCTTAAAAATCTTGAAGAACTCCTTGAAGATTCTTGAAGAACACGAAGAACAAGCTTGAAGATCCGAATACTACAAGAGAGGGAGAGGGAGAGATTGTTTTTGAGAGAGGATTTTGGTGTGATTTGTGAATGAGAAACTAGGAGTTTATATAGTGCAAGTATTAGAGTGTTTGATAATGCTAAAAACGAACATATATTTCATAGCATTATCCCTCAAGAAAGACAAGCTTTCGTTTAAATATTAAAAGGTGAAGACAAAAGGCAGATTCGACAAATTGAAGACGCAAATGACCAAAAAGCTAAAAAGTACAAAGTACAAGCAAAGAGGTTCAAATTATTGATGAGAAACGTCTCAAAATTACAAGAGTACAAGGTGCAAAACGCAAAGTACAAGATATTAAATTATACGCAAGGACGTTCGAAAATCCGGAACCGGGACCAGAGTCAACTCTCAACGCTCGACGCAACGGACTAAAAATTACAAGTCAACTATGCACATGAATATAATATAATATATAATTAATTCTTAAAATTAATATATATATATATATATATATATATATATATATATATATATATATATATATATATATATATATATATATATATATATATATATATATATATATATATTATATTATATTATAAAACCGTCGGCAAGCTAGGAGCCAAGCTTGTTTGAGCTGGAATCCACAGCTCCGCACTCGCGGAGCTTATAAAGGCAAAAACCTCCGCACTCTCGGAGGTCAAATAGTATTACGTGGGCCTATAAAAGGCCGAGCATTCGGCCGATTTTTACACATCTTTTTCTCTTCACTCATGCGTAAACTTATATATATATATATATATATATATATATATATATATATATATATATATATATATATATATATATATATATATATATATATTTTAATTTAAATTTTAATTTTAAATCCTAATAATAAGGGTATGTTAGCGAATGTTGTAAGGGTGTAAGTCAAAATTCTGTCCGTGTAACGCTACGCTATTTTTAATCATTGTAAGTTATGTTCAACCTTTTTACATTAATGTCTCGTAGCTAAGTTATTATTATGCTTATTTAAAATGAAGTAATCATGATGTTGGGCTAAATACTAAAATTGGGTAATTGGGCTTTGTACCATAATTGGAGTTTGGAAAAAAGAACGACACTTGTGGAAATTAGACTATGGGCTATTAATGGGCGTTATATTTGTTTAACTAAATGATAGTTTGTTAATTTTAATATAAAGATTTACAATTGGACGTACCTATAAATAACCATATACACTCGATCGGACACGATGGGCGGGATATTTATATGTACGAATAATCGTTCATTTAACCGGACACGGGAATGGATTAATAGTTAATAGATTTATTAAAACAAGGGTGAAATTATGTACAAGGACACTTGGCGTAATTGTTAACAAAGTATTAAAACCTTGTTACAGTTTAAGTCCCCAATTAGTTGGAATATTTGACTTCGGGTATAAGGATAATTTGACGAGGACACTCGCACTTTATATTTATGACTGATGGACTGTTATGGACAAAAACCAGACGGACATATTAAATAATCCAGGACAAAGAACAATTAACTCATGGGAATAAACTAAAATCAACACGTCAAACATCATTATTACGGAAGTTTAAATAAGCATAATTTCTTTATTTTCATATTTAATTGCACTTCTAATTATCGCACTTTTATTTATTGTCATTGTATTTAATTGAACTTTTATTTATTGCAATTTCATTATCGTTATTTACTTTACGCTTTAAATTAAGTCTTTTATTTATTTAAAATTTTACATTAGGTTTTAACTGCGACTAAAGTTTTAAAATCGACAAACCGGTCATTAAACGGTAAAAACCCCCTTTTATAATAATAATATTACTTATATATATTTGTATTTTTATAAATTAAAACTAATATAGCGTTAAGCTTTGTTTAAAAGATTCCCTGTGGAACGAACCGGACTTACTAAAAACTACACTACTGTACGATTAGGTACACTGCCTATAAGTGTTGTAGCAAGGTTTAGGTATATCCATTCTATAAATAAATAAATATCTTGTGTAAAATTGTATCGTATTTAATAGTTTTTCCTAGTAAAAATAAAGCTATTTCATATACACCTAGCATAACATCAAGTATTTTTGGCGCCGCTGCCGGGGAACTTAAACGCCGAAAGCGCAACGCTAATGATATAAAAATAAATAAATAATAATAATATAATTTTGTAAAAATTTTTATTAAGTCCTTCGTATAAAAATATAAGTTTTTTTTTAAAATATAAAAATATAAAAATACAAAAAGAGTTTGTTAAAAAATATATAAAGTTTAAAAAAAAAGTAATTTTACTTTTGAGTTTAAAAATAAGTATTTTATTGTTTTATAAAAATATTTAGTTATATTTATATTTTATATATATTTGATAAAACAGAAAAACATAAAAAAAATAAAAAGAAAAAAAACTGAACCTGTGCAAAAACGAACCCCTTTTCAGCCTAAATTTGACCCTCCGCGACTCGCGAAGCTTTTGAACTGGATATAACCACACTCGCGGAGGTCAATCTGACAGGTCAACCTAGGACTGCAATTAATACGAAATTAGGGTTTAATTAATTTAATTATTTAGTTTTTAGGGTTTTATTTAATTAATTAGTTTAGTTATTTATTTAATTTGTATTATTAAGTTATAATTAGTTTAATTAATTTATAAAATTAATAGTTTTATTAAATAAATAATATTTTTATAAAAATTGTACTTTTTACAACTTTAAGTATATTTTTATATTTTGTATTTTTTATTTATTCGTTTTAGCGTAATATTTGTATTTTTCGCTCGTATTTAGTTTTAAATCATAGTATTTGCCATAGTTATTTTTATTTCTAGATTTTTAGGCTTTGCCGTAAAATCCCTTAAGTGCTTTTTCTTTAGACTAAGATTTAGGTGCTTTAGAATTTTGTAACGCTGTTCTAAGTTTTTAGTACCTTTTTAAGATATTGCCATTTGGGATATAGAATTCCTTGTAAACTTTAATATTTTTAGACGCAACTTTTAATTCTTAGTTTTTAGTTCCTTTTTAAGTTTCGACGCGCTACTTTCTTATTTTTATTTTTCGACGCCTATTATTTTTCAATCTTTTATTTTTCGACGTTTTTCGACGCGCTCTTTTTCTTTCTTATTTCTCGACATTCTAGTTCTTAGGACTTAGAATTTTCTCTATTTCTTATCTAAATTTCTTAAATTTCAACGAAAAATTATTTTAAGCGGTTAAATTGATAGACATCAAAATTTTCTGGTTCGTAGTAATAGTTGGATTTGTACGTGGACCGGGTTATTGGAGCCAAACAATACTCAATTATATTGAGACCAAACGAATCCTGCCCCTCTGCTGCATCTTTTGGCTATTCGAAACGTGGGCAAAATCAGAAAAGTCTATTAATTGGATAACTTATATAATTTTTCTTTCTTTTTAAAAACTAATAAGATATTCAGTGAATGCACCGAGCAAAACGTTCACCACCTTTTGTACGTTCACCACCTGTAACTCGATCAAGACATCTAGCTAATATTACCGCCGTTGAGTTTTCTTTAGAATCGTCATCCAGTCGACCAAGTACTCCAATTCAAATTTCCGATAATCCAATTTTTGAACCCGACCTCACAATTGAGAATCCGGAGAATATTCAGGGACAATTCGTAGATCCTGAACCATTAATTTTTCCTCCGGAACCACCAATCATTCAAACAGAGATTGTTGAGGAACGAACTATTAAATCAGAATCCTCTAGTGATTCAGATTCAACAAATTCAATCATGGAAAATCTGGAACCTCTAAGTATGGAAGACCGAATGATAGCTAAACGCACTGGCCAAGGTCACGCAATTACTCATCCAGACATTAATGCGCCAGATTATGAAATCAAAGGACAAATTCTACATATTGTAACTAATCAATGCCAATTTAGTGGTGCGCCGAAGGAAGATCCAAATGAACATCTTCGTACCTTTAATAGGATCTGCACTCTATTTAAAATAAGAGAAGTTGAAGATGAACAGATATATCTCATGTTATTTCCCTGGACTTTAAAAGGAGAAGCCAAAGATTGGTTGGAATCGTTACCTGAAGGGGCGATTGATACATGGGACGTTTTAGTTGAAAAATTTCTTAAACAATTCTTTCCGGCATCTAAAGCCGTGAGACTTCAAGGAGAAATTGTTACGTTCACACAGAAGCCAAATGAAACTCTATATGAGGCGTGGACCAGATTTGGAAAGTTATTAAGAGGATGTCCGCAACATGGTTTAGATACCTGTCAAATAGTACAAATATTCTACCAAGGATGCGACATCACTACAAGGAAAAACATAGATATAGCAGCTGGTGGTTCTATCATGAAGAAAACAGAAACTGATGCTTACAAAATTATTGATAACACTGCTTCCCACTCACATGAGTGGCACCAAGAAAAAGATATCGTTAGATCATCTAAAGCACCTAGAGCCGATTCTAGCCATGACTTAGATTCCATTTCAGCAAAGATAGATGCTGTCGAAAGACAAATGGAAAAGATGACTAAGGATATTCACTCAATACAAATTAGTTGTGAGCAGTGTGGAGGACCACATTTGACAAAAGATTGTCTTAGTATTGAACTAACAATGGAACAAAGAGAGAATGTTTCATATCTAAACCAAGGGCCTGGAAATAATTATCAGAATAATTATCAACCGCCAAGACCGATTTACAATCAAAAAAAGAATTATAATCGAAATGTTCCATACAACAACCAACAAGGTCCTAGTAATCAACAAGTATCCAATAATACTTACAACCAGCAAAGACCTAATTTTCAAAACAAACCACCACAAACTGATGATAAAAAGCCAAATTTAGAAGATATGATGACGAAGCTAGTTGAATCTCAAACACAGTTTTTCACATCTCAGAAACAAACCAATGAACAAAATGCTCAAGAATTTAGAAATCAACAAGCTTCTATTCAAAATCTGGAATAAGAAGTAAGTAACCTAGCAAGGTTAATAGGTGAAAGAAAACCAGAAAGTTTACCTAGTGATACAAATGCTAACCCCCGGAATGAAAAAGCTAAAGCCATTACCACAAGAAGTGGTATTACACTTAAACCACCTGAAACACCTGTAATTTCCGATGAAGCTATTCCTACTCCACAAGAACCACAGCCTGAACAAGATAAGGAAAAAGAACCGGTAGTTGAAAAGGTTAATGAAGATAACACAGTTAAGGCAAAACCTTATGTTAAACCATACCAACCACCACTTCCTTACCCGAGTAAAATGAGAAAAGAGAGACTTGAAGCCGAGCAATCCAAATTCTTGTATATGTTTAAACAGATAAATGTAAATCTTTCTTTCATTGATGTGATTTCAGGAATGCCTAGATATGCTAAATTTCTGAAAGAACTAATCACGAATAGAAAGAAAATGGAAGAACTCTCAGCTGTTACTATGAATGCTAATTGTTCTGCAGTGCTGTTGAATAAGATACCAGAAAAACTATCTGATCCAGGAAGTTTCACAATTCCATGTTTTCTGGGTAGTCTTAGTTCAATAGAAGCATTGGCAGACTTAGGTGCTAGTATAAATTTAATGCCGTATTCACTATACACTAAACTAGACCTTGAAGAATTGAAACCAACACGAATAAGCATACAACTAGCCGATAGATCAGTAAAATACCCTAGAGGGATAATGGAGAACATGCTAGTTAAAGTTGGTACTTTAGTATTTCCAGTAGATTTTGTTGTTCTGGACATGGAAGAAGATTCTCAAGTTCCTCTCATATTAGGAAGACCATTCTTAAACACGGCTAAAGCAATGATAGACATGTTTGGTAAGAAACTGACCCTAAGTATAGAGGACGAGAGTGTTACCTTTTCTGTTGATAGAGCAATGCAACAACCGCAATCTGTAGATGATACATGCTATTATATTCAAACTATAGATTCACATGCAGAATTGTTAGAAGAATTTCCAGAATTACAAGGAACAGGAGAATGTTCTTTAGGAGAAGGAACTGAACCAATTGATGAAACTGAAATGTTAGCTACACTTATGGCTAATGGATATAAACCAACAACAGAAGAAATTCAAATGCTAAAAGAAGAAGACAGATATCGATATAAATCATCGATAGAAGAACCTCCGACATTAGAGTTAAAGCCACTTCCAAACCATTTGGAATACGCTTATTTACATGGTGAATCTGAATTACCTGTAATAATATCGTCTTCTCTTACTGTTAATGAAAAATCTCAACTCATTTCTGTGCTAAAAGCTCATAAACCAGCTATTGCATGGAAGATTCATGATATTAAAGGAATAAGTCCTTCGTATTGCACACATAAAATCCTTATGGAAGAAGGTCATAAAACGTATGTGCAATGCCAATGAAGACTAAATTCTAATATGCAAGATGTTGTTAAGAAAGAAATTATTAAACTGCTATATGCAGGTTTAATTTATCCAATTTCTGATAGTCCATGGGTAAGCCCAGTTCAATGAGTGCCTAAGAAGGGTGGCATGACTGTCATCACAAATGAGATAAATGAGCTTATTCCGACTAGGACTGTAACAGGATGGCGTGTATGTATTGATTATAGAAAATTAAATGACGCCACCAGAAAAGATCACTTTCCCTTACCTTTCATTGATCAAATGTTGGAAAGATTAGCCGGAAATAGTTACTATTGTTTTCTTGATGGTTTTTCCGGATTTTTCAAATTCCAATAGCACCCGAGGACCAAGAAAAAACCACGTTCACGTGCCCTTATGGTACTTTTGCTTACAAACGCATGCCATTTGGACTTTGCAACGCCCCTGCAACCTTTCAAAGGTGCATGATGGAAATTTTTCATGACATGATAGAAGAATGCATAGAAGTTTTCATGGATGACTTTTCAGTCTTCGGTGATACATTTGAATCATGTCTAGTTAATCTTGAACAAATGCTTATTAGATGTGAACAATCAAATTTAGTTCTTAATTGGGAAAAATGCCATTTCATGGTTAAAGAAGGCATCGTTCTTGGACATAAAACTTCAAAGGAAGGAATTGAAGTGGATAGAGCTAAAGTAGATGTAATTGCTAAACTTCCACATCCCACTAATGTTAGAGGAGTTAGGAGTTTTCTAGGGCATGCCGGTTTTTACCGACGTTTCATAAAATATTTTTCTAAAATTGCCACTCCTATAAATAAACTCCTAGGAAAGGATGCTCCATTCATCTTTTCAGATGAATGTATCAAATTTTTTAATATTCTTAAAGAAAAACTCACTAATGCGCCGATTATGATAACTCAAAATTGGAATCTACCATTTGAACTAATGTGCGATGCAAGTGATTTTGCAATGGGAGCTGTTTTAGGACAAAGGATAGAAAAACGATTTCAACCTATTTATTATGCTAGTAAGACGTTACAAGGAGCACAAACAAATTACACAACTACTGAAAAAGAACTCCTTGCTATTGTCTTTGCTTTTGACAAATTTCGATCATATCTCGTTCTAGCTAAAACGGTGGTCTATACCGACCATTCTGCTCTTAGATGCCTATTTTCAAAACAAGATGCTAAACCAAGATTAATCCGTTGGATCTTACTCTTACAAGAGTTTGATATTGAAATCCGAGATAAAAGAGGAGCAGAAAATCTCGCCGCTGATCATCTTTCTCGTCTTGAAATTCCCGAATTAGAAGTTCTAAATGAATCGGCCATACAAGACAACTTTCCTGATGAATATCTATTGAAGATAGATTATAATGAAATTCCATGGTTTGCAGACTATGCAAACTATTTAGTATGTGAATTCCTTGAAAAAGGATTGTCGTACCAAAAACGAAAGAAATTCTTTAGTGATATAAAACACTATTTCTGGGAAGATCCACATTTGTTTAAAAGTTGTCCAGATGGAATAATACACCGATGTGTATTCGGAGATGAAGCTAGTAAAATCTTAAACCATTGTCACACAGGACCAACAGGAGGGCATTATGGGCCTCAACTAACAGCAAGAAAAGTTTATGATGCTGGATTCTATTGGCCTACAATTTACAAAGACGCACACCTTTTTTGCAAATCCTGTGATGCTTGTTAAAGGGCCTAAAAAATAAGTCAACGTGATGAAATGCCACAAAATGTCATTCAAGTATGTGAAGTATTTGACATTTGGAGTATTGACTTTATGGGTCCATTTCCAAAATCTTATTATAATCTATATATTCTCGTTGCCATTGATTATGTATCTAAATGGGCGGAAGCACAAGCTCTCCCAACTAACGATGCACGAGTTGTAGTCAACTTTTTAAAACGTCTTTTTGCAAGGTTTGGAACACCAAAAGCTTTAATAAGTGATAGGGGAACTCATTTTTGTAATAATCAACTTGAGAAAGTTCTTAAAAGATATGGAGTAACTCATAAAATCTCCATTGCTTATCATCCACAGTCAAGTGGACAAGTTGAAAATACCAACCGAGCTTTAAAACATATTTTAGAGAAAACAGTAGGATCAAATCCGAAGGAATGGTCCATTAAATTGGAGGATGCACTCTGGGCTTTTAGAACAGCCTACAAAACTCCAATTGGAACCACACATTTTAAACTCGTTTACGGAAAAGCATGTCATCTTCCAGTAGAAATTGAACACAAAGTATTTTGGGCTTTGAAGACATGTAATCTTGATTTACATGAAGCTGGACGTCTACGATTAAGTCAACTAAACGAATTAGAAGAATTAAGACATGAAGCATACGAAAATTCGTTAATCTATAAAGAAAGAACGAAGAAATGGCATGATAAAAGAATCAGAAGTTCAAAAGAATTTAAAGAAGAAGACAGAGTTCTTTTTTCAATTCACGATTCAAGCTATTTCCTGGAAAATTGAAATCAAGATGGTCTGGACCATTCATAGTTAAAAGAGTTTTCCCGTACGGAACAATAGAATTAATAAATTCAAATGGAATTGAATTTAAGGTTAATGGTCACAGAGTTAAACATTACATAGATAGTCCGATGGAAGTCGACAACGAAGTTAATCACAATTTTGATACCACAGCTAACTAAGTGTGGGGAGAATCAAGTCTTTAAAGGATAATATGTATTTCTGTTAAAGTTAGATTTTCTGTTTTCGTGTAGTTCTCGAAAATGGAACCCGAATGGTCTTTCCCTAGCAGACCCTAAAGAACTAGTCTTCTCCCCCCATTCTAAATTTTTATTTTTTTTAGGTTTTACGAAATGAAGACTTCCTGTGAATTAAACCATGGTCTAATGCTACACGCTTTGATTACTAAACGTAATAATGACACCCTTCCAAGTGAAATAGTATCATTAATCAGAGGCAAATTGGACGAAGTAAGAAAAGAATCCAGATGCAAAAATAATAAGTTACAATTTGGTAAAGGAAAATCAAAATCCGCAGCGAAAAGAAGAGCACGACACCTTGAAAGATGTCACAAATGCGGAAAATGGTCACACGAAGGTAAATGTTCAAATAATCAAACCTATTCAAACACCGAATTTGTTACCTTATGCAGAGACGGACCGTTCATATGTTTAGAAGAAAAATCGATAAATGCTCGAGGTTACGCCTATGTAGCTATGGAAAATCAATTAGTCCAACTATCTTATGAGTGGGCTAGAGCATATCACTAAGAAATCTCTTTCACAGGTAAGTTTGTACAGTTTTCATTTTTATTTTTATTTTTATTTTTAACCTTTTGATAATAAACGCTAATTTGTTCGCTATAAAGTATTAAATTGGTATTCGATAAAATTAGGTCTTGCGATCGAAATTATTGATATCATACAAAAATTTATTACATCACTGTGAAATTTAACGTTTATTCTTAAGGTATAAATATCTTTAATCAATCAACCAAAAATATTTCAAAAATTCGTCATGAGTTAAATTAGGTCATGGAACCGAAATTACTTTACCGAAAATAGGGGCGCATATTTTTGATAATATTTGATTGATTAAAGTGGGATAAAAGCCAAAAAGATTTTTAATTTTATTTTTACCATGTTTTTAAAATTAATATATAAATATTAAATTAATATTGTGAATTTTTTTTAAAATCAATATATTTAAGTTTGTAAATATTTGAAAATTTTAATATTTTTAATATAAGTTTGTATGTATAAAAACAAAAATATAATATAAGTTTGGTGTGAATTTTTAATTATTAATATGAATTTTCAATTTTATGCATTTTAAATTTAAGTTTGGTGTGAATTTAAAATCAAAAATTTACTTTATTTCGCTAAGTTAAAAATATGATTTTTAAAATTCGTCGTAAGTTGAAGACTAGGTCGTTGAACCGAAATTGCTTTACCCGAGGGAGGGACGAGAACTTTTATTATCATTATTTTTAATCTTATTGAATTAAAGTATGCCAAAAACATTAAAAAAAAACCCAAAAATCTTTGCTTTTAAAACCGCGCTTAAAAATAACAAATTTTAAAATTTTTGTCGAGGGACAGACTAGGACATCGTTCCGAAACGCCCTCATCCTAAAAAGAAACAAATTTTTTAAAATTTAATTTAATTTATGTTTTATTAGTATAAGGTTTTAATTTAAAAAAAAAAACCACCGCGACTCGCGGAGGTTTAAATGGCCCCACCACCGCACTCGCGGAGGTAAAAAAACCTAGAAAAAAATATAACTGGTCGAACAGACCAGTTTCCTCACCACCATACCCATTTTTCACGAAAAACCCACGAAAAAATCGCCCAAATTCGTAATTTTTCACCATAAATCGTCAAATTTGTTGCAAAAATCACAGTGAGGAGACTATTATCAAGGAATTACTCAAGGAAATCGGTAAATTTCTACACCTAAACACCATTTAATCCGAATTTTTAGTGTTCTTGAACAATTTCATGCCTAATTCGATTTTGATGCTTTCTAGTGTAATAATGCTTAAATTGTTTGTGTATTATGCTTGTATAACATAGATTGATACTATTTAACATGATTAGAAGCTTTGAACTTCAATTTTTGAATAATCTAGGGTTTGTGTTCTTGAGCAAAATTAGGGCTTTTTGATATAAACAGGTTATGGCAAAATTTTGTTGTTAGTTTATGCTAAATTGAGTAGTGTAACATGTTTAGGTTGCTAAATGATCAAAACTTTGATCCTAAACATGATTTATGAAGATTAAAGTGGACTTTTTGAATCAAAATTGCATAAACTTGATTTAATTGATATGAATGTCATGAGGAACTTGTTTAATTGTTATAATGATTATTTTTAACATGTTTTAGAAGTTAAATGCGAAGAAACTTTGTATACATTTTTGTATAAGTATATTTGGAAAAGTATAGAATTGTAAAAAAAAAAATTGTGAAAATATGTATAAGTTTAATTTTGATTTAACATGTTATTGTGATTGTTTTAAGTAGTTATTTTGCTAAAACTAATGCATATTTGGATGCACAAAAATTGTGTTTGATATATTTTGCAGACTGAAAGGGGTGAATCTTCATCCCAGGCTCGCAATGCTCCTCCGGAAGATGCAAATCAACAGGAAATTAATAACCATTACCGACAAGATATGCCTCACCCAATTGTTTCATATTCAAACATTCATGAGGCAGATTTACATCCGAATTTGAGATTTGATAGATATTGGATAGACTATCCAAAATATCAAAAGAACCTGCACAACCTTGTGTCTAATAATGTTGAGGTACCCAGAGTTATAGATTGGAAGCCATTAGAGGTAGTGGAATTGGCCGAGCCAATCAGGGAATTACTTACTCAAAGGTATGGTAATTCTACTTTTAGTGATTGGGTACATTTATTCAACATGCGTAGACCTGTATATAGAGAATGGTGTATAGAGTTATTATGTACTATTGAAATAAATGATCGGGTAGATACTTTAACCGATCGTAGTTTTCTTAGATTTTTATTAGGAGGGGAGATGCGCCATATGTCCTTACTAGACATGGCTCGGGCTTTACGTATATATACGCCCGAGGAGCTAGCATCTTATGATTGCCAAAGGTTAATAGTTTATGGTAGGAGGGTGGATGAGAATTTTGATACAAATGACGTATGGAGTAGGATGACTAGCCATCGCCGATTTCAGGGGGGATTATACTCTTATCTTGATATTGAAAGAGCCGAATTAAGAGTAATCCATAGGTTTTTAGCCAATTTGATTACACAACGAGGTAAGAATAAGAAAAAGGTAAATGAACAGGATTTGTTTTACCACATGTGTATTCGAGACCCACACAGCGCTGTAAGTATACCTTTTTGTGTGGGTTATTATTTATTGACTATGGTTAGGGGTATGAGGCGTGGTAGCATAATAGGAGGTGGCATATTTATTACTTTGATTGCTGAATATCTCGGTGTGGATAGAAGTCGGGGGGGATTATTAATGGCAGAACCAGAACCCCGCGATAGAATAGATTTGCGTGTTTATCATGGTGCTAAGGTCTTAAAGAAACGAAACAACGCGGCAGCACGTTATGATGGCAGGCATCCACAGGTTGAGAGAGATCAACAGCAAGGTCAACCGGGAGGGGCTAATCCAATGACGGAAATGCAAATTTTTATGGCTTGACACGAGTAAGAAATGGCTAGACAAAAAGCATTTCAAGATTGGCAGTATCATCAAAGCCAAATCATAAGTCATTGTACACACGTAGGTAGAGACTACATTCCTACCGTTATGCCCGAATTTGCTCCTTGGACTTTAGAGAGCCGACCACCATATCCTACATATGACTCGGCCCAAGCATTTTACAGCATCTATGGATACGCTTGGGACCCATACTGGAACCATCCTCCTCATCCGTAATTTTCTTATTTTATATTTTTGTTTATTTTATTGTAATATTACTAATTCTTAATTTTCTTATTTCTTATTTTATTATTATTATAGCTTTTTCTAACTTTATTAGATTTTAATAATTTTTGAATGTGGTGTGAAAACCCAACTTCAAAAATATGTATATATGTGTTTGTAGTTTATCTCATGTACAAAACAGGGTAAAACAGCGCATTTTCAAAGACTGGCATTAAGTTCAGCAAAAGCTATTAATTTTGACGACGAAACGAAAAAACAAATGTGATGTACCAACAGACAGAATGAACAAATGATGTGCACCATTTATCATTCAGCAAGCAAACGCCAATAAATTTGGAAACTTTGGTAAAATTTAATCATTTTTCTACGCTAATCACCCTCAATAATTTAAATTGTTACTGATTTCTTGCAAATGAGGGCATTGCAAGATCTTAAGTGTGGGAAGGAGTTAAAATCTTTCGGATTTTTAAAATTTTTAACTTAAACACTTGGTTACCATTAAAAACACTAGTAACGTAGTAGTTGTATTAGAATCTAGTGCTCTCCGATAACAAAGAACAGCCCTAGTCTTATATACTGACTACCCACTTCTAGTAAAATTTTTCAAAATTTTCAATTAAATGAATTCAAAATCATGTTTATACATATTTATGAAGGATAAAACTAGGTGTTAACACCGAAATTATTGTTACCTTGGAAAGGACATAAATTGAGAAACAAACCAAAATGTTAGAATTCATTTAAAATGGAATAGAGAAAAATAAAAGGCAAATAAAAGAAAATAAAAGCCAAGTGTGGGAAAATTACCAAGTTATTTTAAACATATGTCACATATTTCTGTAACAAATAATTGAAGATACTTTTGCTTTGGACTAAACTAAACAGTTTTACCCGATTTACTGTAAGAAAGATGGATCTACACGATGAATCAATCCCATCATTAAAAGGAAGTAAAGTCTTCCGAAAAAGAAACGCGCTTCTTGATTTAGGTCATGAAGTTGTCGTCCAGACCAGCTGTAGGTTGACGAAAAATCTAGAAAAATCATCTCTAAAATCAGCAGAAAATCCACGGACCTCAGAATCAAACAGGATCGCCAAGTGGTCAGACTTATCATAACCATGAGAGGATCTGTCTTGTAAAATGGGGAGGATGCCGTGCAAATTAGCTTGATAAGACTAATGAATCAGACCCCCAGAAAGGATAATCTCCTTAAAAGATCAAAAATCAGCTTTTAAGCCTGATATTACTCAATCCTAGAGATTGACCTTAAAGATTGAGAATTACAAACTCATGGAATTCGATGATATCTAAACTCGAGCTTGAACGAGAAAATATTTTGATCAAAATTACAAACCGATTTGTTTTCTGAAAACCCATTTTCAGTGCGTTCATTACCATTGAACGTAAAATCCTAGGAATTCACCTGGAATTCATTAGGTCACCTGAACCAAATCGGGTGTCAACCGTAAGAATGGTGGTTGCATAGCATGGTCAAAGACAGGACCTTGTGCCAGACCGGAAAATTATAAGGGTAAGCTTTACTATTGCTCCTACAAAGGATAATAATTGTGTTCTACACGTTATAGACCATAATTAAAAGCATGTCAGGGGACATTGCCTTAACAGTTGCTTGTTTAACGCTTTCCTTTACAACCGGACGGTAGTTTACCGAAAGGTAATATACGGAACAAGTATACTGGACGTGTTGCTTTCCCAATACAAGGTTAGCAAGTGGGTGACACAAAACCACA
This sequence comes from Rutidosis leptorrhynchoides, assembly GCF_046630445.1. Lineage (NCBI taxonomy): Eukaryota > Viridiplantae > Streptophyta > Magnoliopsida > Asterales > Asteraceae > Rutidosis > Rutidosis leptorrhynchoides. The sequence continues at coordinate 356,779,475 of NC_092334.1, read as the reverse complement.
AGTTTTGAGCTAAAATTTTAGATATCATTAACCCACCAAACCCACAAAAATATTTTGCAAACATCGGTGAAGGGTTATTTCGGAAAACTTATCTAGGGTAAAAACTAGATTGAATTTTCAAAAAGATCAAATGTTTTCATAAATATCCAATTTCCTTAAAGGATCTAAATTTTATAGTCATGTGGGACTGTAAACCATAACGTTACTACCATTGTTTATACCGCCGTATAGAAATCACTGATGTACAAAGTGTGAAGAATAAAGAAGTGATTCTAGTATATTTCAAGACTATATTACTTGAGGACAAGCAACGCTCAAGTGTGGGAATATTTGATAATGCTAAAAACGAACATATATTTCATAGCATTATCCCTCAAGAAAGACAAGCTTTTAGTTGCAGTTGTCCTATTTACAAGGAATATTCGTTTAAATAATAAAAGGTGAAGACAAAAGGCAGATTCGACAAATAGAAGATGCAAACGACCAAAAAGCTAAAAAGTACAAAGTACAAGCAAAGAGGTTCAAATTATTGATGAGAAACATCTCAAAATTACAAGAGTACAAGGTGCAAAACGCAAAGTACAAGATATTAAATTATACGCAAGAACGTTCGAAAATCCGGAACCGGGACCAGAGTCAACTCTCAACGCTCAACGCAACGGACTAAAAATTACAAGTCAACTATGCACATGAATATAATATAATATATAATTAATTCTTAAAATTAATATATATATATATTATATTATATTATAAAACCGTCGGCAAGCTAGGAGCCAAGCTTGTGTGAGCTGGAATCCACAGTTCCGCACTCGCGGAGCTTATAAAGGCAAAAACCTCCGCACTCGCGGAGGTCAAATAGTATTACGTGGGCCTATAAAAGTTACACATATTTTTCTCCTCACTCATACGTAAACTTATATATATATATATATATATATATATATATATATATATATATATTTTAATTTTAATTTTAATTTTAAATCCTAATAATAAGGGTATGTTAGCGAATGTTGTAAGGGTGTAAGTCGAAATTCTGTCCGTGTAACGCTACGCTATTTTTAATCATTGTAAGTTATGTTCAACCTTTTTACATTAATGTCCCGTAGCTAAGTTATTATTATGCTTATTTAAAACGAAGTAATCATGATGTTGGGCTAAATACTAAAATTGGGTAATTGGGCTTTGTACCATAATTGGGGTTTGGACAAAAGAACGACACTTGTGGAAATTAGACTATGGGCTATTAATGGGCGTTATATTTGTTTAACTAAATGATAGTTTGTTAATTTTAATATAAAGATTTACAATTGGACGTACCTATAAATAACCATATACACTCGATCGGACACGATGGGCGGGATATTTATATGTACGAATAATCGTTCATTTAACCGGACACGGGAATGGATTAATAGTTAATAGATTTATTAAAACAAGGGTGAAATTATGTACAAGGACACTTGGCGTAATTGTTAACAAAGTATTAAAACCATGTTACAGTTTAAGTCCCCAATTAGTTGGAATATTTGACTTCGGGTATAAGGATAATTTGACGAGGACACTCGCACTTTATATTTATGACTGATGGACTGTTATGGACAAAAACCAGACGGACATATTAAATAATCCAGGACAAAGAACAATTAACTCATGGGAATAAACTAAAATCAACACGTCAAACATCATGATTACGGAAGTTTAAATAAGCATAATTTCTTTATTTTCATATTTAATTGCACTTCTAATTATCGCACTTTTATTTATTGTCATTGTATTTAATTGCACTTTTATTTATTGCAATTTCATTATCGTTATTTACTTTACGCTTTAAATTAAGTCTTTTATTTATTTAATATTTTACATTAGGTTTTAACTGCGACTAAAGTTTTAAAATCGACAAACCGGTCATTAAACGGTAAAAACCCCCTTTTATAATAATAATATTACTTATATATATTTGTATTTTTATAAATTAAAACTAATATAGCGTTAAGCTTTGTTTAAAAGATTCCCTGTGGAACGAACCGGACTTACTAAAAACTACACTACTGTACGATTAGGTACACTGCCTATAAGTGTTGTAGTAAGGTTTAGGTATATCCATTCTATAAATAAAAAAATTCTTGTGTAAAATTGTATCGTATTTAATAGTTTTTCCTAGTAAAAATAAAGCTATTTCATATACACCTCGCATAACATCAGTGTTAGTCAACATAAGGATGTTCTAATTAATGATTTTATTTTGTTTTATAATTTTTAGTCAACAATAGGTGGTACTAGTTTATATATATATATATATATATATATATATATATATATATATATATATATATATATATATATATATATATATATATATATATATATATATATATATATATATTTTATTTTAATTTTTAGTCAACATAAGGATGTAATTGTTTAAGATTCTTTAGTCTCATTATTATTACTATTATTATTTTTTACATTTACTACATGATAAGTATTATTTTCTTTTTACTAATTCATGACTTGTATATATTTAGTTCCCAATTGTTTTATTATTTATATAAATGTCAATTTTTATTTATTACTTATAGGTTATTAGTTATAATATTACATAAATGCATAAATTTTAATTAGCAGTGAGTGTCGACTAACAGTTTATTATTTTCATCTTTTATTAACTTGTCAATTATTGCACAAAGTTAATTAATATGTTTTCTAACTCTTAACACTTAACAATTGTTGATTAAAGTTTAATCATTAAGTTTTAATTATATTGTTTGGGCATTTAATATTGGAAAAATATAGAATTAAAAAATGAGGGTCGTTATAGTACCTCCCCGTTATTAGAAACTTCGTCCCAAAGTTTTAGGTAAAGCTCTCGTTTGCATCAGTAGTTGAGAAGAGATAGAGGTATTTTCGTATCGTTTGGTCTTCGCATTCCCATGTATGTTAGGGGCTGCTACGCGAATCCCAACGAATTTTAATAGAGTTTGATTTTCACGTTCCCTAGTACAATAGAGGCCCTTTCGTGAATTCCAATGAGTGTTAACAATAAGTATATTGTTTTGTTTACACGTTTGATCTCATGATCCTTAACCTTATTAGGTCGTTTACAAAGTGCATTAAGTGCGGAGATTTTCCAAGGAATAACAAGAGTGTCGTTTGACTAGTTTTCCTTTAAAAGGAAAGATGATGCTATATCAGCATGAAATGTATCGATGAGCTCATTAAGATTTTGAGTGTTTATGCCGCAATAGTAGGGCAGATAAAATAGAGTAGAGTATGTAAAGATTTCAGTTACGTAGTTTGATGTATGGCTGGTGCTTGTTAGGGATAGTACTAGCTTCAAGTTGTGAAAAGTAACCATGATACCTTTAGTTTTCAAGAGATGTCTAATAGATAAATGAGACATTAGTTGAGGATCCATTGACCTCAGGATACTATAATTTCAGAATGTAGCTTCAAGATTTATGATTTCAGCTTCATGTCGAATCATAGATCTAGACTTGACTAGAATAACATCTAGTTGCAATCCAAGAAGGAAGAAATGTGTAGAGTATCTTCATAAATGTTTAAGGTAACTCCTCCAGAGTAAGAAAAGTGTTTTCGCACAAATGGCTAGTCGGTCTATTATTTACTTACGAGTTTAAACGCGGATTCAAATAAATGTGAATCATTGTTTATAGGATGAAGGAACCTTTGCTTCTTTGTTTGAAAGATCGTAGAATTGATGTTTACGAGTGCATTGTAGTTTATCCATGAAATACTGGAAGTAGAAACTTCTTAATGATTAGTATAGCAAGGAAGAGATGACGTATGTAAAGAGGTAAGTCTCGTTCTTGCACGAAGAATGAGAATAAAGGTGATCCAAACGCATTAAAGAGCAATACGAAAGTTTTAATAGTAAGCCAAATTAATTTTGAAAAATTGCGACGTTTGATATAACAATGTAAATGGAGCGGAGCTATTAGTAAAACTTGAGTTGTGTACAACACGTACTATTTTATGTGAATTAATTTGAACAATACGAAAAAGAGTTGATTAAAAGAATGTTTAATTTAATAAAACAAAGGTAAATTGATAAAAATGCGAAAGTATTTATACTTTTAGGGAAAGTAATTTTAGAAGAGGTGACGAAATGATGTTCGTAGTAAAACTAGGGTTACGTAAAATTTGTAAAGTAATCTCGATTTAATCAAAGTGGAAATTTGTAGAAGCGAATGTATAATTTGATATGTACTAGTCAAAGTACGTAAAGTTAAATTTATGTATAAGATTTTATAAATCGCATAAGTGAAAAATCATTTTTATAAATTCCGAGGTAGCTTAAAAATAAAGACTCGTGTAAGAAATCTTTGAAAAACAGGATATTTGTATTTAAGAGTTTATTGGTTTGAGAAAAATTGATTGAAGATTTTAAAATTCCGGAAGATAATTGTGTAATAATTGTTTCGAGGTAGTGAAAACTAATGAATTGACTTTTATCAGGGCATGAGTCCTTGGACTCAGAATGTTAACGTTAAAGTAAGAAGGCTGATAATGTGATTATCATCAAATGAGTAAATCCTTCGGATTTAGAGTTATGTCTGAAAGGACTTCAAATAAGATTTACAACTTTGAATCGTTCGAGTGATAGTGAGAGTTCGAGAACTCGGTATGAGTAATCTGACAGTCGCATAGTCAGGTATTAATAATGCTAAAGCAGTGGCTTTCAACTATGTAATGATCGTTTGAATTCAGTCCTAATCGGCACGAGAGGAGGATACATTAAAGTATGATGGAATCATTTCAATTGCTACAGCAGTTCTTCAGAGGTAGTGGGTATGGCTCAAGTCACAACTTGAGATGGTGTATTTCACCCTTGATTTTTGAGTTGACAATAATCGGCTATTGTTTGAGTATGACACCATTACTTGCATGGTGCCAAGTAGTCTATTATAAGCGTACTAGTGCAGAAGTTTCTTGACTATGATAGTCAAACGTTACACATATGGAGATTCTATTCTTCAAATAGAAATTGTAATAGCGAACATGGGGTTTGTGATATCGACGTTTGAGGGTTCAAAAGTCGTACCAAAAGTGTAATAATAGAGAGGATCTGAATTTAAAAAGTGATGATTAAGCATAAATGCTCAGGAGATATCCATTTAGGATAAATGAATGTAAGATTTCAAGATTCGATTGTTTGTTAAATGAGTATGAGATAGATATATATAGGAATGAGTTCTTCGTATCTACTAATATCAAGATGATCATTTTTTTTCTTGCCCTTGCATTTGGGTCTTTGAACAGATAGCTTGAGAATTTTCTTTGATTCACTTTTTATTCCATATGTCATGATATTGGAATATCTCTATGAATTACTGGAATATAATCACGTTGGCCACCGTCATTATATTTCACTAATTCATATTCCCATTTCAATATCACTCCATAAGGTCAGGATATGTGATCAATGATGATTTCTAATATGGTGTGTTAAGGATAGCAGTAATCTTAGCTGGATCGATAACATGTCAGTTTTAAGCCAAAACTTGCACTTGGAAAGGTTTGCGTAGAGTTGTTCTTTTTCTTAAGAGTTCAAGAATGAATTTGCAAATGTTGCTCATGTTCTTTCTCACTCTTGGAGCAGATCAAAATGTTTTCCATGAAAACAGTTACGAACTTGTCGAGCTATGGTTGGCTAGTTTTAAGTTACAGTCTTTATAGACTTGGTCAACTTTCATATCTTTGAAAGTTATGAAACATCGTGGTAATAGTTGGTGCGGTTGAACGAACCGTGCTTCTTCACTAAGTTATAGAAGTCTGATAAGTTTGATAGGTCATAAGTTTGAAAAAAATTAAGCGAGATAAAGATGAATATGATATAAGCGAAACACTTCATATTATTAAGAATGAGGCATTAAATAAGCCTTTATTACACGAGTTAGAAATAGGAATAGTTAAGGCATAGCCTTTACATGGATAAGAATTTGGAAAGATAACTAGGAAATATTAAGATTGAAGTAGTCTTCCTTCTTCTCGTCCTCAACCTTCTTCATAAACTTCTCAACTTTCTCATTTTTCGCCTTTTGTTTCTCATGCAGGAACTCGAGATTATCATAAAGTTTAGAAACTTCATTGTTGATTACATGGTACTTGTGGTCCCTTATAGAAAGTTGATTATTCACGCGGTTTTCCTCCATCTTCAATCTAAAGTCAACATCTTCTCTTAGGTAGGAGAGAGATTGCTTCCCCCATCGGGCATTTCTATCACTTTCATACTTCACCAACTTTATCTCTTTCTTTAGTTCATCATTTTCCTCCATGAGCTTCTTGATCGCTAGGTCTTTTTCCTTCATTTGAACATCAATCCTTGCAATATGGTGAATTAGGTCATCGGTAGTTTTTCGCAGATTCATGAGCTCGTACTTGGCATCAACTTCATCGTAGGAAGGGGATCAGGATCTTTTCTTTGACGGGCCACCTTCTTTGAAATTAGCAGGGCGTTTCCCTTTACTTTTCGATCTTGGAGTCGGGTGGTAACTGGGAGAATTAGGTAAAGTATCCGGACTATAGTTTGGTGAGGGAGGACCACCAAAGCCATAAGGTGGACTTTCGACTGGTCTTTCAGTGGAAGACCTTTCAGTATCTTTTTCGGTTGGCTTGAAAAGATTCATTTTGGTCGCTTGGTAAGAATTAGACATCCTAACATTAAGAAGGAGATTTTTGATCAGTTTTAATATAATATTGTAAAGCATATGTTTTAAGATTACAAGGCAATCCTAAGTGCTTTAAAGTCTAAGGCAGGAAAGGTTATAGTTTCCTAGATTGCTAAGGCACCCTAGCTAACAAGTAAGGCACACATAAAAATGCAATCCTGGTTCTCTATAACAGCCTGGTTATGCTTAGATACCAATCTGTAACGTCCTCCCAATAGGGTCTGGAAGAAACGTTACTAATATCAAATAAACCAACATATTATAATACGAGAACAATACTAAATGAGAAAATTTAACTTTATTGAGTACGCAGCGGAAAATGAAATGTCATTACAATAACGATAAAGTAATTGTTCATATGCAGAAGTAATAAATGCGATATCTCTTGATCCTAAGTCTAAGTAGCATCACATAAGTAGTAGATAAGAAAGCTTGAATCAAACAGCACCTGAGACAAAACATGCTAAAGTGTCAACCAAAAAGGTTGAGTGAAGTTCATAGGTTTAATAAAAGTAGTTATCGTTGTTTTTAGACCACAAGATTTAGTTGTAAAGTTGATCTCCCGCGGGATCAAAAAAGTAGATCTCGCAGATCCAAAAGTTATGCCAGTGCGTGATATTTAGACTAAACATTCAAGTTTGCCCCATGACAAGTTATGTCTGTCCTTGTCGATTTAATTTCATTATCAAGTAATACAAAGACTTAGTCAAATGTATCGGGGACGTTACTCCCGATAGGCCTACCCCCAATAAATAAGCATGTCGCAGCACTTAAAAATATCACTGTAGGGACTTAGTCGGACATAGCCGGGTATAGCATAGTTTTAGCAGTTGGTACTTGTGTCTAAATTGTAAATAGTAAAAGCAGCATGTGTCTCACCCCAAATAAGTTAAATAAGTTTGCTAGCAATAAAGAGTGGGGCTATGAATTCACCTTAGTAAGTAGAGAGAGAGTTATTCCTCGGAATAAAGAGTTGAACGAGTGAGCAGGAAAATCAACCTATTGACATTTAAGAGTAGTTAAGTGTTTTGCCCATGTTTAAGTTTAAGTATGTGTTTAAGTATAGTTTGTTTTACTAAGTTTCTATTCCTAGTAAGTTACTATTTTTATAAGTTTCCATTTTTAGAAAGTTTCTTATTTTACTAAGTTTCTATGACTAGAGAGTTTCTACTTTTATGAGTGTTTTCCATTTTAGGATACTTGCCGTATTAGATAAGCTTCTAATCACCCCTTTCCCTTCGAATGGCTAATTTAGATCTAGGGGCTTGAGCCATAGGACCCTTTAAATCGGAAATCCAAACCCTCTGCCTAGAATCTCGTAGAAACCATTCATCAAGAAAGTTCGAAGATCTATACATCTCTAATACATATCCCAAAATGTTTTTGTACTATAATATAAGTAGTAGGTTATAGGTGCTAGTAATAGTAATAGTGTATACATGTTAAGTACTAGTATAAGTAGTATTAGGGTTTAAGGTTTTAATATGTATATGTATATATAATTCGTATATATATGTATATATATATATAAAAATATATTTTTTTACATGTATATATGTATATATAAATGTAGGTGTGTTTATGTATATACTTATGAATAACAAGTTTATAATATGAATATGAATTAACAAAGATTAAAGTTTATGTAAATAGTTTAGGGTTTATGTTATACCTTTGAAGATTCAAGATAATTAACAAAGAAAAGATGAACACGATGAAGATGGAAGATCAAAGCCTTGAAAGTCTTGAAGAACTCCTTGAAGATTCTTGAAGAACACGAAGAACAAGCTTGAAGATCCGAATACCACAAGAGAGGGAGAGGGAGAGATTGTTTTTGAGAGAGGATTTTGGTGTGATTTGTGAATGAGAAACTAGGAGTTTATATAGAGTGTTAGTCAACATAATGATGTTCTAATTAATGATTTTATTTTATTTTATAATTTTTAGTCAACAATAGGTGGTACTAGTTTATATATATATATATATATATATTTTATTTTAATTTTTAGTCAACATAAGGATGTAATTGTTTAAGATTCTTTAGTCTCATTATTATTACTATTATTACTATTATTATTTTTTACATTTACTACATGATAAGTATTATTTTCTTTTTACTAATTCATGACTTGTATATATTTAGTTCCCAATTGTTTTATTATTTATATAAATGTCAATTTTTATTTATTACTTATAGGTTATTAGTTATAATATTATATAAATGCATAAATTTTAATTAGCAGTGAGTGTCGACTAACAGTTTATTATTTTCATCTTTTATTAACTTGTCAATTATTGCACAAAGTTAATTAATATGTTTTCTAACTCTTAACACTTAACAATTGTTGATTAAAGTTTAATCATTAAGTTTTAATTATATTGTTTGGGCATTTAATATTGGAAAAATATAGAATGAAAAAATGAGGGTCGTTATAGGTTGTTTCAAATGGTATCAGAGCATGGTCTAAGGGATCTAGGATACTTTGAGATATGTGCCTAGACTTAGACTGAATTATGGACATATTGTGTGCGGGACTTGTAGGAATACGGGTCGGACTTGGAATAGTTAGTGCCTTAGCATATAGGTGAACTAACTAGGACTTGTGATTGTCCAAAGTGTGATTATGTGGGGCCTTAATTCGTGTGTAAATCGGTGCCTTAAGATAGATAGATAGTGCCTAATGTAAGTAGGCCGACTCGGATATTGAATGGGATAATAGTCACCTAGGTTGTAGGTTGACTTGTTATTGCGGTGTACATGCGTATATATTATCATACTATATATATAGTGTACGGTGTCGTAGTGACGAGTCCAATGGTAGGGCTCGGGTACTTGGGAGTTTTGGGATAGTCCAGTCTAACGATGTGACTTCGACTGTCTGAAGGTACTAGTGGTATTGTGTTATGTATTGTGTGCATGTTGCGTCAATTCGAGTAAAGTACTTTGCGTGACCATGTGTAAATGGTAAGGTACCCAATTGAAATAGTGACTGATCACCATCATTACGAAAGTGTATCTTGACACCAAGCATGACATGACGAGTACCGAATGGAGGAAACATGGCATGGTTAGGGTAGATTCAGGATGGATTAGGAATCTTTTATTGGGGTGATGTGCTTATTGTCACATCAAGTTCATTGTAAGTCGGGAAGTGTTACGGTGGATTTGGTTATCTAAGGTGAGTGAGGGGACTCACGAGTTTAGTGCGTGCTTAATCACCCTAAGTAGTGGGTGCACTATTGAGATTGTCATTGGTTGTAGTTACCCATCGTAACTAGGATGACCGATTAATATATGTGTGTGTGTATGATGAGGAATTGAATTCCATAATGGGATGCGACAAGTCTAATGTTGTAGTATTGGGATATACTCGGTAGAGTGTGTGTCACTCGTAAATTTCTGACCAAATTTAAACTTTATCTTTATATTATTTCGACACGATAAGCAAAGTTTGTTAAGTTTAAATCTCAAGAATTTTAAATTTTGTTCATACATTCATTTAACCTTGACCAGACCTTGACGATTCACGAATCATTATAATTGGATAAGAATATATACGTGTATATATGTGTATATATATTATAACTTGAAAATATAAACAAGGTATTAGGTATAATACTTGTGACAACCCGGAAATTTCCAACCAAATTTAAACTTTAATCTTTATATGTTTCCGACACGATAAGCAATATTTGTTAAGTTAAATTTCAAGAATTTTAAACTATGTTCATACATTCATTCAACCTCGACCAAGTTCCAAAGATTCACGAACCATTAAACGAATATGATTATATATATATATATATATATATATATATATATATATATATATATATATATATATATATATATATATATATATATATATATATATATATATATATATATATATATGTGTATATATATTATAACTTGAAACGTGTAACACCCTAGGCAAATCCCACATCGCCCATGAACATGAGTGATCATGGGATTATAAGGTAATACTCACGCTTAAATGACACAACGCGTTTTGGGATCACAGGCTGAGTAGAAGTGCGAGTACATTGTGGTTAAGCGTGCTCGGGCGAGAGCACTACCAGGATGGGTGACCTCCTGGGAAAGTGCTTCTCGTGTGTGGTCGCCAAGAAAAAGCCGTGCGCCTGCGGGCAAAGCGGACAATATTGTGGTCATGTTAAGCTGGGGTGTTACAGAATGGTATCAGAGCCACTCATGTGCCGTTGGGGGTGGTGGGGCAAACCTCATCGAGGACGATGAGTCCCTAAGGGGGGGTGAATGTAACACCCTAGGCAAATCCCACATCGCCCATGAACATGAGTGATCATGGGATTATAAGGTAATACTCACGCTTAAATGACACAACGCGTTTTGGGATCACAGGCTGAGTAGAAGTGCGAGTACGTTGTGGTTAAGCGTGCTCGGGCGAGAGCACTACCAGGATGGGTGACCTCCTGGGAAAGTGCTTCTCGTGTGTGGTCGCCAAGAAAAAGCCGTGCGCCTGCGGGCAAAGCGGACAATATTGTGGTCATGTTAAGCTGGGGTGTTACAAAACGTAAACAGAATATTAGATTAAATACTTTATATGATTGTATCTGTTTCAAAATGTTTATCAATGGAATTAGAAGATAAGATCAAATGATTGAATTATCAGATATATTGAATTATGATTACAAGTCTCTGTTGAAAGGTCCATGTTGATTTGAGAAACCTTTCCATTTTAACAATATTCGGAAAATGGTAAAGTGATTTATAAATAAGAACAAATTGTCAATCATTGAGAACTAGACAAAGGATAGTGGAAGATTGAATCTCATAAAGACTCGATTGATCTATTTAGTTTCAAACGTACAAAAACGTTTTCAGTTTAAAAAGAACTTTATTATTAAAACGTATATAACTTTTATAAATATCTAGAACCACTTTTAACAACTCATTACTTAACTAGTATGATAAAGATAACGATATTTATATTTTATTTTATTAAATATATATAACGATTTTAATTAATATTATATATATTTATACGCGTATTATACGTACATAGTTTTATACTTTTACTATACTTAAACTTTAACTTTACTTTATTTTTACTTTACTTTAACTTTAATAATTCACTTTAATAATTCATACTTTAATAATTCACTTTAATAATTCATACTTTAATAATTCACTTTAATAATTCATACTTTAATAATTCACTTTAATAATTCATACTTTAATAATTCACTTTAATAATTCAAAAATCTATTATAAATAGAATTCAATAGGTTTCATTATTTCATAGAAACTTGAAAACATTTTTCTCTAAACTCTCTCAATCGATTTACATATATATTTACTCCGTATTATTTCAAGATATTATTAGTATACATAAAATATTACGACGGAGTGCTGTCCGAGTGATTTCGAAATTATTTTTCGAGTGGGATAGGATTAAGGAAATTATGGGTTATAGCTATGGAGGTGATTGAGTATGGTTCATGGGTATGCTCGTGAGATCAATATAGTGTTTATCATTTTCGTTGCGTCTATGTACCTTTCCTGCAATATTGAATCTCAATATTGATACGTTCGTGAATCCGAGGCCAACCTTGCACTTGTTCAATGACGTTATATGTATTTTTACTACGAAATACAGTATGGTGAGTTTCATTTGCCTTTTTACCCTTTATATTTTTGGGACTGAGAATACATGCGCTTTTATAAATGTTTGACGAAATAGACACAAGTAATTGAAACTACATTCTATGGTTGAATTATCGAAATCGAATATGCCCATTTTTATTAAAGTCTGGTAATCTAAGAATTAGGGAATAGACACCCTAATTGACGCGAATCCTAAAGATAGATCTATTGGGCCTAACACACCCCATCCAAAGTACCGGATGCTTTAGTACTTCGAAATTTATATCATGTCTGAAGGAGGATCCCGGAATGATAGGGGATATTCTTATATGTATCTAGTTAATGTCGGTTACCAGGTGTTCACCATATGAATGATTATTTTTATCTCTATGCATGGGACGTATATTTATGAGAACTGGAAATGAAATTCTTGTGGTCTATTAAAATGATGGAAATAAATGATTATGATAAACTAATGAACTCACCAACCTTTTGGTTGACACTTTAAAGCATGTTTATTCTCAGGTGTTAAAGAAATCTTCTGATGTGCATTTGCTCATTTTAAAGATATTACTTGGAGTCTTTCATAGCATATTTTGAAGAACGTTGCATTCGAGTCATTGAGTTCATCAAAGATTATTATTAAATCAATTTATAGTTGGATAGTGGATATTATGAAATGGTATGCATGCCTGTCAATTTTCGATGTAAAGAAAGACTGTCTTTTAAAAACGAATGCAATGTTTGTAAAATGTATCATGTAGAGGTCAAATACCTCGCAATGTAATCAACTATTGTGAATCTTTTATAATGTATATGAACGGGTCCTTTCAGTTGGTATCAGAGCGGTGGTCTTAGTGAACCAGGTCTTGCCTTAGTGTGTCTAACTGATAGTTGTTTAGATGCTTTAGTGAGTCTGGACTTCGACCGTGCCTTCATGTCAAAAGTTTTGCTTATCATTTTGTGTCGAAAATTAACTACTTATCATCATCAGGAAATTACCTGCTTATCATTTTTAGTCTAAGACACGTCTTGCTGCATTGATTGCATGAATAGTGTATAGACAAAAATTCATATCTTAGCATATCTGCTAAATCATATCTTATCGTATCTGTTACTTTAAACTTTGCCTGACATATCCAGCAAAGTCCTCCGTAATCTACGAAATCTTTTGATCTATATATATATATATATATATATATATATATATATATATATATATATATATATATATATATATATATATATATATATATATATATATATATATATTCTATGTAATTAGAATACCATCCGTTAGCCAAAATCATTTCATATCAAAAAAAAAAATCCTTTATCCAATCGTACGAAATGGAATTCGTCATCAGTTCAAGTCACTCAGATTCCGAAATGGAATCCCATTCAAGCTCCAAAAGCAGTGTGACCGGAATAGATTAACCAATCCGTCATCACCTATTCTGGATGAATTGGGGATGGTTTCGTAGCCTCCTCAATCATTGGAGACAAGAAGAAGGTGATCCCTTTCATCCACCACATTGCCCTCTTGACGAAGAACCTAAAGCACTTACCGGCGAACCTGTCTGAAATACCATGTTCTCACTCATTTCCAGAGTATCTCGTCATGATTATATATTACATCAAATTTTAGATTTTATTTATCCGCTCGTCCGAACCGACAATGACCCCGGTGTAATAGAAGAAGTCAACGAGCTTCGCGCTCGGGTAGTGGCTTTGGAGAATATGGTGCAGAGATTACAAACACCAGCAGCAGCATCAGCAGCATAACCAGTATCACCATCATCAACGCCAACAGTACCATTACCACCTCCAACCACAACCGTGTCGTAAACCTCAACTTCACAATCTGTCCCACGAGCATCAACGTCATACGCACCATAGATACCAAGGAGTACCAACAACAATAACTGACGAAGTATTAATTCATAACTTCATTGGAGAAACATTCGATGACGATTATGTAATCTCTAAAGTCTTAGAGATTATCTAATCTAGCCCTAACCATAAATCAGTTAAGCGAACCAAAATGATAGAAGGAAGAGTAGAAACCCTGACAAAAATGGTGTGTGATTAACAAGCTAAACTTGCTTTACCAAAAGCATCAACAGTACCGTCAGCGTTACCAGCATCGTCAGTACAGTCAATATCCGAATCAACAACACCGATAACATCACAAACTCCGTCAGTTCAAGAATCACTGTGGACATCATTACGAATCAATAACGTGTATATTGTATCAACGAGTTATGAAGAATTAACTCATTCCCTCTGAAGAAATTATATGTATATTATATATATATATATATATATATATATATATATATATATATATATATATATATATATATATATATATATATATATATATATTTTGAAATAAATCTTTCCGTGCTAAGCTATTGTGTGTGAATCTTAACTACTAGGTTAATTCATATTACAAATATGCAATAATGTACGTCCTTCAGCCGTAACTTAACCAGCGTTAACTACAATCTCTGTCGTAATTCAACAAATTCCAATTCATAATAAATCAAGTATATATTTGATTTTACACTTTCATCATCGATGTACCCGAAACTTTTCAGATAACATCATTCGTACTTTGCGAAATTCACAAGAATTCCACGAACCGAGCATCATACATCATACATCAACAAATAATGAAGTATTGATTCATAATTTCAATGTCATTAAAGAAATACTGCGTAAAAGTTATGTACTTTTTAAAGCCTTTAGGGATTATTCAATTCTAGTTTCAACCGTAAATCAAATGAGTTTAATTTAACATTAACTCATTAAATCTATGTTATATCTGAAGAAAATATACATACATATATATATTTTCATAAAGACTGTAATAAAATTCTTTTGTACAAAATATTAATTGTGAAATTTTTTAACGGGTAGGTAATACCCGAGAGATATATAAATTCACAAATAATATGTTACATTCTTCAAATCTGATTCAGCAAATCATCCATTATACTCCCTACTTTCACAACAATATACATTCTTTTATAGAAATCAAAACAACCATACTCATTCAAAATTTAATTACATATTCTGATTTTGAAAACTCAAATTTCAACTCGAGATATGACCAAAATCATCACTCTTAGATCCTTACATCTTTCACAAGCTATATTTTGACTTCAAAACTGTGTTAGAACATCAAATGTATGTTAATGATTACAATCTGTGTTCAAACCCTTCGAAAATTTCTGAAGACACTTCGAATGATGAGCAATCGAGATGATGATCCAACCACATGCTACCCACAGTTATGTACTCGAAAAACTATTGAAACCAAAGTAAAAGTTTAAACAACGTATCCGCGTCAGATTCTTTGGCATTTATTAGCAAAAATAACTTTGCGACTCCTATTCAAAGTAGCCAGTTTTGTCACATCTCCAGCAAGTCAACTTCGACTTTTCAGTCAGACTAACCTTATTATAACCTTGAGATATACACCATCGTTACCAGGGAACCTTTTACATTCCACCACATTATTAGCAGATGTACCAACAACTTCATTATCCTTTGACTTTAGCCTCTCCAAAAAGTCATTATAATTATTTATTGAAACCCCATCATTTACTCATTCGCATCTTGTAATGAGAATTGCCATACGAATCATTGGGAATTAGCAATCAGTATTTTGAAATCTCGCAGCATGTCTACGCCAACAGTTATATGTGTATATATAACGTCTATCTTCTGGACTTAATTTGAATGTGAAGTTTCTGAAAAACACTCCGAACTACGAATTGGTTCTCCGAAAATGGAAAAAATGCTGATGAAGCAGCAAAAACTATAAACGACTTTAAACGGTAAAAGCTGGATGATAATGATGAAGTGTGCTGGCAAAGCGCAGAAAAAGAGAAGTTTTGGAACTGGAAAACGGATTGAGCAAAGTAGGAAGGAGGCTGTGGACAAATTACAAAGACTGAACTGACTTCAAAGGATCCAAATGATTCAGTACCTGCTGAAGTCATTAACGAATACCTTGCTCCTGACTCTAAACCCCTGCGAACAATATTCTTCATCATCCTCTGATATTAGAAATTCAAAAATATCATCATATCTTTCATTATAAATATCCTCCATATTTCTGAAGATATTTTCTTAATTTTTCTTATTTGAAATCATTTACCTCTTCGCGCTATCTGTATTACATCATAAAAGAAACTATTTTAGTTTCTAAATTCTGAAACATTCAAGTTTAAAATAGGAATATTTTGAAGTAGTGTTGGGAACTGAAGCATGAATTAGGATAATATAATGACACTTGATCAACGTGATTATATTACAGTAAGTCATGCTGAGTTTCTAAATGGAACGTGATGATTCACAGATCATAACATCATCATGTGCCATGTTATACGACTCTTGTATTCTATTTAACCTCTAAAATATCAAGAAAATATTTCTTGATGATTCGGCCTTTTCCAAGGTATTCTAGTAATTTGACAAGTCAAGATCGTGCCATCACAATTTCCTTCCTAGAACATTAACAATGTTCATTCCGAAATTCATATCTGTGAATTCTGGACCATTACAAGCGGTACTTAATCGCAAGAAGAAGAAACGAAAGGACAAAACTCCGAAATAAAAATTGGGGTATCAATTGCAGCAAATAAAAGAGAGCATTAACTGTGAATGATAATGATTATAGAAGACAGAAGCAGAGACTTTGAAATATAAGGGAACATATAAAGCCCAACGATAAACCAGAAATTATAAACCATATATATCGATGCATATAGCAATATAAAGACACGGGAGAACTAGAAACACTATAAATCCAAGAGTATAGTAGAAGTAAACAGATTCTTCCGGCGGTAGATGAAAAAGAAGAATGACCGATATGAAAGTTAGAAGTATATCGAGAATCAGAACTGGATGGAGCATATTGATGAATACTTTAAAATATGAGTTGAGGGGGAAAGAATAGAAGGTGATGAAACATGACTAGGAACTTAGAAATTAACAGATTTAACTCACACAAAGGCGGAATAAGTGAATCAAACCCTCTAGTGAATAGGTTAAGTTTTTTTTTTTTTTTTTTTTGATTAATTTAGTCAAACCACAACTAAATCAAGTGTGATTAGATCAACACCTAGAGCTATTATTCACCACCTGGGTGATTTGGACTGAGAGAGAATCGGAGGAGCTCACTAGATCTGAGTGTGTGTAACAAATGAGAGGCTTAACCTAAAATGAAGAACATAAGACTTTATATACCCCTGCTGTTGACTCACCCATACGATTCATTCATCACACGTACGAGTTGGCTTCATCAGCCGTACGGGTGATCACTCACTCGTGTCTTCTCATTTAGGTTGTAATTGTGACTTAGCTCAGCATCAACCGTGCGTATGAGCCTGTCAGCCGTACTAGTGAGGCTTCACTCGTATGTCTGACTATGTCTAACATAGTCAAACATCTAGATCTCGTTCCTGCAGTTCCTGTAACCACATACAAACACGGATAGGATAATAACGAGCAATCATGGTGGCCTGTAAACTGTTGTACCTGCAATGGACGTGGGTAGATGTCTAGGGACTTGCATAAAATGCATCAACAGAAGGTGTGAGTTGTAAGGAAATGAAGGAAGTGAATTTATAAGAAAATCTCCGACAGAACAATTAAAAATGGACGATCGCATTTAAAGCGGATCCTAATTCCCTTGATTACCGGAGAGTCAAATCTTATTAAGAAGATTTTCTTCAAATCCCTTGAAATCTGGGAATCAATCATATCTACGTCAAATGATAAGAAGAATCTACACTTACTCATTTTACTCTTCTATGTTAGCTTCATTCATACTCTTCATATAAATGGATTGTTTATCCAAATTATTCGCTGATGATAAAACTCTAATTTTCAGCCCGTATGCATCATGAAAACATACTTATTATCATTCACGACCTTTCCACTCAAATTTCGGGACGAAATTTCTTTAACGGGTAGGTACTGTGACAACCCGGAAATTTCCAACCAAATTTAAACTTTAATCTTTATATGTTTCCGACACGATAAGCAATATTTGTTAAGTTAAATTTCAAGAATTTTAAACTATGTTCATACATTCATTCAACCTCGACCAAGTTCCAACGATTCACGAACCATTAAACGAATATGATTATATATATATGTGTATATATATTATAACTTGAAACGTAAACAGAATATTAGATTAAATACTTTATATGATTGTATCTATTTCAAAATGTTTATCAATGGAATTAGAAGATAAGATCAAATGATTGAATTATCAGATATATTGAATTATGATTACAAGTCTCTGTTGAAAGGTCCACGTTGATTTGAGAAATCTTTCCATTTTAACAATATTCAGAAAATGGTAAAGTGATTTATAAATAAGAACAAATTGTCAATCATTGAGAACTAGACAAAGGATAGTGGAAGATTGAATCTCATAAAGACTCGATTGATCTATTTAGTTTCAAACGTACAAAAACGTTTTCAGTTTAAAAAGAACTTTATTATTAAAACGTATATAACTTTTATAAATATCTAGAACCACTTTTGACAACTCATTACTTAACTAGTATGATAAAGATAACGATATTTATATTTTATTTTATTAAATATATATAACGATTTAAATTAATATTATATATATTTATACGCGTATTATACGTATATAGTTTTATACTTTTACTATACTTAAACCTTACCTTTACTTTATTTTTACTTTACTTTAACTTTAATAATTCACTTTAATAATTCATACTTTAATAATTCACTTTAATAATTCATACTTTAATAATTCACTTTAATAATTCATACTTTAATAATTCACTTTAATAATTCATACTTTAATAATTCACTTTAATAATTCAAAAATCTATTATAAATAAAATTCAATAGGTTTTATTATTTCATAGAAACTTGAAAATATTTTTCTCTAAACTCTCTCAATCGATTTACATATATATATTTACTCCGTATTATTTCAAGATATTATTAGTATACATAAAATATTACGACGGAGTGCTGTCCGAGTGATTTCGAAATTGTTTTTCGAGTGGGATAGGATTAAGGAAATTATGGGTTATAGCTATGGAGGTGATTGAGTATGGTTCATGGGTATGCTCGTGAGATCAATATAGTGTTTATCATTTCCATTGCGTCTATGTACCTTTCCTGCAATATTGAATCTCAATATTGATACGTTCGTGAATCCAAGGCCAACCTTGCACTTGTTCAATGACGTTATATGTATTTTTACTACGAAATACAGTATGGTGAGTTTCATTTGCCTTTTTACCCTTTATATTTTTGGGACTGAGAATACATGCGCTTTTATAAATGTTTGACGAAATAGACACAAGTAATTGAAACTACATTCTATGGCTGAATTATCGAAATCGAATATGCCCCTTTTTATTAAAGTCTGGTAATCTAAGAATTAGGGAACAGACACCCTAATTGACACGAATCCTAAAGATAGATCTATTGGGCCTAACAAACCCCATCCAAAGTACCGGATGCTTTAGTACTTCGAAATTTATATCATGTCCGAAGGAGGATCCCGGAATGATAGGGGATATTCTTATATGTATCTAGTTAATGTCGGTTACCAGGTGTTCACCATATGAATGATTATTTTTGTCTCTATGCATGGGACGTATATTTATGAGAACTGGAAATGAAATTCTTGTGGTCTATTAAAATGATGGAAATAAATGATTATGATAAACTAATGAACTCACCAACCTTTTAGTTGACACTTTAAAGCATGTTTATTCTCAGGTGTTAAAGAAATCTTCCGCTGTGCATTTGTTCATTTTAAAGATATTACTTGGAGTCTTTAATAGCATATTTAGAAGAACGTTGCATTCGAGTCATTGAGTTCATCAAAGATTATTATTAAATCAATTTATAGTTGGATAGTGGATATTATGAAATGGTATGCATGCCTGTCAATTTTCGATGTAAAGAAAGATTGTCTTTTAAAAATGAATGCAATGTTTGTAAAATGTATCATGTAGAGGTCAAATACCAAATAATTGAGTTATCAGATTCATTATGATGTGATTTATGTGTCTCTGTTGGGAGGTCCACTTTGATTTAAGGAATCTTTCCATTTTAACAATATTCGAAAAATGATAAAGTGATTTACGAGTAAGAACAAATGTTTCTATTATCAAGAATTAGACAAAGGTTAGTGGAAGACTAAATTACGTAATAATCGTTTGATTTAGTTTCAAATGTACGAAAACGCTTTATGATATAATAGAACTCGATTAACTAAGATGTCTTTGAATAAATAACGTGAGATGGAATATTGGTTGTTATATATGTAGATAACTTGCAACGTGTATTTAAAAACGTGTTTACGAATATTGAAGATATATATATATATATATATATATATATATATATATATATATATATATATATATATATATATATATATATATATATATATATATATGGGCATGATCAATGGGGAAATAACCAATCGGGGGGAAGCGGGGAGAAGCAAATTTTTTTTTCATTTTTTTTTAATTTTTTTTTCGGCATCAAGATCACACAAAAATATGAACATTTAGAAGAGACACTTCGTGATGAATGTTATTATTTAGGCGAGAAAACGATCGACAAAAATAGCATTCAAGATAATATTGTTCGTGAAGAATATGAACGTTTTTTTTCATGTTTTGTGAAGTAACATTTAGCCCGATTTAGAGTTTAGGGTTTAGGGTTTAGGGTTTAGGGTTTGGTGTTTTGGGTTTATTCTATAAATCTAAAACACCAAACCCTAAACCCTAAACCCTAAACCCTAAACCCTAAACTCTAAACCGTTCGTGTTAAAAACTCAATCATATCCTAAACCTAAACCCTAAATCTAAACCCTAAACCCTAAATTTCTAAACCCTAATATCTAAACCCTATAAATCCTAATTTCTAAACCCTGATATCTATACCCCAATAGCTAAACTCTAAATACGCTCGAAAAATACGATAATTGTTATATATTACTTCTTCGAGTGTTTTCCTGCCAAAATAAAAACATTTATCACAAAGTGTCTCTACTAAATGTTCATATTTTCATCTCATCTATAATGTTGGTGAACAAAGTTTTTTCAAAAAATGAAAAAAAAGTTTTTGCTTCCCCCCGCTTCCCCCCGAATGGTTACTTCCCTCTTGATCCTACCACTATATATATATATATATATATATATATATATATATATATATATATATATATATATATATATATATATATATATATATATATATATATATATATATATAGTTTCAAATTAAGTAGCACTTGATTCGATTGATATTTAGATATGTCATCTAGGACGTTTGATAAACGTTGGCACATAAATGGATTACGCCAAATTAAGTTTTAAAGTATAAATGATACGTGTTATAATATTTTCTAAATGAAATTTAAAACGAACTTTGAAATATAATTAGTTTTGAAAAACTAAATATTATATCATTATATAAATATTTCCATTACTTACGATATGTACAAGTTTATATTTTTAAATGAAAATATATATATATATATATATATATATATATATATATATATATATATATATATATATATATATATATATATATATATATATATATATATATATATATATATATATATATATATATATATATATATATATTACAATGTAATATTAAGTTAGTTATAGTTATAAGACGTGTCAATTTAAAAATAATACTTTTATATATATAACGAAGCGATGATTTATAGAAGCAAATGACCAAAACCCTCAAATGATTAGAATATATCTTGAGTGATATAGTTTACTAATACTCTAAGTCTCTATTTTTGTTAAAGGTACATATCACGAATGTAAAACGCTAGTTTTCTGAGTGTACGAAATGACGTTCGAGAAACAGAAACCAGGACATGAGTTGAGTGACACCGTCCATGTTATTAGAACAAAAATTACATTTTTACCATACTCGCAAATATAATATATTATATAAATAATTACCTAGATTAAATATATATTAATATATATATTATATAATTTGAAACGAGTGTCGGCAAACATGATTGATCAATTGTGAGCTGAGAGTGCAAGCCATGTGATCGCATGGCTGTCACCCACAAAGCCCATGCGATCGCATGGGTGGGTTAGGTGGGTTACATCCTTTAAATGTCGAACGTTTTTGCTTTTCTGAATCATTTATCTATCTCTCTTGCATCTATCACTCTATATATATATAATAATAATAATAATAATAATAATAATAATAATAATAATAATAATAATAATAATAATAATAATAATTATTATTATTATTATTATTATTATTATTATTATTATTAAGATTAATAATATTATTAGGAATATTATTATTAGTAGTCTTACTATTATTATTATGTATTATACATAAAATACTACAACGAGGTTCTGCCCAAGTGTTTACAAAATGGGTTTTTCGAGAGGGATAGAGCTAAGGAAATTATAGGTTACAGCTATAGAGGTTATGGGTATAGTCGGGGGTATGCTCGTGAGGTCAACCTAGTGTTTATCATCTCCGTTGCGTCTACGTAATTTCCTGTAATATTGAATCTCAATATTGATACGTGAGCACTCATAACCTAACTTTTATATATTATTAGTGTATCCCTGACTAGTGCTCGAGTAAATATGATTATGCATGCATGTATGTTTAATTTAGTCGTTAGATAGTTTTGATAAATCATAAATTTGATACATATGCTACTGAGATAAGGTATATGATATGCATGTCGTTGGAAAGCTGGCGAAAAACTATAAATTTTTCATTTAGATATCGTATGGTTTTGATGAACGGATTAAAAGATATCGTCAATTAAATTATCTATAATTTTAAAGTATTATTGTTAAAATGATTATCGTTATCGTTATCATTATCGTTATCGTTATCGTCGTTATTATCGTTATTATTATTATTATTATTATTATTTAATAATCAATATTATTATTATTATTATTATTATTATTATTATTATTATTATTATTATTATTATTATTATTATTATTATTATTATTATTATGATTATTATTATTATTATTATTATTATTATTATTATTATTATGATTATTATTATGATTATTATTATGATTATTATTATTATTATTATTATTATTATTAATATTATTAAAATAATTAATATTTTTATCAAACTATCAATTTATTATTTTTATCGTCATTATTATTATTAAAAGTATCACTAATATTAAAACCATCATTTTTATTAAAATTATCATTTTTAATAGAAATATCATTATTATTATAAAATATCATTATTATTATTATCATTTTAGTATTATTATTATTTAAAATTATCATTTTGAATAGAAATATTATTTTTATATAAAATATTATTATTACGGTTAATATTAAAAAGTATGGTTATTATTAAGATTGTCATGATTAGAATTATCATTTTATTATAATCATTAGTAAATATAAATATTGTTATTTTTATTAGTAGAATAATAATAATTATTATTGCAAAATAATACAACTTTCACTTGTTATTGTTATTATCGATATTATTTTATCAAATAAATATGTGATAAAAAGATATTTTTACCACACGTAATATAATTACAATAATAATACATACCACTATATTTTAGGTAAACTTTATAAATTTTATTATTTAAGATATATAAAAGTATATTTTTATCATGTATAAATTTTAAATATAAATTTTTATTTATAAATGACTTGTATTATTTTTACTCTAATAAAATCTGTTAAAAATATTTAAATATATAAAACGACTATATTTAAATTATATAATAATCATGTATAGATTTTGGAAATCATTTTAGCCAGATTGACTTTTGTTGAATTTTGCATGATTATCTCGAGCATTAGGATTGTGATACACTACGACTTGACCTAAATTGTTAGACAGATATTGACCAACATATAAATATATATAATTAATATAGGTTCGTGAATCCGAGGCCAACCTTGCATGGTTCAATGTCTTCATATGTATTTTTACTACAAAATACAGTATTGTGAGTTTCATTTGCTCCCTTTTTAAATGCTTTTGCAATATATATTTTTGGGACTGAGAATACATGCGATGCTTTTATAAATGTTTTATGAAATAGACACAAGTAATCAAAACTACATTCTATGGTTGTATTATCGAATCGAATATGCCCCTTTTTAGCTTGGTAACCTAAGAATTAGGCAGACAAGAGGTTCTGTTCCTAATTGACGCGAATCCTAAAGATAGATCTATTGGGCCTAACAACCCCCATTCAGGTTATGGATGACTTTAGTACTTCAAGATTATTATTATACAGACGAGAGGTTCTGTTTGGGGATATTCTATTCATTAAAGTTAATGTCGGTTACCAGGTGTTCAATCCATATGAATGATTTTATCTTTATGCAGACGAGAGGTTCTGCTTATAAATATGAAAATCTTGTGGTCTATTAAAATTATGGAAATGATCAATTATGATAAACTAATGAACTCACCAACCTTTTGGTAGACACTTTAAAGCATGTTTATTCTCAGGATTGAAAGAAATCTTCCACTGTGCATTTACTCAATTTAAAGATATTACTTGGAGTCATTCATGGCATATTTCAAAAGACGTTGTATTCAAGTCATTGAGTTCAGTAATGATTATGATTAAGTAAATGACATATTAGATCATTTATAGTTGGATATTATGAAGTGGTATGCATGCCTGTCAACTTTTGATGTAATGAAAGTTTGTCTTTTAAAACGAATGCAATGTTTGTAAAATGTATCATATAGAGGTCAAATACCTCACAATGTAATCATATGTTATTGTATTCGTTCTTATGGATTAGGACGGGTTTTACAGTGTGTGGTTAGAGAATCGTGTAAGGATCTTAGTTATGAGTCGCCTTGAAATTGGCGAATCGGGAGTCTTCGGGTCGTTAAACTCATGGGAGTGGGACCCGTATGACGATGATTATGTTAGTGTGTTAGCGTGTTGTGGATTATAGGGTAACATTCCTAACGGAATATCTCTTGTGGCAGTGATTGTGTCGATGGGTGGAAGGGTGTAAGACTTTGTGTTTCCGAGCATCTCTTTAGTGTTAGATGAAAGGTTTCGTTAGGCTATAGCATTTGGCCTCGTGGAATGGTGGGTAGCGTGTGATCGCTGGGAACTTTTGGTAAGACAATAAACCATAAGGTTTGTTGGGTAGGTATGACTTCGGGTCATTATTGTGGAGAGATGGGTGACATCTGGTATATGGAACCCAAAGATCGAGTTTCTAAGTCTCAGTAGATTGTGATGGGAGTCTGCATGACACTGCGTCAGGTGCCTTCTTATACCTGCTAGTGTAATGTTCAACTCCGGTGATGGTGTGATCACTTTGTGCTTAGGGCGCCAGTGAGATATCCTTGGAAGCAGCGGAGATTACAATAGAGATCGATGAGTGATATGGTATTTATGACCAATGATGAGAATGATCATGTGTGTCGTGGAATGACAATTCCGCGGGATGTTATCATCTAGGCGGTGAGAGTGTGGAGCTGAATCCTAAATGGGGGAGTTTTTACTGCCGCCAACGGAAGCTCCGATGGCGTTATGTATAACGAAGTGTTGGAGTGTACCATGCTAGGCCTCAATAGGGATTCGGTGTCCCTAACGAGAAAGGGTGATGGGCCGTTGATGTCAACTCGAGATCGTGTGTTACGATTGTGAGTTACGATTTCGGAATGTTATGCGTGGATTTTGTGATGATGGGATTAAGTGAAGAGTAAGTCTTCTTTAGTAAGGTGGTCGTGCAGTACCAAGAGACGGTATGAAGCCTAATGAGAACACTTAAAATCCCAGAGTGAGAGAATGAATTGTTGTTGCAGGTACTCTCGTAATGTAAATCTGGGTTGTTGTGAAACTCGGATAGTACTATTGAGTGGGTACGAGTTCGATATTGTGGTGGATACTGTATTTTCCCTACCGAGAAACGTGATCGTGGAAATTTTCAGTGCATTATTCCACTTTATGGGCAATTGTGAGGTGTGGCGTGCAGGTTCCGGTTGTCTCACATAGAGACACGCGGATGTTGTTTGATTGCGAGGGTGTGTCCCCTAGTGTAGTGGTCATCTGTTTGCATGGAAATGTCGACGCCATACTTAACGGACGGTCGAGGCAAGAGGATTCACCAGCGTTGGTGGATATTCTTGTGGATCGTGTGGCAGATCAAGAAATTGTTGTGATGATAATTCGCTGTTGATGGGATTCTAGTATATGAATAGTCTCCATGCTAGTACTAGGAAGCCATCTTGTGTGGTCGTGTGGTAGGGTTTAGAGGAGAAACCCTGTATCGAGTGTTGATGTATTGTCTAGCTCGTGGTGTATTATTGTCATCTTGGAGTAATCTAGTGACGGGTGGTCGTGTACGGATCAATTGGTGGGAAAGTTTGTATCCTAAGCGTGATTATTTGGTGATACCAAAATTTCTTCATTGAAGGAATAACCCGGTTGTGGTGACAGGGAAGTTGGTTCTTGAACTAGAGAACATTCTTGAATGACCGGTTGTGTGGCGCGTTTATGAACCGATGAAGTACGGAGTTTTAACGAGGCATAAATCCTTCTCGATTTGGATTAATGCAAGACGTGAGTCACGTCGCCATGGATCTAGTAGATCACGATGGGTAATTTAGTTATGGACGTGGCTTGTTGCGGGTTGTGGCTCGAGAGAACTTGTATGGGTACATGGTGTTTTTCATATTTCGTAAGTGGGCATTTTGGGAGTTGAATGTATGAGATACCGCTTGATGCGATGATGCACACTAGTGATTATTAGCGTGTGGTTAGATCTTTGGATTAACGAAAGATATTATGAATGTCGAGCTTGGTTGTGTTTCGTAGGATCCTAGGGCGTGGTTCCTATTGTATATAAGGGTGAAGGCATTGAAGCACTTTCTATTAGAACCCTAGGAAAGGAGTAATACGAGTTTCCCTAGCCTTATGGAGGATCCTTTATATGAGGCTATATAAAGGATCCAAGGCTCGCTAGATTAGCTAAGCTTAGCCACTGTTATGTAGAGATTTCAAGAGAGCCGTGGAAAGTCAATCTTGACTGATTGACTTTCTCTCTCAATCTTAATGGCTATTCTTCACATTCATTGTATTCATGAGATCTAGGATCCTACAATTGGTATTAGAGCTTAGGCCTTCATCACATGAAGGAGATCTTTATGAATATTATGAATGTTTTCCCTCCACCTTCAAACCTTCAAACACAAAACACATACATCTTTAAACCTTCAACCTCAAATCTTCAAACTTTCATCATGTTCATCATGAAGATATGAAGATCTTCAAAAAATTTTCGAAAAATTTTAGAAAAATTTTTCGATACCGAATCTCACACATACACAACTAAATGAGATTCATTAATCTCATTTACCGAATTTACTCCGACACTTATTGAACATCAAAAAACTCACAACAACTTCAAAATATCACACTGATTATTATATCAATTCATTTCTCAAATTACATTTCATCAAATTCAGAAAATGAAATAAAAACACATTCTATTTTACATCTACTGTACGAACAGTACATCATCATCATCATCATCTTAGACTAAATTTTCATATCTTCCATAGATGATCATAACTTCTAATTGAGACCTGATCTGAGTTGTAGAACAACAACCGAATTATCTTCAATCTTTATATATCATCAACAGCAACAAATTTGTAGAAAATCAGATCGAGTTCTTCACTTAACCGAACACGTGCTCGTTTTGGTCTCCGGAATGATTTGGAACAAATTTGTGAAAAGTGTAAATGTAGAAAGGTTCTAATTCACGTCGTGATGCTTTCTTCAAAGTTTCAAATCATATCATTCAGATTCGAGCTCGAATTGATTAAGTCAAACTTGTGTTCTTCGTGGTCAACATTTTGATTTGGTTGATTCGTGATGTTTCTGGTTCAATCAATGATCCACGAGTGTTATTGAGATAATTTCTAACAATTTTCATGAAGGATTCATAAACATAAACTCACTGAATTTTGTTTTCAAAATTTTGAGTTCATGGTGGTTTTGTTATTGTTCATCGTTGATTCTTCGATGTGTTGTTGTTTTGGTACGAAATCCTTCACAAATCATCTTAATCGCTGCATCAGGAACATGAGATGGCCAATTTCAATGCCTAATTCATTTCAATTGGATAATTGATGATTTTTGTGTTCATATGCAAAAGATGAACAGATTCGGTATTACATTTTCTTTTCATTCGGTATTGGTTTGAATCATATTCGGTATGATTGTGATGATTGTGTTTATTATTCTGGTTCGGTATGTCAGTTATTGATTCTGTATATCATTCGGTAGATTGCTTGATTCGGTAACTCATTTGGTATATGATAATACGCAAGGCAGTTTCCAAACCGAATCATTCACTCGGTATTGTTATGAATCAGTTTTGGGTGAAACATGCTTCGGTATCTGCTTGTCATCTATTGGTTACCGAATCTTATTGGAATGTTAATTTGGGCCTAATACTTTTGTTGGGCCACATGCTCAATAAACATGAATACCGAATCTGAAAAAGAAATGATTATTGGGCCTACTGAATTTGATAAGCCCAACAAGGGAATTTTAGTCCACTTCTCTGGTTAAGCTGAATTTTCATTTTAGTCCCTGAAAGGTTTTATGGATTTTGCAAGGGCAGTCCCTTTACCGAATCTGACAGCATTATTGATAGTTTTGGCCCCTGACTAATGACAGAATTTTCAGGATTAGTCCTTTACCGAATCTGGACCTCCAAAGCATATTTTTCAATTATTTTTGAGGCTCGGATTCACACGGCTTTTCTCATACGCGTTGTTCACGATATTTTGGAGATTTGCCTAGCTCATCAACCATTTTATACAATGACGCTCTTATTTCATACGATATTCATGCGAGCATCATTGTGGGGGAGATATGTATATCGTTGATGTGCGTGTGACTTCTATACATGTACGGTATAGGACTCGGACTTCAAAGAAAGAATTGTTTGTTTGGGGGGGGGGGAGCTAGAGACTCGAAGAAGATCCTACATCATATGGGGTGTTTTTC
Source organism: Rutidosis leptorrhynchoides (assembly GCF_046630445.1). Classification (NCBI taxonomy): domain Eukaryota; kingdom Viridiplantae; phylum Streptophyta; class Magnoliopsida; order Asterales; family Asteraceae; genus Rutidosis; species Rutidosis leptorrhynchoides. Next base: position 356,750,040 of record NC_092334.1, on the reverse strand, counting down.
TTATGACTAGTATCGAAAGTACTCTTTGGAACGATGAAAGTTCAAGAGGCGTGTCTCGATATTGAAACCGACGGTATATATGTCACGACACTTTGATGAGAGCCCATGTACTTTGAGGGGGGAGCTTCTAAAGTTTTGAAACGACTTCTCAATGCAAGTAAATTCTAAAGACATATCACAACTAAGTCAAGGGAGGGATTGATGGTAACATATTTAGTTTATGATGTGTTCTTCAATGCACATTCTGCTATGCACACTCAAAGACCGTTGAAAGAGCAAAGATATCACGATGAAGTTCAAGTCTCAAAAAAAGTCGAAAGAAGATTGTTAGCGTGACAATTCGAGGATCTAGGGGGAGGTTGAAGCGTAATGATTGACAAAGACGATGATAGAGATGCAAATTCATTTGACGATTCAAAGTGAAGATTCAAGATCTTCATCAACTGCTGTACATCATTAGGGGGGGGGGGGAGTTAGTTAGCAATAGTTGATTCTTTCCTTGTAATGTTGTATGTTTACTAGGGAGTTAGTTTTTGGAAACCCGTCTCACTCCTGGGGGGAGAATGTTAGAACCCCGGGAAAGGAGTAATACGAGTTTCCCTAGCATTATGGAGGATCCTTTATACGAGGCTATATAAAGGATCCAAGGCTCCCTAGATTAGCTAAGTTTAGCCACTGTTATGTAGAGATTTCAAGAGAGCCGTGGAAAGTCAATATTGATTGATTGACTTTCTCTCTCAATCTTAATGGCTATTCTTCACATTCATTGTATTCATGAGATCTAGGATCCTACACTTTCCTCTTATTAAATGTGAAGAATCACGGTGACGTGATCCAATCTAAGTGGGGGAGAGTTGTAACACCCCATTTTTCAGTTACTTGTTATTTTGGACGTCATTTGAGTTACAAGGTATGTAATCATATATTTTGACCCCAAATAAAGTTTGAGTTAATGTTTTAGAACCTTACAATTGTAAAGTAGATCTAATTACGTTTCCAACGATATTTGATTCATCAAAAACGGAGTTACAGACTAAAAGTTACGACCAAAACAAGTTTCACAAAAGTGCTAAAATTGGGGACATTGCGGAAGCTAGATTTACCTCGCGGTCATGAGATTTTATCCAGAATTCAGCTATTTTAGGTTGCAAGCTCTCGTTCGTGACCCCAGACCTCGCAGTTGCGATGTTGGTCAGACAGAGGTCATTTTAACTTGTTTTAAGGGGTTAAATGAGGGTGTTTTGGTCTTTTCACTTTGGGGTTGGGTTTTTGGCCACAAAACTGATCCAAGGCTCATCTTGAGCTCATTTCTTATCCATTCAAACACTCCCAATCTTATAGTGAGAGAGAAGGGTTTCTAGAGAGAGGAAGCTTAAGTGGGTGAAGATGGTGGTGATTCTTGCCCAATTTGGAGTGGATCTTGGTTCTTCTTGGTGTGTCTAGCTTCTTGGCTTCGCTTTGGTGCTAAGGTAAACAATAGACCCGAACTTTGATGTTTGATTCTTGATTTAGGTTAGGGTTTTGTGTTAGTGTTGGGTTATAAACCCCATTTCCTATCAAATTGAGGGTTTTATTGTGTAAGTAAACCCAATTATAGTGGGTTTAGGATTTGATGATGAATTTGAAGGTATTTGTCAAGGTTTGGGTGTTAAATCACTAGTTTGAAAGTGTGTTGGTAATTTTGATATTCATAAGAACATGTTTGTTTGTCAAAATGGGTGTTGACCTTGATTTGTGTCAAACTAAGATTCGAGTCAAGTTTTGGTGAATCAAGTATGTAAATACTTTGTTTATGTGTTAAATGGTGTTTTGAGACATAATCTCTAGCTATTGGTGATTATGGGTGAGTTTGACATAAGTCGAATGTGGTCAAGTGCAATATGGGTCAATATTACACGTCTTGTAGTTTTGTTGTAAATGGCATTTTGAAATGATCACTATCTAAGTAGTAATCTAGTGTCGGGACCTAGGTTGGTCTAATTGGTGTCAAGTATAATTTGGATTAAATTGTACTTTGTAGAGTGAGTTTGAATTACCTCCCGAAGTGGTAATTGATTTGTGTCCATTAGGTGTTAAATGAGCGGGTTTTGGCGCGCAAGGTGTGATCCCTCGGCTAAGGGATGATTGATTCGGATTCTCTTTTAGAGAATGTATATTTATGTGAATATTGTGCCTATGTTTGATATAGGTGACTACTTGCTCAAATGTGTGGACGGAAATCGTATTACATGACTTGTGCGGGCATTCCAAGGTGAGTGGAATAATTATACGTGTATGTAAATGATATATTTACTTGTGCGGCTTGAAATGTGGGTTTAGTCGCGGTATTAAGTCACCAATTTACGTGACGGGGGGGGGGGGGGGGGTTAGTCTCGGTGTTAAGACACCACTCCGGGGTTAGTGACATGTGGGTTAGTCGCGGTGTTAAGACACCACATTTGTCGTGACGGGTGGGTTAGTCGCGGTGTTAAGACATCACCCAGGGGTTAGTGATACGCGGTGTTAAGTACACTAATGGATGTTCTGAACACCGATGGTCTTTCATGAGTACCATTCCCTTGTGCTTATGGTTAACTATGGTTGTGTAATTTTTGTATTAGCATATTAAATTGCGAACTATATGCTATTGGCGATGCTAGCTTATTGTGAATTGCAGATATTTAGTTTATGCATTGTGATTGCATGGTTATTGAATTGCTAGCTCATATGCAGTATTTGTGTAAGTGTTTGCAAGTAAGTAGATTATATATTTATATCTATAATTATTGCATTCACTAAGCGTGAGTTTACCCCTCGTTGTTGTTACCTTTTTATAGGAACCAGTTGTTAAGGAGAAGACTTCTAGTTGCTAGACTAGTTTCTTTTATGTTGCTTGAGTTTATGATGGGGTAGCTTTTGGATATTCTGGCATGGATTGGGGATTTGGTAAATCCTCGGGATTATGCTCTTGGTATCGGGTTGGGTTATTGAGTCATAACCCGATATGTATCGTAAATGGGTCGTAATCACCCACTTGTTGTGTAGCGGATCGGAAGGTGTCGATTTGAAGGTTTTGGATTTGGTCATATGTTGAACACGTGTTTTATTGTATAGTTGTTAATGAATAAGTTAAAACTGGTTTATGATTTATTTGGAATCAAATGGGGTTAAACGATTTGGGTTGAAAGAGTAATGTATGTATAATAACTTTGTTTATAAAAAAAGGGTTACTGTTTCATGTAAACTAGATTTGGGTTGTTTAAGAAACAAGCCAAACCAGCCAAAAGTTCTCGGAAACACGGGCTGCCAAGAAAGGCTACACGGGCTACCATTTGGCTTGCCACGGGCTGCCACCAAGATCACACGTGCTGTTAGAAGATTAAGTGCACGGGAACTCTCCACGAGCGATATGCTCAATCGGGCATTCTCCACGAGCCACCATGGGGTTTACACGGGCACTCTCCATGGCCTGCCCATATTTACACAGGCACTTCCCACGGGCTGCCAAGTCCAGAAAATTGCTATAAATAGGCTCATTTCTCATCCATTTCAATACACACTTCAACACACAAATTACTCTCAATCTCACTTTTCTCTAGTTTCTCTCTCTAGGATTATGATAATAATTATCGATCAGCGATAATTACCTAGATTAGAAACGGAGTCTATAAACGATTGGAGGTGCGTCCGAAGTTGTCATTTTTGCACTTCTAAATCTGGCCATGGTGTTCATCATGGTTGACTTTCTTTTAAATAAGAACCTAACTGATCTTTTACCAATCATTAACGAAAGCATCGAAACAGATCACGTCTCTAGGTTACAATATGCCTTTTATTCTAGCTATACGTAAGAAAGTTTAGACCTTAAAGATCGTTAATACGCCACCTTATCGGGTCGCTCTTATTTTTGAGCCATCTAGTGTATTCACGTAGTCGTGTTGCTCTGGCGTCGGGGGTAAGTGGTGTTGCTGTCTATTCAGAATCTTCAAGCCTATCGTTATTACTGTTTGGACCCTGAAATGTGTATAGTGTTAATGTGAAACATGCCTAAATGAAGGTTCCTTAGAAGAGGGCTATATAAGGAACCTAAGTAGTCCTAATTAGATAGCTATTGTATTGTAAACTAGTTTAAGAAGATGTGGAATGTAAATATACCGATTCTCTCTAATACCGAATCTGTTCTTACCTTACCGAGTCTCACTCAATCTTATCATATCTTCGATTCTCACTATGATCTGACCTATCATTTGGTATCAGAGCGTTCAGGGAGTGATATTACATCACTATATCGATCCAGAGATTGAAGATTAAAGAATCTATACACTCTCGGTTAGATTGAATCACATTCGGTATCATCGAATTTGATAATCTGACGTTCAAATTCTTTTGATAAGTTTAGCGAAGGTTTATTAGGTGTATTAGAAAGAGTTTCAATCATCATTACAGCTTTTTAATATCAATTATGAAGAATCAAGTTGATTTTTAGAGTTCGTGGCTAAAACTCTCAGTATTCATCATTTCTAGCTTGATTCTGTAGTTTCGTAAAGGTTTGAGGTTTCAGTTGTGATCGTGAGGTGTTTAATCACATTTCTAACGGTTTAATTTAATCAATTCTTCAAGTTTTGAAGATTTAATCTACATTCAGTATCGTAACTGCCTTACCGAATCGGCTTCAAAGCAATTATTTCTCAATCAGTGTTGCAGATTTTGGTGTGTTTGTGATTCTATCACATTTAATTTGGTCATACGCAGCTAATTGGTGTGATTTGAGAAATGATTCGTTTGAATTCTAAGTTTTCATACTTAGACTCGTATTGTCAACAGCTACAGTTGACATTCGGTATCCTATACATTTGGTATCTTTGATATTTTATGTGATACTAACTTGTTTCCTTGTGCAACAAGGTTACAGAATCTAATTCAAAGGAATTGAATTGTGTTTGAATTCAAATTCATACAGAATCTGACTACCGAGTCAGATACCGAATCAGAATCTCGGTATCACTTGATTCATTGGTTTTAAGTGTTCTCAGGCTACAAATCTTGTCTTTACCGAATCTATTCTGAATCTGGGTGTGTTACTTGTATTTATGATCAGTTTCTGATACAGAATCTGGTTTACCGAATCTGCTACAGTACCGAATCTGCTACAGAACTGAATCAGATACCAAATCTAACATTTTTGTTAGATTGTTGTGATTTTTCATCCTAGATTTGTGTAATACCGAATCTTTAACGAATCTACCTCATTTTCAAGATGTCTACTCAAGATACTTTGATCATTGGATCAGATTCCCGTTCTCCAGTGTTGTTTGATGGTAAGTACACTCAGTGGCTTCATCGAATCACTCAGTACATAGACTATAAGGGTGAGAAAGCAAAGTACATATGGGCTTCTCTGAGAGATGATCCGGTTGTAGATTATCATCCGGATGCTGGTATGCCAATTCCAGTCTATGAACTTTCTGGTGATAAACGTGAGAGAGCTCAGGGTGACATAGAGGCAAAGAACATTGTTATGCAAGCTATCCCATATGAGTTGTTTGAAAATGTTGATAGCAACACCACTGCAAAAGATATATGGGATGAGATCAAACGACAGCAAGAAGGTTATGACATGTCAGATGTTACTAAACTGAATAAGGCTCTGGTATTTTATGAAGATTTCAAGCAGGAGCCTGATGAACCACTCAAGGATACCTACTATCGTTTCAATGGTGTTATCAATGAGTTGAAAAGGTGCAAGATCATAAAAGTAAATGCTGAACTCAACATGAAATTTCTCAAAAAGCTCAATGCTGATTGGCTTCCTTATGGAACCATTGTTCGATCTACCAAAGAGATTGACAAGTTGACTATTCATGAGCTTGTTGGAGTTCTTATGCATTACCAACCTGAAGTGTCTAAACTTCAAGAAGGAAGGAAAGAGTCATCTCCAAGTGATCCTTATGCTCTCATTGCCAAAAAGAAGAGCAAATCATTTACGACTTCTAAAAGTTTGTCCAAGAAAGTGCTTGTTGAAGAATCAACTGATTCTGAAGAGTTGAATCTTTCTGATGTTGATGATTCTCACCTTGAATTAGTCAAAATGGCAGCCATGTTCACAAAAGCCTTGAACAAACACAAGTTCGAAGGCAAATCAAGAAATCAACGCAAGAACTCATCGTCTTCCTCGTACTACAAGAAAGCTGATCACTCAAAACAACAACAATGTGCTGATGATTCCCAGAAGGATGAATCAATCTGTTTCAATTGTGGTAAAGCTGGTCATTACTCTCGTGAGTGCAAGTTGCCTAAGAAGAAGGATGCAGCTTGCTACAAGAAGAAAATGTTGATGTCTAAGTTTGTAGAAACTGGGGGAGAGCTGAAACCGGTTGATGATACTTGGTTTAACTGGACTGACGATTCAGATTCAAAGGTGGAACATGCAAATGTTTGCAAGGTGACTAAGCTCATCAAAGCTAAGGAAGCAATGGAGAATTCTGACTCAGCATCTGATGATAAGGTACAATCATCTGAAATTCCACCTGATTTTATAAAAGTGCAAAATGACATGATAAAGAATTTGGTCTCAATGTCAAAAGAAGTCAAAGTTTTAAAATCTGAAAACAAGGTTTTAAAAGATAAAATCAAATTTTCTAAGACCAAACCATCTTTATCTAAATTACAATCGGAATTGCAAAGATTGACTGTCCAACTTAGCTCCACAAAAACTGAGTTGGAAGATCTTAAAAAATCAATTCATCCAATTAAGGTCGAAAGGACAGATTATCGTCTAAAATCGGAACAACTTGCAGAAAAAGTTCAATTTCTTGAAAAAGATCTTTCTGATTTGAAAACTCAACATGAAATCACACTTTCAAAGCTAAACAAGAAAATTATTCAATTGGAAAACATCATAATTGAAAAGTACTCTGAAATCTCTTTGTTGTCAAAAGAGTCTTTTCAAATGAAAGCACAACCTGCTCGATATGAGGAAAAACTCTATCGAACAGATCAATCCAAAGCTATCATGAATATGGAACTTTCAAAACAAACGATTTTCATGAATAGACCAAAAAAAAATTCGTGGTGACAAGTGGGGGTTGGGTTATGAAGATCCTATGATCTTAGATAATGCTTCCAAAAAGATTCCAGGATTATATCATTCTGATTACTTTCAAGCTGGTTTACCATCTCATTTTGTGCATGCCTCTGATGCTGATTTTGATGATATTATTGTTAATCACAAATCTAGGAAATACCATCAAATTAGCTTAATGTGTTAGAAAATTAATGCTAAAATGGGTAAATCAAATCCTAATTTCTTGAAGGAACTTGTTGAAACTGAAAAGAATATGCAACATGAAAATTATGTGCCTAAGCGTAGACTGGTTTATATCCCAACACTCATGCTAGAGAAATACATTTTAATGCTTGAGAATGAAGTGTTTAACAAACCTAGTTCTAGCATTACTGCCATAGATGAGGTGTTTGATGAACCAACTTTTGATGTGAAACCAATTCTACCGGCCTTACCTGCGTGTTCTGATAATGGTTTCTGTGAAGACCTAGCACATGAACTAACTGTCTTCTTTGAGACAGAATCTCTAGGTCAAACTGATTTAGATGTAAAGGTAGAACCTCGAGATGAACCAACTATTAAAAACTTGATAGATTTTGACACAACAATTGATCCTTTGAATGAATTTTACGCAAACATACCTGTTGTACGAAACTTGAAACGTATATTAGGTATAATTGAACAGGAAAATGTTGAATTTCAACTTAAGTGTCAATCATTAGAACAAATGCTTGCTTTGTGTGATAAATTGCCTCCACTTCCTAAGAAAGAATGTACTTATGATTTTAAGGAAGGTGAAGTACTAGTTTCTGTAGAGGAATTATGTCTTGAGATTAAGAGCTTAAAACAAAAAATAATTCAACTGAAACAGGCTAACACACTTAAGCAATCATCTACTATTAAAACCAATGTGCCTGAATGTGTTGGTGGGATTAATAAGAAAGGGAAGGGAATAACAACATCTACGGATGCAAAACCCATCACTATTCTTCAAAACCCACTACGTTCTTAATTTGGTAAACGTGTTTCAAAAGTTGCACCTTCAGCCCAATTTGTTGTCATGAGAGTTCATTCTCAAAATAGTTCTGTGTTAACTGAAAAGATTCCTATGATTCAAATGTCAAATCAATCAAAGGAAAGTCTTTTAACGAAATCAGTCAAGTCAACACAACACACGAGTCCAAAACCTAATTTGAGTGAGTATGATGCAAAGGAACGTAAAATCAAATTGGAAATTTTGCAAAATCAATCATCTCATGTGTCAACTGAAAAGTTTGGATGTCCAACTAACAGAGGTGTTTTTTGTATCACAGGTCAAAATCCAAATTTGACTTACAAGTCTGTATGGGTTCCTAAGTCCACGACTAAGAAAGTAGCAACCAAACCAAAGCAATCTGCTAGTCAACCTAGGAAATCATCTCATGTATTTTAATTTTCATCTGTGAACAAAACATCTGCTTGGAATAAGTTGTGTGTTAAGACTTCTGATAATGATGTAAAACTTAATATTGCGTACGATGCTTCATGTAATATGATTTTAAATGATGCTTTATTGTCTAAATTGCATGATGTTTTATGTGATTATCTCATTGTTGATCCAAAGTTTATTGTTGGTACTAACTGTAGAGGGCCCAAGAAACTTTGGGTACCTAAACTCGAGGAAATTAACATTTTCAGAGTTTCAATGTCTGTGTTTGGTATATCGATTCCGGTTGATCTCGACACATGACGGGTGATAAATCCTTGCTTGTCAATTTTGTTGACAAATTCCTAGGAACAGTTACTTTTGGAAATGATGAGATTGCAGCAATAACGGGTTATGGAGATTTTGTGAAAAATGGCATAACGATCAAACGGGTCTCATATGTTGAGGGTTTGGGATGCAGTTTATTTAGTGTCAGCCAATTTTGTGACGGAGATATCAAGGTTTTGTTTGAACATCGTCAATGCTCGGTGCAATCCACCGATGGAAACGATCTCCTTGTTGGTAAACGTTGTGCTTCACTTTATACTATTGAACTCAATGATGTATCCTCACATGCAACCATGTGTTTGGTTACTAATTCAACAAAGGAAAATTCATGGTTATGGCATCACCGGATGTCACACCTGAATTACAAGGGTATTAATTGATTGGTCTCTAAAGACTTAGTTGATGGTATTCCATGCTTTCAATATGATAAGCATCATGTGCGTCCATCATGTGCGATGGGTAAGCTGAAATGGACTAATCATCCGCTTAAGCAAAACCCAGTACTTCATCGTCCTTGCAATTATTACATATGGACTTATGTAGACCCATGCGTATTTCTAGCCTTGGTGGCCGGAAACATGTGCTTGTCATTGTAGATGATTATACCCAATTTACGTGGATTTTTCTTCTACAGACTAAGTCAGAAACCCCCGCTATTATCATTGAGTTCATCAAAAAGACTCAACACTCTTTTAACAAACATGTTAAGAGTATTCGAACTGATAATGGGGCGGAATTTAAGAATGACCTACTGGATAGTTATTTGAAAGACCAAGGCATTGAACATCAGTTCTCTGCTGCACGAACCCCTCAACAGAATGGAGTAGTCGAACGACGTAATCGTACGTTGTGCGGAGTAGCTCGAACGATGCTTGCTTACTCCAAACTACCTCCGAAAATGTGGGGGAGGCCATTTCCACTGCATGTTATACCTAAAATCGCTGTATCATTAATAAACGTTTTGATAAAACTCCTTATGAGTTACTATATGGTAGATGCTCTAATGTCAAATATTTCCATGTCTTTGGTTGTATATGCTATGTGCTTAACGATTTTGACAGCCTCGGAAAGTTTGATCCTCATGGCGATCAGGCCATATTTCTCGGTTATTCTTCGAACAAAGTTTCCTATCGTGTCTATCACAAAAGGGCAAAGACGATCAAAGAAAGCATTAATGTAAGGTTCGATGAGTTATCGGGAATGGCTTTTGAACAACTCAGTTCAAAACCCGATCCTATCCTGACTACTTCTTTCTTTCGCGCAAAATTCAATTTTCTTGAAGAAGGGTGTTCCTACGGTAACAACAGAGGAACTGGATATCTTGTTTGATAGTCTTTATGCTCCTCAACGGAATTCGAATGTTCAAGCCGTACTGGTTACACCATCACAGTCAACTACCGTGGAGACTCAACCAAGTCTTTTCGATGAAGATACAACACCAACTGATTCACCCGTTGCTTCTTCATCCTCCCTCCCACCTCCTGATGCTAATCTTGAACCATTTCAAGATACATCTGTTAATACAACTCCAGTTGTTTCTCCAGATACTCAACTAATGTGACGACCCGGGAATTTCCGACTAAATTTAAACTTAATCTATATATATTTTCGACACGATAAGCAAAGTCTGTTAGGTTGGATCTCAAAAATTTTGAACTGTTTTCATATATTCAATTGACCTTCGGCCATTCCTGATGATTCACGAACAATTAATTGTAAATAGATATGTGTGTATGTACATACATAAATAATAATTCGAAATATAATTTGTTGTAGCAATAGTAATACTAATATTATTATTATCATTAATAATATTAGTATCATTATAATTAGTATTATTATTATTATTAATATTATTATTATTAATTATTAATAATATTATTGTTATAAATTGTATAGTTATTATTATCATTATTATTATTTATTATTTATTGTCAACATAATCATTATTAACATTATCTTTATTAATAATTATTACTATTATTATTGTTATTAATTATTAATTATTACTATTAATATAAATAGAAATATTATCATTATTATTATTATTAGTTTCACTATTATTATTAATAAAATTAATATTAAAAACTAATGCATGTATAATTAACATAATTATGTTTTCTTCATATATTTAATATACAGATATAGATATATTTGTTATACAGCTATACAAATTCAGTTATATATAAACACATATATGTATACAAAACACAGTTATATTATACCAATACTTATACTATTATATATATACGTAAATACGGTTTATTATATATTATATATATATAAATACAGGAAATTGGTATTCAATTATAAATCGTTTTTAGCCTGTAGACTAGTTGATTTTTCTGTCCCCAATTTGTACCAATCATGGATTCAATCACTTGAAAGAATCCAAATTCTGTTAGCGAGTGACATCGTCTTTTATTTTTATATTTATTTTCTTGTACGATCGAATATAACCTCTTGAATTGAATTGGATTACAAAACAATGACATTGTCCATGATCACACTACAATACAATCATTAATATCAAATCGTATTGCAGAGACAAATTCAGTTAGGAGTCTCATTCAACTTTTATATATTATCTATATACTTCTTTCCGGATTGATTCTTCTTGTCGAATGCATCCAATCTATACAACAAACAATCAATTCTGTTACAGCATAACTCAAACACTTCCTTATTATGATTCATTTTTCTCCCTTCTGTAAAACCACTCGAACACCACCACAAAACCATCACCATGTTTAATCACCAAGACTAAAATATCACCAACCCGAAGAACCAACGAGTACATCGCCTTGTAAAATACAGAGTATATATATACATGTATATATAATTATATGTATGTACGTACCTGAATCTTGATTAACCATTAACCCACCTTGGTTGTTATTTTCCTGTTTTTCTTCATTCCTGCTACTACAACTTGTTGCTATTTCAGTTTTGTTATATCAAATCTTGGAGAGCTGCCACTTCGCTCAAAATCTTTCTGTTTCTAAACGATTCATCAGCTTATAAAGAAGCTGCACGATTTCTGTTTGTTGTTCAGCCCCAACCACCACCGTAACAAATCTATTCTTCTGTTTCTTCTACGATTGTAAACTCAACTAAAACAAACAACTTCCATCACCATTTAAAACCACCATCGACCCCGCTGTTGTGCTATAGCCATTGTAACCATTCACCACCATTACTTGAAACCATCTTCACCCTACTCCTAACACCACCTTTATTTCCATTTACGTATTTACAAACCATCTTCACAAATCAATTTTACACCCATCGAGCATGAACAACCATTCTCATTTGCAGTTGCACTTCATTTCCGTTTAAAGAACACGTGAATCCACTTCTATGATGTTTTTCTGTTTCAAACGATATTACAACCACCTCCCTTTTCTAACTTGAATGAACCACAACCACCGCTATAGCCATACTTTTATTTTCTTGTTCCTTCGTGAACATCACCACAGAACAACTACTATAGCTGCTATCCCTACTTTGGGTTTTCTACTACCGTAACAATAGCAATAAAGAAGATGATGAGTGCAATTACTTGGTTGGTGATATAGTAATGATGTTAGTGAGATGATTAAAATAAAAAAACCGAAAACCTTACCTGCTCCACTTCCTTTTCTATCGTGATTCTTTTGGTCTCCTGCTTATATTTTTTTTCCCAAACAAACCACTTACCAATTGTTTATTTATCTCATGCGTTGAAATTGAGCCAGATCCGTTCCCTTTTCTGTTTTCGAATTCTAAATATCATGACATGGGCCACTATAACTTTTCGCCATGTACCTGCTTCCAGTTGTTTTTGTTGGTTCCTTTCTTTTATTTTAACCTATACAAATATTGATTGGGCCACGTAATTGTTTTTGGCCGAACAAATTCATGGTGATAATATTAGATCACTTTTGCAATGGCCTACACTTAATTAGAAAGTAAAGGTGCCGTAACTTTATGCAAGAGGGACGTCCACTATCGTATTACTTTAAGGAAATTTTGCGCATGATCAGGTGTTTAATTAATACACAATTTTATGATAATAAAGTGGAAAGATGATAAGTGTATGTGTAAAGATTTTTCTTTTTCCTTGTCTACCATTCGAAATCCATGCAACCGAACCCCACATTCCAATCTTTTGTTCAAATTTAAAAGTTGATTGTGGGAAACTTTAATCTAATATGGGACCTAGGAAATGCTTGTGGGACAAAGATTGAGATTGATGATCGATCATAATAGGATTCAGAGGAGTCAATGTATATTTTTTTTTTATCCTTTTTGGGTCGTTTAATTATTGGACCGAAGGGATTTGTTGGGCTATCAAGTGACTAGATTATTTTTGGCAAAATCCATTAAAATATCTTATTGGGTTGCGATTTATCATTTGGGCTGTGATGTTAGGAAATAAAATGGTGATACACAACATGAAATTTGCAGCGGATTGATGATGATTATGAGGATCACGATTTTAATGATAGTAAATAGAAAATTTAGATCAAGGTGATGATAAAGAAGAACGATGATGAATGATAAAAAGGGTGGTTGTATGATTTATAATTGTATGACCGAATGATGAAATTATGTGAGGAAGATGAGTAAATTTCGATATGGGATTTAAACCAAGATCGAGCTAGTAGCTCAATGGTTAAGGATATTATCGGGTTAGCGGGACGTCGCGGGTTTGAACCCGGACTTGGGCATTTTTTTTAAGGATTACTTCTTTGAGGTTCGTGAATCCGAGGCCAACCTTACACTTGTTCAATGATGTTATATGTATTTTTACTACGAAATACAGTATGGTGAGTTTCATTTGCTCCCTTTTTACTCATTTCATTTTTGGGCTGAGAATACATGCAAATGCTTTATTAACTGTTTTACAATATTTATATGCGTGAGTTTCATTTGCTTCCTTTTTAAATGTTTTTGCAATATATATTTTTGAGACTGAGAATACATGCGCTGCTTTATAAATGTTTGACGAAATAGACACAAGTACTTAAAATTACATTCTATGGCTGGATTATTAAACTGAATATGCCCCTTTATAGTCTAGTAATCTAAGAATTAGGGAACAGACACCCTAATTGACGCGAATCCTAAAGATAGATCTATCGGGCCCAACAAGCCCCATCCAAAGTACCGGATACTTTAGTACTTCGAAATTTATATCATGTCCGAAGGAGGATCCTGGAATGATGGGGATATTCTTATATGCATATTGTTAATGTCGGTTACCAGGTGTTCAATCCATATGAATGATATTTTTGTCTCTATGCATGGGACGTATATTTATGTGAAATGAAAATCTTGTGGTCTATTAAAATATGGAAATGAATGTTTATGATAAACTAATGAACTCACCAACCTTTTGGTTGACACTTGAAAGCATGTTTATTCTCAGGTACGAAAGAAATCTTCCGCTGCGCATTTGCTCATTTTAGAAACATTACTTGGAGTCATTCATGGCATATTTCAAAAGACGTTGCATTCGAGTCGTCGAGTTCATCAAGATTATTATTAAGTCAATTATAGTTGGATATATTCTGAAATGGTATGCATGCCGTCAATTTTCGTTGTAAAGAAAGATTGTCTTTTAAAATTGAATGCAATGTTTGTAAAATGTATCATATAGAGGTCAAATACCTCGCGATGTAATCAACTGTTGTGAATCGTTTATAATCGATATAGACTTCGTCCGGATGGATTAGGACGGGTCTTACAATTTGTATCAGAGCGGTGGTCTTAGCGAACCAGTTCTGCATTAATGTGTATAACTGATAAGTCGTTAGGATGCATTAGTGAGTCTGGACTTCGACTGTGTCTGCATGTCAAAAGTTTTGCTTATCATTAGTGTCAAAAATTATTTGCTTATCATCCTTAAAGTGTAGACACGTCTTACTGCCTCTATTGCATAGACAGTGTATAGATAAATTCATATCTTAGCGTATCTGTTATTGTTACCTTTGCCTGACAGCTTCCGTAGATTCCTCCGTAACTTATGGGATTTTAGTATTATATATGCATATGTAAATTATGTATTGCAGGGTAATAATCTACATCCTATAATCTATTTCTTATCGAAAATCCTTCATCTGATCGTATGAGATGAATCCCTCAACCAGTTCGAGTCCCTTAGATTCCGATAACTATGCCGATAGTTATTCCGACAGCTATTCCGACATAGAGTTTCACTCGAGCTCCGAAAGTGGTGTCACCGGAATGAATCAACCAATCAGCCATCCCCAATTCATATGATGGTTTCGTAGTCGACTAAATCAATGGATACGAGAAGAAGGCGATCCTTTCCATTCACCAACCTGCACTCTTGGCAATGAACCTAAAGCACTTACCGGCGAACCTGGTCGTAACACCATTTTCTCTCTCATTTCCAGAGTATCTTGCCACGACCATATCACAAGTCAGATTCAAAACCTTATTCATTCGCTTGTTCATACCGACAATCATCCCGGAGTAATAAAGTCAATGAGTTTCGCGCCCGAGTTGTAGCCTTGGAAAATATGGTGCAAAATGTTACAGCTTCAGCAACATCAACGACATCAACTGTACCACCAGCAACAACACAAACCCCAACAACACACGCCTCAACATCACAATCGGTACCCCGAGTATAATCATCGTTCTACATGACGTTCTGCATCATGTATCTTTGTTCAACATAGCGAATATGTAATCTCTAATGTTTTAGAGATTATATATTCTTGTTCTAACGTAAATCAAATGAGTTTAATATCATATTAACTCATTAAATCCATGATTGCATCTGAAGAAGATATATATACAAGTATATTTTCATAAAGATTGTAATTAAAAATTCTTTCGTACAAACTGTTAATGATGAAAATATTTTAACGGGTAGGTAATACCCGAGGAATATTTAAGATTCGCATTAATAAGTTACACTGTATATTCTTCGAATCTGATTCAACGGTCATTTATTATCCTACTTACATCTACTGATATACGAATTCATTCACCACAGAATAACCATTTTCATTCAATTTCATATTTAGATTTTGATTTATCAGAATCCAACAAGGGGCATAATGAAGAAAACATTTGACAAAATAAAATTTGTTAGAAACAAACAAATTAAATATGAGAAATTTTGTTAAGAATCCACGCTAACTGTTCCTAGCTAATTGTTCCTAGCTAACTGATTACATTTTATATTATCGCAATTTAATTATCGCAATTTACATTCTCGCAATTTTATTTATCGTCATTTAATTTCTGTTATTTATTTTTACGGACTTTAAATATCGGGACACGTATACAAGGTTTTGACATATCATATCGACGCATTTATATATATTATTTGGAATAACCATAGACACTCTATATGCATTAATGATCCAGTTCTCTATACAGGGTTGAGGTTGATTCTACAATAATATATATAATTTGAGTTGTGATCGAGTCTGAGACATGTACACAGGTCACGATACGTATTAATTAATTCGAATATTATATAGTAACCTATATATGAATTATTATTTGTACACTGCTAACTGTGGACTATCAACATTGGACAATTAAACAAAATGAATTAAAATATTGATTATAACATATGACTCTAAATAATTCTTCAAGTTTGCCACTTGATTTCATCTTAAACCTCATTTGTATCTCGACGATTACAAGCTGCGTCCAAACTTTTCATTATTCTTGAAAACACCTCAATCGAAAGGATGAATCAACCGCACTTCATCTACGGAAGAAAAGATTTACGCATATGGTTATGCACCTGAAAAAATTCTCGAAACCTGTTTAAATGTTTAACACGTATCTGTGCTAGCTTCTTTGGCATTGTTATTTCCGAAAATAACAACGCAATTTCTTTTCAAATTAGCCAATTTTGTGACAGCTCCAGCAAAATCAACTTCAAGTTTTTCATTCGAATAAACCCTATTATAAAGATTACCCCCTTCATCATCGTTACTAGGGAACCGTTTATATTCCACCACATTAGCATTAAACTTACCAGCAACTTCACTACTCATTGACTTAAGTCTATCCGAAGAATCGTTATATTTGTTCATTAAAACCCTATCATATACTTATCCGCATCTTATAACGAGAGTTGTCATATCAATTATCAGGAATTAGCTATCAGTACTTTGAAAACTCACAGCATATCTACATCAACAGTTATATGTATCCATATAACATTTATCTCTTAGAATTATGATCTTTCATTCTGAAATTCTAAAAAGTACTCGGTCTACAAATTAATACTCTGAATGTTGAAAAAGCCGAATGAAGCAGCAGAAACCATAGACAACCGTAAACGACCTTAACCGTCAAAAGTTTAATGATAAAGAATGGAGTATTGGAGACACTCAAAAGAAAATTTAGTACCGAAAAGCGGATTATGCGAAACTATGAAGGAAACTGTGGACAAATCACAAAGAATAAGTTTGACTTCAAAGAATCCAAATAATTCAATGCCTGTTAAAGTCTTTAGCGAATATCTTGCTCTTTACTCTAAACCCTTGCGAACAATAGTTTCTATCATGCTCTGATCTTAGATATTCTGAGATATTATCGTATCTTTCACTATAAATATCCTTGATATTTCTGAATATATTTTCATAACTAATCTTATCTGAAATCATTAATCTCTTCGTGCTATCAGTGTTACATCATATAGAAACTGTTAGTTTCTATATTCTGTAAACTTTCGAGCTTAAAATATAAATGTTATTGAAGTAATGTTGGGAATTGATGCATGAGTTAGTATAATATAAGGACACTTGATCAACGTGATTATATTATAGTAAGTCATGCTGAGTTTCTAATGGGACGTGACGATTCACAGATCCTAACGTCATCACGTGCCATGTTACATAACTCTTTCATTCTGCTTAACTTCTGAACATATCAAGAAAGTATATTCTTGATAGTTCAATTCTCAGTAACTCTGGTAATTTGACAAATCAAATCGTGCTATTACGTTCTTTCTTGTTTAGAACATTAAGTTCATTCGAAACTCCATACTTACAAATTCTAGACCATTACTCATTTTATTAGTGATCGAGAGGAGAATAAAAAGGCAAAGAGCTCCGAAACATAATGGAAGATACAAAACTCGACAACAACACAGAAATTACAAACCGTGGATATTAATACGAATAGCAATATAAAGACGCGGTATAATTAAGAATAGTATCACCCAAGGCAATAGTAGAAGTAAACAGATTCTTCTGGTGGAAGATTAAAAGGAAGGATGACAGATATGAAAGTCAGGAATATATCCAGAATTAAAACTGGATGAAGCATATTGACTGATGATTTGAAAGTAGGAATTAAAATATAGAAAATAGGAGTGGTGTGAAGTTATGGAATGAAAGAATTCATTTATAGCGGAAATACCGGACCGAGCAATCAAGGCAGATCATCGTATTTAATTATAGAGATCTTAATTTTCCTTACTCACCGAAGAATCAAATCCTTTAGATTTCGAAGATTTTCTTTAATTCCTTGAATTTCAGAATTCAACCCTGTCTCTATCAAAAGTTAAGATGCACCTTATCTTCTAAAATCAACCGTGACTACGTCAAAAGTTAAGACAAATCCTTAATCTCCTCATTTCACTATTTTATGATAGCTTCATTCGTATTCTTCGAATAATCGAATTATTTTACCCATATTACTCAATAATGATAAAACTCTATTTATCAACTCATATTCGTCATGAAAACATTTTTATTGTTAGCCATGACCACCTCACTCAAATTTCGGGACGAAATTTCTTTAACGGGTAGGTACTGTGACGACCCGGGAATTTCCGACTAAATTTAAACTTAATCTATATATATTTTCGACACGATAAGCAAAGTTCGTTAGGTTGGATCTCAAAAATTTTGAACTGTTTTCATATATTTAATTGACCTTCGACCATTCCCGATGATTCAAGAACAATTAATTGTAAATAGATATGTGTGTATGTACATACATAAATAATAATTCGAAATATAATTTGTTGTCGCAATAGTAATACTAATATTATTATTATCATTAATAATATTAGTATCATTATAATTAGTATTATTATTATTATTAATATTATTATTGTTAATTATTAATAATATTATTGTTATAAATTGTATAGTTATTATTATCATTATTATTATTTATTATTTATTGTCAACATAATCATTATTAACATTATCTTTATTAATAATTATTACTATTATTATTGTTATTAATTATTAATTATTACTATTAATATAAATAGAAATATTATCATTATTATTATTATTATTATTAGTTTCACTATTATTATTAATAAAATTAATATTAAAAACTAATGCATGTATAATTAACATAATTATGTTTTCTTCATATATTTAATATACAGATATAGATATATTTTTTATACAGCTATACAAATTCAGTTATATATAAACACATATATGTATACAAAACACAGTTATATTATACCAATACTTATACTATTATATATATACGTAAATACGGTTTATTATATATTATATATATATAAATACAGGAAATTGGTATTCAATTATAAATCGTTTTTAGCCTGTAGACTAGTTGATTTTTCTGTCCCTAATTCGTACCAATCATGGATTCAATCACTTAAAAGAATCCAAATTCTGTTAGCGAGTGACATCGTCTTTTATTTTTATATTTATTTTCTTGTACGATCGAATATAACCTCTTGAATTGAATTGGATTACAAAACAATGACATTGTCCATGATCACACTACAATACAATCATTAATATCAAATCGTATTGCAGAGACAAATTCAGTTAGGAGTCTCATTCAACTTTTATATATTATCTATATACTTCTTTCCGGATTGATTCTTCTTGTCGAATGCATCCAATCTATACAACAAACAATCAATTCTGTTACAGCATAACTCAAACACTTCCTTATTATGATTCATTTTTCTCCCTTCTGTAAAAACCACTCGAACACCACCACAAAACCATCACCATGTTTAATCACCAAGACTAAAATATCACCAACCCGAAGAACCAACGAGTACATCGCCTTGTATAAGACAGAGTATATATATACATGTATATATAATTATATGTATGTACGTACCTGAATCTTGATTAACCATTAACCCACCTTGGTTGTTATTTTCCTGTTTTTCTTCATTCCTGCTACTACAACTTGTTGCTATTTCAGTTTTGTTATATCAAATCTTGGAGAGCTGCCACTTCGCTCAAAATCTTTCTGTTTCTAAACGATTCATCAGCTTATAAAGAAGCTGCACGATTTCTGTTTGTTGTTCAGCCCCAACCACCACCGTAACAAATCTATTCTTCTGTTTCTTCTACGATTGTAAACTCAACTAGAACAAACACCTTCCATCACCATTTAAAACCACCATCGACCCCGCTGTTGTGCTATGGCCATTGTAACCATTCACCACCATTACTTGAAACCATCTTCACCCTACTCCTAACACCACCTTTATTTCCATTTACGTATTTACAAACCATCTTCACAAATCAATTTTACACCCATCGAGCATGAACAACCATTCTCATTTGCAGTTGCACTTCGTTTCCGTTTAAAGAACACGTGAATCCACTTCTATGATGTTTTTCTGTTTCAAACGATATTACAACCACCTCCCTTTTCTAACTTGAATGAACCACAACCACCGCTATAGCCATACTTTTATTTTCTTGTTCCTTCGTGAACATCACCACAGAACAACTACTATAGCTGCTATCCCTACTTTGGGTTTTCTACTACCGTAAAAATAGCAATAAAGAAGATGATGAGTGCAATTAATTGGTTGGTGATATAGTAATGATGTTAGTGAGATGATTAAAATAAAAAAACCGAAAACCTTACCTGTTCCACTTCCTTTTCTATCATGATTCTTTTGGTCTCCTGCTTATATTTTTTTTCCTAAACAAACCACTTGCCAATTGTTTATATATCTCATGCGTTGAAATTGAGTCAGATCCGTTCCCTTTTCTGTTTTCGAATTCTAAATATCATGACATGGGCCACTATAACTTTTCGCCATGTACCTGCTTCTAGTTGTTTTTGTTGGTTCCTTTCTTTTATTTTAACCTATACAAATATTGATTGGGCCACGTAATTGTTTTGGTCGAACAAATTCATGGTGATAATATTAGATCACTTTTGCATTGGCCTACACTTAATTAGAAAGTAAAGGTGCCGCAACTTTATGCAAGAGGGACGTCCACTATCGTATTACTTTAAGGAAATTTTGCGCATGATCAGGTGTTTAATTAATACACAATTTGATGATAATAAAGTGGAAAGGTGATAAGTGTATGTGTAAAGATTTTTCTTTTTCCTTGTCTGCCATTCGAAATCCATGCAACCGAACCCCACATTCCAATCTTTTGTTCAAATTTAAAAGTTGATTGTGGGAAACTTTAATCTAATATGGGACCTAGGAAATGCTTGTGGGACCAAGATTGAGATTGATGATCGATCATAATAGGATTCAGAGGAGTCACTGTATATTTTTTTTAATCGTTTTTGGGTCGTATAATTATTGGACCGAAGGGATTTGTTGGGCTATCAAGTGACTAGATTATTTTTGGCAAAATCCATTAAAATTTCTTTTTGGGTTGCGATTTATCATTTGGGCTGTGATGTTATGAAATAAAATGGTGATACACAACATGAAATTTGCAGCGGATTGATGATGATTATGAGGATCACGATTTTAATGATAGTAAATAGAAAATTTAGATCAAGGTGATGATAAAGAAGAACGATGATGAATGATAAAAAGGGTGGTTGCATGATTTATAATTGTATGACCAAATGATGAAATTATGTGAGGAAGATGAGTAAATTTTGATATGGGATTTAAACCAAGATCGAGCTAGTAGCTCAATGGTTAAGGATATTATCGGGTTAGCGGGACGTCGCGGGTTTGAACCCGGACTTGGGCATTTTTTTTAAGGATTACTTCTTTGAGGTTCGTGAATCCGAGGCCAACCTTACACTTGTTCAATGATGTTATATGTATTTTTTCTACGAAATACAGTATGGTGAGTTTCATTTGCTCCCTTTTTACTCATTACATTTTTGGGCTGAGAATACATGCAAATGCTTTATTAACTGTTTTACAATATTTATATGTGTGAGTTTCATTTGTTCGCTTTTTAAATGTTTTTGCAATATATATTTTTGGGACTGAGAATACATGCGCTGCTTTATAAATGTTTGACGAAATAGACACAAGTACTTAAAATTACATTCTATGGCTGGATTATTAAACCGAATATGCCCTTTTATAGTCTGGTAATCTAAGAATTAGGGAACAGACACCCTAATTGACGCGAATCCTAAAGATAGATCTATCGGGCCCAACAAGCCCCATCCAAAGTACCGGATGCTTTAGTACTTCGAAATTTATATCATGTCCGAAGGAGGATCCCAGAATGATGGGGATATTCTTATATGCATATTATTAATGTCGGTTGCCAGGTGTTCAATCCATATGAATGATATTTTTGTCTCTATGCATGGGACGTATATTTATGTGAAATGAAAATCTTGTGGTCTATTAAAATATGGAAATGAATGTTTATGATAAACTAATGAACTCACCAACCTTTTGGTTGACACTTGAAAGCATGTTTATTCTCAGGTACGAAAGAAATCTTTCGCTGTACATTTGCTCATTTTAGAAACATTACTTGGAGTCATTCATGGCATATTTCAAAAGATGTTGCATTCGAGTCATCGAGTTCATCAAGATTATTATTAAGTCAATTATAGTTGGATATATTCTGAAATGGTATGCATGCCGTCAATTTTCGTTGTAAAGAAAGATTGTCTTTTAAAATTGAATGCAATGTTTGTAAAATGTATCATATAGAGGTCAAATACCTCGCGATGTAATCAACTGTTGTGACTCGTTTATAATCGATATAGACTTCGTCCGGATGGATTAGGACGGGTCTTACAACTAAATCCGTTGGAAAGTGTTACATCAGATCAAGCAGATCAAGACTCAACGTCAACACCAGTTGATGTTTCAATGGATACCACTGATGTATAACCTCTTCCACATAACAATCGATGGACTCAAAGTCATCCAATTGATCTTATCATTGGAGATGCATCTGCTCCAGTCTCAACTCGAAGGGCAACTCGGAATATGTGTCTATACACTGCTTTTCTTAGTAAGATTGAACCAACAACGCTTGCTCAACCTTTATTAGATCCGAACTGGGTGGTAGCAATGCAAGAAGAGATCAATCAATTTGATCATTTGAAAGTATGGCAATTAGTTCCAAGACCAACGGGTCAACGACCAATAGGGGTTAAGTGGATATTTAAGAACAAGAAGGATTCTGATGGAATTGTGGTTCGAAATAAGGCACGTCTTCTATCCAAGGGATATCGACAACAAGAGAGTATTGATTATGACGAAACGTTTGCTCCGGTTGCTAGGATTGAGGTTATTCGTCTTTTCCTTGCATTTGCTTCTTATATGAAGTTTACGGTGTTTCAAATTGATGTCAAAACTGCTTTTTTGAAAGGTCATCTTCAAGAGGAAGTTTATGTTGATCAACCAGAAGGCTTTGTCGATCCCATTCATCCAAACCACGTCTACTACTTGGAGAAAGCTTTGTATGGTCTGAAACAAGCACCGCGTGCATGGTACGAGACCTTAACAAAGTATTTGCTGGATAATGGCTTCTCTCGTGGAACGATTGATACAACGCTATTCATCCGTAAAAACCACGGTCACATTCTCTTGGTTTAAATTTACGTTGATGACATTATTTTTGGTTCCACGTCCCCGGCCTTATGCAAAGAATTTGGTGACCTTATGGCCAACAAATTCGAAATGAGCATGCTTGACCAGTTAAATTTCTTCTTAGGGTTACAAGTAAAACAATTACCAAATGGGATTTTTATCAGTCAAACAAAGTATATCAATGATATGCTAAATCATTTTAAAATGACTGCTTTAAAACCAATGATAACCCCAATGAGGACTTTACTGGATACTGATGCTACTGGGGAACCCTTTGACATTACGCTTTATCGAAAGCGGTTGTTAGGATTTTTCAGTACCTTAAAGGTACACCTAACCTTGGGATCTGGTATCCTCATGGATCCAATTTCGATCTCACTGCTTATACTGATGCGGATCATGGCGGTTGCCATGTTGATAGAAAGAGCACATCTGGATCAATTTAGATGTTGGTGAATAGGCTAGTTGGTTGGTCATCCAAAAAGCAGAACTTTGTGTCTTTATCAACAGCTGAGTCAGAGTACATTGCTGCAGCTCACTGTTGTTCACAAGTTTTGTGGATGCAAACTCAACTTTTGGACTATGGCTTTTAAATTTCTAAAACCCCAATTTACTCTGATTCACAAAGTGCTATAGCAATTACAAGCAACCCGGTCCAGCATTCTAAGACTAAAAACATTGATATTCGTTATCATTTCATTAAGGACCATGTAGAAAAAGGAGATGTAGAGTTATACTTTACGCCTACCAAAGTGCAATTAGCTGACATGTTCACTAAGCCTTTAGATGAACTTAGGCTAAAGTTTTTGATCAAAAAGATTGGCATGGTAGAGTATAGTGCTTGACATTCCTTAGATCTGCTGGGACTTATACTTGGGATCTTGTGTTTAGGGGGAGTAGATACTTTCTAGGGGGAGCAATTGATTTCTTATGCTTTTGTTAACATCTTTCTAGGGGGAACCTTTTTAGATCTGTGTTAATTTCCTGGGATTAAGTTTCAATGGTTACAAAAGGGAGAGGTAACTCATTGATATCATATTTCAAGGGGGAGTTAATTCATTTTCTTGGGAAAATATCAAAATGGTGATTTACTTTCTTGTATATCACATTTTGAGGGGGAGAAAATGAGAGAAAATGAAAAGAAAATTGGTTTTCAAAAGTGAATTTCATATATTCTTTGTTTATATCTGAAAATAATCCACTAAGGCTTGTATGCATCTCAGTATGCAACCCGTTTTAACAATTGGTATCACTAAAGATTTGTACTTTGTACATAATTCAAAATTTTCTAAGTGCAAATCTTGTTTTATAAAATTCATAAAAATTGGAAAAGATAAAATCCAAAAAGATGTGAATTTTAAATGAATAAATGCTAATTTTAGTATTATACCGAATCTGACAACCAATTGCACAGATTCGGTAAGTTTAAAATTTTCATAAATTGTCTCAGAAATGTTCTTCATAAAAAATGTGGTAGTCTTAAATGATTTTTGATAAAGATTTGTCAAAATTTGAAGTGAATTTGTTTGAATTTGAAAATTGGACTGCATTCGGTATTTAAGGCCCATTCGGTAAAGCCCATGTCTTCAAAACATTCGGTATCTATAAATAGCAGGGTTAAAGTCAAACTTTCTCTCACTTTACTCTAATTGCATACCGAATCTGAACTAATCTACCAAGTCTACCTAATCTACCGAATCCGTTTCTCTGTATCTTCAAATCTTTGGTATATTCGTGTTTTAATCGAATATAAGTATCACATGTTGTAGATCTAAGATGATTGAACACTTTTAAACCAGAAAATAACGCAAATAACATGATTGTGACACTTAATTTTGAAAAAGTGTTGATTATACCGAATCTGTGTCGAGTTTCTTAATTCTAAGATTAAACTCATCTGATTTGGTTAATTAACATAAATTCTTGTCAAATCTATGTTAAATTAGTTGATCTATCAATTGACCGAGTCTGATTACATGTTTAATTGAATATTTGATGGATTCTGTACATACCGAATGTGTTCTTGCTACAGTACCGAGTCTGTTCAAATGATTAACATGCTTTTCTGTTTTGATTGAGTTGTTAATTGATTATGATCATATTTTTGCATGATATAAGACTGAATATGCATGTTTGAGTGATTATGTGTGACTTTGCATGATGATTTTATACTGTAATGAATATCATATGAATGTCATGTTTGTCAATTACTTGTTCATATTTGGAATAAATGATTTTTATAACTTCGAAAAACCATAAAAATTATAAAACTTGAAAAATACAAAGGATTTTAAAGGCAAATAAGAATAGAGATATGTGCTTTATGTTAAATATCTTGTGGTCTTCTATTTCTTATTTATACACCTAAATGGCAAACAATCACTTCATCAACTCTGAAACCAACATTCCCTGCAACTACTGGACTGCAATACTAGAGAGGCATACACTGTGGCGTGTTCTAAGCTCAACTTCCAGTGTGCCTGTAACAGATCTGGAGCTACTGAATAGAACTATTAGGTTTGTGGAAGCTACACAACCTATTGCTGCAAATCCAGAGGGTACACAAGCTCGATTTAAGTTTGAGCTAAGAGGAGTAAAAGGGATGAGGAGTATCACAAAATCTGACTTCAGGAAGATCTTTCAGCTTCCTCTTGTACAGAATGCTCCTGCTTTCCCTGCTACTCAGCAGATGATGTCATCAATCTTTGATCTTGGTTATGTTGGAGCTACCAATGTTCCACCGGCAAAGTTTCAGAAGAAATACTTGCACTCAAGGTGGTATGTGATCTTCTCAATCATCAACAGATGCTTGTTGATGACAAGGAGTGGATCAGACAGCTTGACGGTGCCAATGATGAGGCTGTTCTACCCATTCACAAGAGCAGATACTCCTGACTATGCAAAACTTCTATGGGATTTGGTTCAAGCCCAAGTTGATAAGCCAAAGGGTTCATACATTCCTTTTGAAAGGCTTTTCTATATTTTTATCCATGATGCTATCAATGCTTGCAGAAATGCAAATATATTTATACCAGGTACATATGGATTACAGATGAAAAGATTTGGGGATCTGAAGATGAATACCCCGATGGTATCTGATAATCAATTCACTGCACCGATTCCAAATTGGCTTGTGAGGCTAGCTGCGCCCCAAGACGCTCGAATGCGTTCATATTTTGAGGTTGTAGGAATACCTCTTTCGAACCCGGTACAATAAGCACAAGTTGAACCCGCTGCGGTTCCAGCCCCATAGGTTGTAGAGGAACCTGTAGTACAACCACCCGGGCCAGCTAATCCTCCACTTAGTGTGAAACTCAAACGTTCAAGGGTAGCACACCAAGCTCAACCCGTGAGGATCAGGGAACCTAGATCATCTAGGATTGAACCAACCCTTTCAACAACACCCGAAGTGAGCAGTGACACTGATTCTTCAGCAAATGAATCATCTCCTGAACATTCTCCTAAGAGAACTTGATTTATGCCTGATGAGATGATTCAGACTCCGCCAACCCAACGAGTAACTAGATCTAGGACTTCGACACCCATCGTCCGCCAAATAGTTACTCCAACCATTGGTGATACGGACCAAGACCTAGATCCGATTAGGTCACCCTCACCCATCTCCGTATCACATCCAATAATAATAGTAAGCCCTACGCTAAATGAAGCGCAAGCTTTGGTAGGCAAGAGGGCTTAACGCACGGATGGTAAAAAGACCAATAAGCCCATCCAATCTATACATGACTTAATAATAAATCCTACACAGCAAGATGCTTCGGCATCTAAGGGAGTAAAGTCTTCCTCTGCATTAAAGTCTGCGTTGACTCAATCGATTGAGGAAACTCAATCATTGAAGTCCAGAACGGCCGATGGGGAGCCGAAAAGTTTTGAAAAGGCACTCTGCGTATCGGCTGGAAATCCTCCTGTGCCTCAACGTACAATAGAGCCTCGAGGTCCGAATTATCTTGATGAGGGAGATCTACCGTGTCCCATGGAAATGAGTCAACATGACAATCCTTCGAGATATTTATCAGACTTCCAGCAGACTGATCCCTTGGTTCATGAAAGTGATCCATTGGTTCAAACCACTTCTCTTTCGGATTCTGAAACTCAGGGTCTGGAGGAAGAGTCGTTAACTGAAAGAGATGTAACACCTCGTGGTATATCAATGATTGCAGGAGTCGGAGATAGCAATATCTCTGCGAGATTTAAACCGACGGGTAGTTCTACTACTTTGTCAAAGTCCCATGAGAATAAAGTCATGGAGGCAGATGCTTCGAAAGAAACTTCGCCGGCGACAACTTCGGTTGTTGCCCAACCTCCATCAGAAGGGGATATCACGAATCTGACTAGCAGTATGTACAACCCTACATATAAGAATAATACCGCACGTATATCCTTACCTGCCCTCGCGGCAAATCAAACACTTCCACCGACATCGCCTTCAATAGTTGCTGCTGATGCTGATGTTGTTCGTGGATACACCGTTGTTTCACCAACTGGTTCACCTTCTCAGATTTTGAATAGATATAGACTAAGATACCTCTCTGACAATGAGGTGGAGGAACTATATCTTGCTGAGTTTGCTAAACGAACTGATCTTGATGAAGTTCGCTAGACTATGATGTTTTATCTTGAGCAAGCAAGGATAGTTTATCCTTTATCTCCATGCAAGTCACCTGGACCAATTCACATGCCTGATCATGATGATTTCAATCCCGACAATCTTCATGAGGGGGAGAATAGACAAAGTGGTTATCGGTCCAGTGGTTTTCAATGAGCAACTTATGAAACTGGTGCATCTAGTCAACATAAGGATCAAGATGTTGTTGATATATCTGATTCTGAAAGTGATGAAATTGAGGAAATCCAGTGTGAAAGTTTTCTTGATGAATCGGAAGGTCAGAGGGAGGGTGACTCAGGGATGCTTATGATTATGGATTCAGCCGATCAAGTAGAGAATAAGTCAGCTTAAGAGGACAATCAAAACTTCGATAATATTGAAGATATTTTGAAGGGGTCGTCGAGTGTCGCCAATGAATTCAATGATCATCAATTTGTTAACTTGTCATCTCCAACTGATGAATTTGGGATACACTTTGAGAAGGAGATTTTCTCTAACGACAAGGAAGATACTACCACTCCTCCTGATCTGAATGTTCCATTTCAAATTGCAGAGATTGTTCTTGAGCGTGATGCTGATTTTCAACTAAGTGAGGAATAAGAGAAGATGATTCTTCGTTTACCATTCATTGAACAACAATCGTATATAATCTATGGTGATTCTGATCTCGTCCTTTCTGCATTAATGAGTGTTCTTGGTGCATGGAAATATCATAAGAATCCGGTATATCTCAAAGCTTATCTGAGTGTTCGTAATAAATTTAAATTGAAGAATGAAGAAAAACTTCAAGAGCAGCGGAATTCAGAGATCAAAAGCATAAATAAGGTTTTGATGATTAATAACGATGGAGTGAAGATGCCAGTGTTATAGGTAACAAGAATGGATGATGAGGATTATCAGTTCTCTGAAGCAGATTTTGATAATCTTAATATGGAAGACATTATTTTCATCTACAACTACTTGATTGACTTGAATGAATCTGTAATAATTTATCATGCTACTACAATGAAGGCAGTCTATAGATTTATTCTTGACTCGATAAGATGGATGTCTGTTCACGATTTTCAGATGAGGTTAGAATCTGGACACAAAAAGCTCAGAATCAAACCGCCAAATCAAGTAATCTAAGAGCTAAGATATATGTCCTTACTTGAAGTGAGTGACTGTCCTTATGGGTTTGTGTTTGTCAATTCTCACTATACAAAGATCTTCATCAGAATCTCAGATTTCAGAAGATACTCAGACGGAACGTTGATGTATGCTTTCAAATACTTGAGATGGAGATTGATCAATAACTGCTATTCAACTGAAGATAATAAGATTGTTAAATACATTCTCACAAGATTGAAAAGTCGTCTAAAGACAAGAGTAAACATACGAAGATATGAGAATCTCAAGGGAGTCAAATCCAAAGTTCACTTCAGAGGAACAAAGTTCCTTTAGATATTTTAAATAGGATTATACTGTAAAGTTCACATTTAACACTAAAGGGGAGATTGTTAGAACCCCGAAGTTGTATAGTGTTAATGTGAAATAAGCTTAAATGATGGTTCCTTAGAACAGGGCTATATAAGGAACCTAATTAGTCCTAATTAGATAACCATTGTATTGTAACTGAGTTCTAGAAGCTGTGGAATGTAAATCTTATTGATTCTCTCTCTTACCGAATCTCCTTTACACTTACCGAATCTCATTCTAACTTGTCTTTTCTTCTAATCTCAACATGATCTGACCTATCAACCGAATCTTTACCGAATCTACCTCATTTGTTATCATTATGTCTACTCAAGATACATTGATTATTGGATCAGATTCCAGACCTCCAGTGTTGTTTGATGACAAGTACAACAAGTGGCTTCATCGTATCAGTGAGTACATAGGCTACAAGGGTGAAAAGGCAAAGTATATTTGGGCTTCTTTGAAAGATGGTCCAGTTGTTGAGTATCATCCAGATACTGGTATGCCAATTCCAGTCTATGAACTTTCTAGTGAGAAACGTGAGAGAGCGAAGGGTGATATTGAAGTTAAAAATATCGTCATAAAAGCCATCCCGTATGAGTTGTTTGAAAATGTTGATAGCAACACCACTACTAAGAACATATGGGATGAGATCAAATGACAACAAGAAGGTTATGACATGTCAGATGTTACTAAACTGAATAAGGCTCTGAGATCTTATGAAGATTTCAAGTAAGAACCAGAAGAACTACTGAAGGATACCTACCGACATTTCAATAGTATTCTGAATGAGTTGAAAAGGTGCAAGATTACTAAGGTGAATGTTGAGATCAACATGAAGTTTCTCAAAAAGCTCAATGTTGATTAGAGTCCTTATGGAACAATCATTCAATCTACCAAAGAGATTGATAAGCTGAATATTCATGAGCTTGTTGGAGTACTTATACATTATCAAACTACTGTGTCAAAAACTATGGCGGAAAGGAAGGAGTCTTCTACGGGCGATCCACTTGCCCTTATTGCTAAGAAGAAGAGAAAATCCTATACCACTTCCAAAAGCTTATCCAAGAAAGTGCTTGTTGAAGAATCAACTGATACTGAAGAGTTGAAGCTTTCGGATGTTGATTATTCTCACCTTGAACTAGTCAAAATGGCTGCCAATTTCACCAAAGCCTTGAACAAGTACAAGTTCAAAGGAAAATCGAGCAATCAACGCAAGAATTCATCTACCTCTTCCTATTACAAGAAACCTGATCCATCAAAACATCATCGTGTTGATGATTCCAAGAAGGATGACTCAATCTATTTCAATTGTGGCAAAGCTGGTCATTTCTCTCGCGAGTGCAAGTTACCTAAGAAGAAAGATGCTGCTTACTACAAGAAGAAAATGTTGATGGCGAAAGTTATGGAAACTGGGGGAGAGCAGAAACCGGTTGATGATACTTGGTTTAACTAGACGGATGATTCTGATTCCGAGGTGGAATATGCAAATGTCTGCAAGGTGACCAAGCTTATCAAAGCTAAGGAAGCAAGGGGGAATTCTGACTCCACATCAGATGATGATGAGGTACAATAAACTGAAATCCCACCTGATTTTTTCATAATGCAAAATGACTTAATGAAGAATTTAGTCTCAATGTCAAAAGAAGTAAAAGGTTTAAAATCTGAAAACAAAGTTTTGAAAGAAAAAATTAAACTAAATGAGACTAAATCTTCAGCATCCAATTCATAATCGGAAATGAATCGATTTAAAGTCCACCTCAGCTCTACGGAAACTAAGTTGGAAGATCTTAAGAAGTCAATTCTTCGGATTAAGATTGAACGAACAGAATATCGTCTAAAATCCGAACGTCTTGCAGAGAAAGTTCAGTTCTTGGAAAAAGATCTTTCAAATTTAAAAGAACAACATTTATCCACACTTTCAAAATTAAACAAGAAAATTGTTCAATTGGAAGAAACCTTGATTAAAAAGAAAACTGAAATTTCATTATTCACTAAAGATTCTTTACAAATAAAAACTCAACTTGCACGATATGAGGAGAAACTCTATCGTCAAGAGCAATCACGAGCTATCATTAGTATGGAATTGTCAAAACAAACAATCTTTATGAATAGACCAAAAACGATTTATGGTGATAAGTGGGGGTTGGGTTTTGAAGATCCTAAGATATTAGGCGATATTTTTAAAAAGATTCAAGGATTATATCATTCTGATTACTTTCAAGCTGGTTTACCAAATCATTTTGTGCATGCTTCTGATGCTAATTTTGATGATGTTATTACTAATTGCTCATCTAGAAAATATCATCAAATTAGCTTGATGTATGAGAAAATTAATGCTAAAATGGGTAAATCAAATCCTGATTTCTTGAACGAACTTGTTAAACATGAAGAGAACATGCAAAATGCTGATTATGTGCCTAAGCGTAGATTAGTTTACATTCCGACCCTCATGCTTGAGAAATACATTTTGATTCTAGAAAAGGAAGTGTTTGGCACATCTAGTTCTAGTGTCACTATAAACGAGGTGTATGATCAACTTTCCATTGAAGCAAAACTAAATCTACCAGCCTTAATTGCATGTCCTGTTTCAAAAGTGAAAATCGGTGAAGACCTAGCACATAATTAAATGATTTAAAGAACAAGTTTGCAACTAAATTAGACAAGATTGAAAATAAGTTGAAACTTGCTAAGTCAAAATCACTAGGTCAAAAGGCTTTAGATGAAAAGGTAGAACCTAAGGTAAAATCAAAAGTTGAACCTAAGGTAGAACCAGATACAACAAAGTCTGAGAACATAGCCTTGATACATCTAGTTGATAAACTTGAAGAGAAAATGTTGAATTGCAACTTAGATGTCAATCTTTGCAACAAATGCTTAATGTGTGTGATAAATTACCACCACTTCCTAAAGTAGAATCTACTTATGCTTTTAGAGATGATGAAGTCTTAGTTTCTAGACTTATGCCTTGAGATTAAAAATCTAAATAGCAAAATAGATCTACTACGTAAGGCTAATACACACACACATGCTTCTCCTATTGTTATTAAAAAGGAAATAGATCATAAGACTTTAAATCAATCTGTTCCTAAACATGTTTCTACAAGTCTGGCTAGGATTCGAAAGAAGGTTAAGGGTAACACAAATTTAAATCCAAAACCCATTACTATTCTTAAGAATCCTTTAAGATCTCAAAAGAAGGAAAGCATTTCAAATGATTTGTCTTCCAAATGAGTCATTGTTCAGAAGATTCATCATCCAAGTGGTACACATTCTGTTAAAAAGGTTCCCACGTCTTTATTGTCAAAACAAACACGGGAAAGTCTTTTAAACAAATCAGTAAAGTCTTCAAAACAACATACGAGTCCAAAACCTGATTTGAGTGAGTAAGATGCAAAGGAACAAAAACTTAAAACAGAAATTTTGCAAAATCAATCTACTCAAATGTCAACTGAAAAGTTTGGACGTCTCACTAACAAAGTTGTTTTTCGTGTCACAGGTTATAATCGAAACTTGAATTACAAGTCTGTATGGGTTCCTAAGTCAACGACTAAGAAAGTAGCAAACCAAACCAAGAAATCTGCTAGTCGACCTAGGAAGTCATCACATGTTTTTCAATTCTCTTATGTGCACAAAACATCTACTTGGAATAAGTTATGTGTAAAGACTTCTGATGATTATGTAAACCTTGATATTGCTTATGATGCTTCATGTAATGTGGTTTTAGATGATGCTTTAATGTCTAAATTGCATGCTGCATTACGTGATACATTAATTTTTGATCCAAAGAAACTTTGGGTACCTAATTCAAGGAAATTTAACGTTTACAGGGTTTTGATGTATGCGTGTGGTATATCGACTCCGGTTGTTCTCGACACATGTCGGGCGATAATTCCGTACTTGTCAATTACGTTGACAAATTCCTAGGAACGGTTACATTTGGAAATGACGAGATTGCAGCAATAACGAGATAAGGAGATTATGTGAAAAATGGCATAACAATCAAATGGGTCTCGTATGTTGAGAGTTTGGGGTGCAGTTTGTTTAGTGTCAGTCAATTCTGTGACGGAGATCTCAAAGTTCCTTTTGAACGTCGTCAATGCTCGGTGCAATCCACCGATGGAAATGATCTCCTTGTTGGTAAACATTGTTCTTCACTATACACTATTGACCTCAATGATGCACCATCACATGGAAACATGTGTTTGGCTACTCGTTCCACAAAAGAAAATTCATGGTTATGGCATCACCAGATGTCACACCTGAATTACAAGGGTATCAATTGACTGGTCTCTAAAGACTTAGTTGATGGTATTCCTAGCTTTCAATATGATAAGCATCATGTGTGTCCATCATGTGCAGTGGGTAAGCTGAAACGGACTAATCATCCGCTTAAGCAAAACCCAATACTTCATCGTCTTTGCAATTATTGCATATGGACTTATGTAGACCCATGAGAGTTTCTAGCCTTGGTGGCTGGAAACATGTGCTTGTCATTGTAGATGACTATACTCGCTTTACATGGATTTTTCTTTTGAGAACCAAATCTGAAACCCCCGCAATTATCATTGAGTTCATCAAAAAGACTCAACGCTCTTTTAACAAACATGTTAAGAGCATCAGAACTGATAATGGGATGAAATTTAAGAATGACCTGCTTGATAGTTATTTGAAAGATCAAGGCATTGAACATCAGTTCTCTGCTGCAAGAACCCCCCAACAGAATGGAGTAGTCGAACGACGTAATCGTACGTTGTGCGAGGCAGCTCGAACGATGATTGCCTACTCCAAACTACCTCCAAAAATGTGGGGGGGGGGGGGAAGCCATTTCAACAGCATGTTATACCCAAAATCATTGTATCATAAACAAACGCTTTGATAAGACTCCTTATGAGTTACTATATGGTAGACGTCCGAATGTCAAATATTTCCGTGTATTTGGTTGTATATGCTATGTGCTTAACGATTTTGACAGCCTCAGAAAGTTTGATCCTCATGGTGATCAGGCCATATTTCTCGGTTACTCGTCTAACAAGGTTGCTTATCGTGTCTATCACAAAAGGACAAAGACGATCAAAGAAAGCATAAATGTTATTTATTGGGAATCGCTTTTGAACAAATTAGTTCAAAACCCGATCCTAACCTGGCTACTACTTCTTTTGCGCAAAACTCAATTTTCTTGAAGAAAGGTGTTCCTACGGTCACAACAGAGGAACTGGACATCTTGTTTGATAGTCTTTATGCTCCTCAACGGACTTCAGATGTTCATGCTGTACCGGAAACACCATCTCAATCAACTATTGTGGAGACACAACTTAGTCTCTATGATGAAGATACAACACCAACTGATTCACCTGTTGCTTCTTCATCCTCCCTCCCACCTCCTGATGATAATCTTGAACCAATTCAAGATACATCAATTGATACAATTACAGCTATTTTTCTAGAAACTCAAACTAACCCATTAGACACTGTTACATCAGAACAAGAGGATCATGGCTCGATGTCAACAACTGTTTATGTTTCATTGGATACCACTGATGTAGGACCTCTTCCACATACCAACTGATGGATTAGAAGTCATCCAATTGATCTTATCATTGGTAATGCATCTGCTCCCGTTTCAACTCGAAGGGCTACTAGGAATATGTGTTTATATACTGCCTTTCTTAGTAAGATTGAGCCAACTTCGGTTGCTCAAGCCTTACTTGATCCAAACTGGGTGATAGATATGCAAGAAGAAATATGTCAATTTGAACGTTTGAAAGTATGGCGATTAGTTCCAAGACCAGTGGGTCAACGACCAATAGGGGTTAAGTGGATTTTCAAGAATAGGAAGGATTCTGATGGGGTTGTGGTTAGAAATAAGGCACATCTTTTGGCCAATGGATATCAACAACAAGAAGGTATTGACTATGATGAAACATTTGCTCCGGTTGCAAGGATTAAGGCTATTCGTCTGTTTCTTGCTTTTGCTTCTCATATGAATTTTCGGTGTTTCAAATGGATGTCAAAACTGCTTTTCTGAATGGTCATCTTTAAGAGGAAGTGTATGTTGATCAAACAAAAGGCTTTTTCAATCCTATTCATCCGAACCACGCCTACTACTTAGAGAAAGCTTTGTATGGTCTAAAGCAAGCACCGCGTGCATGGAACGAGACTTTGACAAAGTATTTGCTGGAAAATGGCTTCTCTCGTGGAACGATTGATACAACGCTCTTCATCCGTAAAAACCACAGTCACATTCTCTTGGTTCAAGTTTACGTTGATGATATTATTTTTGATTCCACATCCCCGGCCTTATGCAAAGAATTTGGTGACCTTATGGCCAACAAATTTGAAATGAGCATGCTTGATCAGCTCAATTTCTTCCTAAGATTACAAGATAAACAATTACCAAATGAGATTTTTATGAGTCAAACCAAGTATATCAACGATATGCTAATACGATTTAAAATGACTGCTTTAAAACCAATGACAACCCCAATGAAGAAATTGCTGGATGCTGATGAAAATGGGGAACCCTTTAATATAATGATTTATCGAAGTATGGTTGGCTCTTTAATGTATCTGACTGCAAGTAGACCAGACATTACAATCGATGTAACTGGCTATGCACGCTTTCAGTCTAACCCTAAGAAATCTCACTCTAAAGCGGTGGTTAGGATTTTTCAGTACCTGAAAGGTACTTCTAATCTTGGAATTTGGTATCCTCATGGATCTGATTTCAATCTCACTGCTTATACTGATGCGGATCATGGCGGTTGCCATGTTGATAGGAAAAGCACATCTGGATCAATTCAGATGTTGGGGAATAGGTTAGTTGGTTGGTCATCCAAGAAACAAAACTGTGTTTCTTTGTCAACTGCTGAGTCTGAGTAGATTGCTGCAGCTCATTGTTGTTCACAAGTTTTGTGAATGCAAACTCAACTACTATACTATGGCTTTATGATCACTATGACCTCGATATA
This sequence comes from Rutidosis leptorrhynchoides, assembly GCF_046630445.1. Taxonomy (NCBI): domain Eukaryota; kingdom Viridiplantae; phylum Streptophyta; class Magnoliopsida; order Asterales; family Asteraceae; genus Rutidosis; species Rutidosis leptorrhynchoides. Next base: position 356,713,410 of record NC_092334.1, on the reverse strand, counting down.
TTGCGATTCACATAGTGCAATTGCAATTACTAGCAACCCGGTATAGCATTCAAAGACCAAACACATAGATATTCTTTATCATTTCATTAAGGACCATGTAGAAAAAGGAGATGTAGAATTATACTTCGTGCCTACCAAAGTGCAATTAGCTGATATGTTCACTAAACCTTTAGGTGAAGTTAGGCTAAAATTCTTGATAAAAGAAATTGGCATGGTAGAGTATAGTGCTTAATATTCCTTAGTTCTATTGGGACTTATACCTGGGATCTAGTGTTTAGGGGGAGTAGATAATTTCTAGGGGGAGCAACTGATTTCTTATGCTTTAGATATTATCATTTAAGGGGGAGCTTTTGTTTTATTGATAACTTCCTGGGCTTATATTTCAATGGTTACGATAGGGGGAGGTAACTGATTGATATCATGTTTCAAGGGGGGGTTATTCAATTTTCTTGGGACAAATCAAAATGGTGATCTACTTAGCTGTATATCACATTTTGAGGGGGAGAAAGGGAGAAAATAAAAAGAAAAGTTATTTTCAAAAAGTGAATTCATAAAAATCCATGTTTTTTAAATTAAAAACGTTCACTTTGGCTTGTATATATCTCAGTATGCAACCCGTTTTAACAATTGGCATCATTGAAGATTTATACTTTGTACATATTTCAAAGGTATTTCTAAGTACAAATCTTGATTTTAGAAAATTCATAAAAAAATTGAAAAGTTAAAATCCAAAAAGAATTGAATTTTTCATGAATAAATGCTATTTTTAGCATCATACCGTGTCTGACAAATAAACATTGTAGATTTGGTTATTCTAAATTTTCAAAAAATTGACTCATAAATGTTGTTTAATGAAAAGTATAATAAACTTGTGTAATTTCTGATATTGAGTTGTCAAAGTTTGAAGTCAAATGGATTTAAATTTGATATCGAACTGCATTCGATAACTTAGGCCCATTCGGTAAGGCCCAATTTTAACCTAATTTCGGTATCTATAAATAGAAGAGTCAAAGTCAAAGTTTCCTACGCTTTCTTAATTGCATACCGAATCTGATTAAGCTTACCGAGTCTATTCTTTTTTTTTTTTGAAAGGCTTACCGAGTCTATTCTAATCTACCGAATCCGTTCTTTAATTACTTCAATTCTTTGGTAATTTCTAATTTTAATCAACTTTATGATATTTTTGTTATAGATCTGAGTTAAATGAAAGGTTATAAACCAGAAAAGATCAAAACTAACAGGAATAAGACACTCAATTTTGAAAATTGTTGAAAAACCGAATCTGAGTTTACAACTTTAATTCATAGATTAAAATTGATTGATTTAGTTTATTGACATTAAATAAAGTCTATTTTGTGGTAAATTAGTTGATCTATCATAGACCGAGTCTGATTGCATGTTTAATTGATGTTTTGATAGATTCAGTATATACCGAGTGTGTTCTTGCTACATTACCGAGTCTGTTCAAACAATGAACATGTTTATCTGATTCTTTTGAGCTGATAATTGATTCTGGTTATGAACTTGGGTGATAAATGACTGAATATGCATGTTTAAGTGATAATATGTGAATTTTGAAGATACCGAATCTTGTTTTTGGTTTGATACCGAGTATGATTTCTGGTACCTTAAAACTTTCATGTTTTGATTTTGAAAAACTTGCATGATAAATCTAGTACATTTAAATGAAAAGAAAAACATATTTGGTTACCGAGTCTGTAACATTTCATGGTTACCGAATCTGTTCATGGTTTGAAAATTGACTAAGTGTTGTTGGATTTTTGGTTGTTCATGTTTGATTATTCATGATAATTGTTTGAATGCATATTTGAATATCATGATTATCAAATACTTGTGAATTATTTGAATAAATGATTTTTATAACTTAGAAAATCCATAAAAATCATAAAACATAAAAATTCAAAGGACTTAAAGGAAATAAGAATAGAGATATGCGATTTATGATAACATATTGTGGTCTTCTATTTCTTATTCAAACAACTAAATGGCAAACAATCACTTCATCAACTCTGAAACCAACATTCCCGGCAATTTTTGAATTGCTATTCTGGAAAGGCATCAATTGTGGCTTGCTTTAAGCTCGACTGTTAGTGTACCAGATTCAGACTTGAGACTTCTCAACAGAACTATCAAGTTTGTTGAGGCTACACAACCCACTGCTACTAATCCATAGGGAGAACTTGCTAGATTCGAGTTTGAACTCAGAGGAGTTAATGGTTTGAGGAGAATAACAAAGGCTGATTTCAAGAGGATATTCAGACTTCCTCTAGTGAACAATGCTCCTACATTTCCATCTACAAATGATGAATTATGTGTTCCAAATTGGATATAGTAGAGACACAAATGTTACCCCGACTAAGTTTCAAAAGAAGTATCTACACTTCCGGTGGTACGTAATCTTCTCGATCATCAACAGTTGTCTTCTGATGACGAGGAGTGGATCTGGCAGCTTAACGGTCCTATGATGAAGCTTTTCTACTCATTTACTAGAGTGGAAAACCCATACTATGCAGAACTTTTGTAGGATCTGGTACAAGCTCAAGTGGATAAGACAAGGAATGCCTATGTTCCTTGCGAAAGGTTTTTCTGTTTATTCTTCCATGATGCTATAACTGCTTGCAGAAATGCAAATATTTTTGTTCCGGGTACACAGGGAATGCAGATGGTTCGATTTGGGGAGGTTAAGATAAATACCCCGGTGATCTCTGACAATCAATTCACTGCACCAATCCCGAACTGGTTGGTAAGACTAGCTGAACCCCTAGACACTAGAATGTGTTCTTACTTTGAAGAGGTAGGTATGCCTCTTCTAAACCAGGTACAACAAGAACAAGTTAAACCAGCCAAGGTTCCAGTCCCAGAGGTTGAAGAGGAACCTGTAGTTTAACCACCCGGGCCAGCTAATCCTCCACTTAGGATAAACCTGAAATGCCCTAGGGTAGCACAACAAGCTCAACCCGTGAGGATCACGGAACCTAGTCTGCTGAGGATTGAACCTACCCTATCCACGACACCTGAGAGCAATGACACCGATTCATCAGCAACTGAATCATATCCCGAACAAATGTAGAAGATGACACATTATATGCCTGATGAGATGATTCAGACTCTGCCAACTCAACGAGTAACTAGATCTAGGACTTCGACTCCTATCGTCTGCCAAAAAGTTACTCCAACCATTGGTGATACGGACCAAGACTTAGAACCTATTAGGTCACCTTCACCCATCTCCATATCACATCCAATAATAATAGTAAGTCCTACACTAAATGAAGCGCAAGCTTCGGTAGGCAAGAGAGCTGAAAAAAAGGATGGTAAAAAGACCAATCAGCCTATCCAACTTAATCAGGACTTAAGAATAAATCCTATCAAGAAAGGTGCTTCGTCATCTTAAAAGGAAGTGAAGTCTTCCTCTGTAGTAAAGTCTGCGCTGACTCAATCGATTGAGGAAACTCAATAATTGAAGTCCAGGACGGCCGAAGGGGAACCGAAAAACCTTGAAAAGGTACCCTGCGTATCAACTGCAAATCCTCTTGATATACTTCATCCTAGTGATGTTGTATTGCCTCAACGTACAAAAGAGCCTGGAGGTCCGTCTTATCTTGATGAGGGAGATCAGCCGCATCCTATGGAAACGAGTCAACATGATAATCCTTCGGGATATTTATCAGACTTCTAGCAGACTGTTCCTTTGGTTCAAGAAATTGATCCATTAGTTCAAACCACTTCTCTTTCGGATCTTGAATCTCAGGGTCTGGAGGATGAGTCTTTAATTGAAAGAGATGTGCCACCTCATGGTACATTGATGACATCAGGAGTCGGGGATATTTGTATCTCTGCGAGAGATAAATCGACGGGTAGTTCTACTACTCTGTCAGAGTCCCATGAGAGTAAAGTCATGGAGGCGGATGATTTGCAAAAGTCTTCGTCGGCGACAACTCCGGTTGTTGCCCAACCTCCATCAGAAGGAGATATCACGAATCTGACTAGTAGTATGTACAACCCTACATATAAGAATAATACCGCACAATTATCCTTACCCGCCCTCACGGCAACTCAAACACTTCCACCGACATCACCTTCATCAGATGCTGCTGCTGCTGCTCCTGGTTACACTATTGTTTCACCCACTGATGTCACCTTCTCGAACTTCAAACAGATATGGATTTCGATATCTCTCTGACAATGAGGTGGAGGAACTTTACCTTGCTGAATTTTCCAAACGAACTGATCTTAATGTAGTTCGTAACACAATGATGATTTATCTTGAGCAAGCAAGGTAGTATTTCCTCTATCACCATGCAAGTCACCTGGACCAATTCATATGCCTGACCATGATGATTTCGAACTCGACAATCTTCATGAGGGGGAGAATAGACATGGTTATAGGTCCGGTGCTTTTCAACGCTCAACGTATGAAGCTGGTTGGTTTAGTCAATTATGACGATGTAGTTGATATTTCTGATTATGAAAGTGATGAAGTTGAGGAAATTCAATGCGAAAGTTTTCTAGATGAATCAGTCAATCAGAGGGATGGTGACTCAGGAATGTTAATGATTATGGATGCTGTTACATAATAAGTTAGCACCAGAGGATAATCGTAGTTTTGACAACATCGAAGACATTTTGAAGGGGAAAAGTGTTGTGAATGAATTTAATGAACATCAATTTGTCAACATTACATCTCCAATCTGAGGAATTTGGGATTCATTTCAAAAAGGAGATTTTCTCAAATGGTGAAATTGACACTACGACACCTCCTAATCCTGACGATTCTTTCCAAATATCAGAAATTGTTCTTGATCGTGGTGCTGATTATCAACTTAGTGACGAAGAGGAAAAGATGATTCTTCATTCACCATTCATTGAACAACAAGCTTACAAGATCTATAGTGATTCTGATCTCATTCTTACATCATCAATGTGTGTTCTTGGTGCATGGAAATATCATAAGAAACCAGAATACCTTAAAGCTTATCTGAAGGTTCAAAACAAGTTTAAATTGAAGAATGAGGAGAAACTTCAAGAACAACAAAATTCAGAGATCAGAAGCATAAACAAGATCTTGATGATCAACAAGGATGTAGTGAAGATGCCACTATTCTATGTGACGAGAATGGATGATGAGGACTATCAGTTCTCGGAGGCAGATTTTGATAATCTAAAGATGGATGACATTATCTTTATCTACAACTACCTGATTGACCTGAATGAATCTACGAAAATTTATCATGCTACTGCAATGAAGGTGGTCTACAAATTTATTCTTGACTCGATGAGATGGATGTCTGTTCACGACTTTTAGATGGGGTTAGAGTCTGGACATAAAAATATTGGAATCAAACCACCAAATCAAGTGATTGAAGAACTAAGATACATGTCCTTACTTGAAGTAAGTGACTGTCCATATGGATTTATGTTTGTGAACACTCACTATACAAAGATCTTCATCAGAGTTTCAAACTTCAGAAAATACTCAGATGGAACGTTGATGTATGCTTTTAAATATCTAAGATGGAGACTGATCAACAAATGTTATTCTACAGAAGATAATGAGATTGTCAAGTACATTCTCACAAGATTGAAGAGTCATCTCAAAATAAGGGTGAATACAAGAAGATATGAGAGACTCAAAGGATTCAAATCAAAGATTCATTTCAGAGGAACAAAGTTTCTTTTGATGTTTCAAATAGAATTACATTGTAATTATCACATTTAACACTGAGGGGGAGATTGTTAGACACCGAAGTGTGTATAGTGTTAATGTGAAACATGCCTAAATGAAGGTTCCTTAGAAGAGGGCTATATAAGGAACCTAACTAGTCCTAATTAGATAGCCATTGCATTGTAAACTAGTTTAAGAAGCTGTGGAATGTAAATATACTGATTCTCTCTAATACCGAATCTGTTCTTACCATATCGAGTCTCACTTAATCTTATCATATCTTCGATTCTCACTATGATCTGACCTATCAATTACCCAGTGACATGTCTTTGACAGGGCCATTTAGGATAGTATAGCATGTAACTGGTCGTAACGTACCCATGAGCTGACATTACACATATCCAGCATGGTAATAACAAAGCAATAACATGCACTAGCGTTAGCCTAATCTGAAATATAAATTTTATCCTTTACTGCTTTATTTACTTATATATCTATATATTTATTATTCGGGATTAATAAAACCAAAATATATCCCAACTACTCCTTAGAATAATACTAGGTTTACACTATAGCGAAAGGTTGGATTTTGTTGACTTCTCAAATGAACGACCCTAGGTCATACTTCCTGATATGACCAAAACGAACAATTTTTTATGCGGTGTCGTTAGGTCGCAAACGTCGGGATTAGTTATCAGAAGAGAAACAATGGTTTATTTTTTTAAATTTTGCGGGGCCTAAATTCACTTTTAACTTTATAAAGTAGAAAGTATAAGTTAACCTAGGTTCGTATTTTTGAATGATTTAACAAATTAAAACTCAAGTGGATAATTGTCTTCGTTTAATTACCTAGATGGAAGATAGTAGTTAGTTTTAAGATAATAATCCTAATTATGAAAAGGTAAAGGTAATTGAGGGATATCCGGAGTATGAAAATCAGGGAAATATTGACCAAGATATCAGTTTGGTCTAGAGAAAGGTAATTATGTTTATATTAAAGCTATGATTAGAATAGTGTAGATCTGGTTGGATGAGCCAATTATACAGACCTACTTATCTCTAGACTCTCGGAGTTCTCATTGATCAGTGAAAAGTATGTCACATGGTTGTATAATTGAAGGGTAACTAAACTTTGGAGGTTATCCTTAGTGAAGCACTAGGTTTATTAGTGTGTTTACTTCTAATCCTAACCCTCGTTATCAGTTTAGGTAACTGCATAACAATGAGCCGTGTTGAGTGAACACTGATCACAAAAAGAATGAGTCCGTCGGGTCAAGTTGATAAAACATTAATGTAAACTAACAACCATTTCATCATACTAATAAGATCATACTAATCTAAGCATTATACAACATTACATTTGATATACTGAAAGTAAAGCAGATAGAAACCTAATAGATACCTGAAACAGTTGATATGACTTGATCATAGGGAAACAATCAAACAAGAAAATGCAATATGTTTGGGTCACACAGTTATGACACTAACTAGATCTTAATGGCTCCTAAAAGGTCTCCTTGGAACAATCAATATGCATACTAGGTCATTCAATTCTCAATTCCTAAGTTTCGTGTCCTGAAAGCGCATTAAATGCCTCTCTGAAACTCCAGCCATACCGAATTCATAGAATCTTCAGGTATAGTATAACCAGGGGTCTTAGTCCTATGAAGTAGCTAAGTTCATATAGATAGATAAGTCTTGATCACAACCTAGGTTGGTCAATCCTTAAGATGGTAGCATACAAATCTATCAGGGTTACAGATTCTATATAACAATAGTAATCGTACTAATTTAACATATACGCTAACCAAAACTTCTATCATGGCAACATACAGATTAATTAAGCTAACATGGCAATATCGGAACACATCATTAAACATAAATGATAACAATACATGTTTAATTAATAATACAAGCATTTCAGATAAAAACCTGAAAAGGCCGAAAAAATCTTCCCGAGATCGCATTGACTCGCCAGGATATCCTCCGGAAAATAAAAGCTAAGCTAGCTACTACTAAAAACTAACTAAAAATATTTAAATCTAATTTGAAGTACAAAGTTGAGTGTGTGTAAAACTGAGCCCAAATGCCTCCTTTTATAGAATAAAAATGGCTGGGGACGGCTGGCAAGCCGGCGTGGCAGGCCGGCACCAAAGGCCGGTGTCACAAGCCGATGCCAGGCAGCCCATTTATGCTAGCCGTTTTCCATGCCGGTGTGGCAAGCCGTCTCAGGAGGCCGGTGCCTGGGCTGGTTTGCTATTTTTCTTGGATCATTTTGCTCGTTCCCGAGATCGTAACTTGGTTTCCGGGGTCGTAATTTGTCTTTCACCGTTTTCGCTCTAGAATCTTCGTTTTAGCTCTGATTTACTTGATTCTTTTTGCATCGTCTTTGTAATTACTTAATCTACAAAATTAACCGACAAAGCGATTATTTTGGCGATAAAGTTTGGAACTTTATTGAGTTAGGGCTTAATATCGGGGTTAAAAATGTGACTTTTTTGCCGATATCACTTCCCTTGCTCACCCATAGGAAGGAGCAGTAGATTTAGGCCACGCAATTATAAATTTAAAACCATTCATCCTTGTTGTTCACTTAGTAGACGTTTAGCGACCTAACGACACCTCATAAAATAAACCGTCCGATTTGCGCACATCATGGTTCCTTGAATATTTGGGCCTTAAATCTGAATTTATTTATTAAAGTGGTGGTTTTAGTGAAGAATTTGTGAAGTATAAGTATAATAATCTTTGTTTAACTCTAATTTGATGATTAAAAGTATTAATATATTTTTATGATGTTTAAAAGTATAAGTTATATTTAAGTATATAAGTATACATTATATATAAGTATATAAGTGTAATATATAATTATATAAGTGTCGTATGTAAGTACATAAGTATAAGTATAAGTACATAAGTATAAGTATAAGTATAATTATATAAGTATAAGTTATATATATATATATATATATATATATATATATATATATATATATATATATATATATATATATATATATATATATATATATATAGGGGCAGATCAATGGGGAAGTAACCAATCGGGGGGAAGCAAAAAAATTTTTTTTTCGTTTTTTTTGAAATTTTTTTTTCCGGCATCAAGATCACACGAAAATATGAACACTTCGTGATGAATGTTATTATTTAGGCGGGAAAACGATCGACAAAAATAACATTCAAGATAATATTGTTCGTGAAGAATATGAACGTTTTTTTTCATGTTTTGTGAAGTAAAATTTAGCCCGATTTAGAGTTTAGGGTTTAGGGTTTAGGGTTTAGGGTTTAGCGTTTGGTGTTTTGGGTTTATTCCATAAACCCAAAACACCAAACCCTAAACCCTAAACCCTAAACCCTAAACTCTAAACCGTTCGTGTTAAAAACTCAATCTAAATCCTAAATCTAAACCCTAAACCCTAATATCTAAACCCTATAAACCCTAATATCTAAACTCCAATAGCTAAAACCTCAAAATACGCTCGAAAAACATGATAATTGTTATATATTACTTCTTCGAGCGTTTTCCCGCCAAAATAAAAACATTTATCACAAAGTGTCTCTACTAAATGTCCATATTTTCATCTTATCTATAATGTTCGTGAACAAAGTTTTTTCAAAAAACGAAAAAAAAAAGTTTTTGCTTCCCCCCGCTTCCCTCCGAATGGTTACTTTCCTCTTGATCCTACCACTATATATATATATATATATATATATATATATATATATATATATATATATATATATATATATATATATATATATATAGATTTAATAAAGAGGGAATCACTTTTTTGGGGGAAAGTGGGGGGAAGTAATTTTTTTCGTTTTTTTCGAATTTTTTTTTCAGGCATCAAGATCACATGAAAATATGAACATTTAAAAAAAGACACTTTGTGATGAATGTTATTATTTTGGCGGTAAAACGCTCGAAGAAAAAAATAAAAACATTCAATGCATTGCATAACCCTCCCCCAACTACTGCCCAAGAGGAAACCCGGCCCAATCCTAGGACATGAGCGGTAAAACCCCCATCGCTCACAGCCCCTGCAATGCGATGTGTGGAAGGCACCCGTCGGTAGTATAATTGGGTATATGGGAAAATTTGGGTGCAATGTTGCACCCCACGGAAGTCGAACTCCTGACCTCTCGCAAAGAGAGGCATGCCACTACTACATGAGCTATCTTATGTTCGAAATTAGTGATACCTTATGTTCGAAATTAACCAATTCTTTAGAATATCCGTCCAAAGTTAATTTATTAGAAATTAACTTTGGAAGGTCCCCTATTTGGAACTGCTTTTTGAGTGTTTTGTCTCTTTTACGATGTGGATGTGTATAATGACTTTACTAGTTAAGAACAATTTGGTAAAAATGTGCCCTTTACTCCAAAAAATAGTCAAATATGCGTTTAATACGACATATTTGGAGAGTTTGGGGAATTTATGCCGGATTGTTCTTAACTAGTAAATTAGTTGTACGCATCCATAGCTGATACAAAACATTCAGATAGTGAGTTAGGTTGCCTTCCATAGTTAGACTACCCGGCCTTGGTTATATATATATATATATATATATATATATATATATATATATATATATATATATATATATATATATATATATATATATATATATATATATATATCAAGTTATTGTACTATTAAAGTTTTTAGTTGTTGTTAACTTGATTTAATTATGCAGTATCAATGGCAATTGATAAGAGTTAGATTAATATACGACATCAATTTGTTGTCAGTTGGTAATCCCGAGAATAATCATTGAAATGTTGTTGAAAAATTAAAATGTCCCCCTAATTGTTCGCACAACTGGACTTAAATTTCTATTTTCTAGGAACTTGACTATAGGAAACATCTTCCTCTGAAACACAACTTGGATGTCATGCATATTGAAAAGAATGTGTTGGAGGCTATATTGGGTACCTTATTAATAAATAATAACAAATCCAAAGACATTAGCAATGTACGAATTGACTTGAAAAAAATGAGAATTCGAGAAGAATTATGGCTTAAACCAAAAAACAACGGTAAAAAAGACGGGCAATTCTATAAACCTCTTCCCAAATACTCGCTTAAAACTGAAGACAAGCTACATTTTTGTCGATTCATTAAAGAAGTTAAACTTCCATATGGGTTTGGATCATACTTCAAGTAGAAAGTGAAGGATGATACCAACGTAATGAGCATGAAGTCTCATCATTCCCATATTATAATGCAACGATTATTACCGGTCATAGTTAACGCGTTTTGGAGGAAAGTATCTAAACATCAATAATCGAGCTATGTGCATTCTTTGAGAAGATTTGTTCTCAAGAGTTAATGGTAGTAGAAATGGTGAAAGCTCAAAAACAATTGATTAAACTTTTATGTACTTTTGAGCGAATTTTTCCTCCGACTTTTTTTGACATAATGATTCATCTGGTTATGCATTTACCAGAAGAGACTATAAACGGAGGGCCTGTTTACATGAGGTGGATGTATCCAGTTGAGAGATACATGAAGAAGTTAAATAATTATGTTAGAAATAAAGCTAAGCAAGAAGGTTGTATAGCTGAGGAGTGTGTTGCCGATGAAGCGGTAATAGCATGTTCAATGTCTCTTGAAGGTGTAAAGACGAGATTCAATAATCCCGTGATGTGCAAAGTGTGTGCGAAGCTCTTATCTTTATTCTCAAATTTTAAAATTATATTATCTAATTTACTTTTCACTTTTAACACCTAAACGAGAAACAAAACCCGATCAAGGTCGTATAGCAATTAGTAAGTTAGGTATCGTCCCATGAGATCACGGATAGCATATATAAGTTGTTTTTATTTCAGTTATTATTTAAATACTATTTATTATTATAATTATAAATTGTCTTTATTTTATCTTTGATAAGACTATCTCAAGACAGATAGAGTATGAATTAACTTGAATTAAAATTAATTAAAATAAATTAAAAAGAAACATGAAATTAAAGAAAACGAGTGGTTACCAGGACTTGATAAATTATAAGAGAATCATTATTAGATAATTGCATTACTCATATAAATAAATAGCAAAACAATAATCATAGACCAATTATCATTCCTAAAAATGTTAAGCTAGTTATCACATAAAGTTCACAAAGTAGGAATTAAAGCATATATTAACTAAGTGGATGTTCAAAGTCAATATTCTAACTTATAGTATTCAAATAATCACATAATAAATGTCTTCTTAATCTTGTGGTGTAGACTAAGGCAACATCCAACCAGACTGACAAATAGATAAGCTGATAAACCTAATCAGATTAATTCAACTTACTAGCTGAAAATCAATCTTTTGACTAAGCATTATGTAATTTGACAATTGAATTTAAATAATCAAGGGATCTTCGATTAAATCTAACAATAGTGTATTTATTATATGAGAATAATTAATGTTCATCTTGATTTATTATCACACATGATCTTTAACTAAACTTCATGCAATCTATATACTTTATTGATGTGATTAATCTCCAAAGTTAGATGAATCGAGTAAAAGCTAACTTAGAATTAATTACTAGTTAATCCTAACTCTTATTACTTAATTATCAAGCATGCAAATAAAGATCTAGAACATGGCAGCAATAAACAAACAAAACAGCAATTACAGAAACATAATCATACAGTTCTGGAAAAAATAAGAAACTGCACAGATTGAAGCAGGAAGCTGGTGGCTCTGTGAGATCCAGCTGGCAGGTATGATGCTCACAGCCGGCGGCTTCATCCTAATTCACATATAACTTTAGTTTTCATCTTAGCAACCAATATGAACATTTAGTTCATAATGGTAGACGAACATAAACGTAAAAATAGTAGATTAAACTTTAATAAAGTCATACTAGAATTTAAAAGATAAAGTACCTTTGATTAGGTAAAAAGAGACTTGAATCGAATTGAATAATATAACACCTTTGATTAGGTAAAAAGAGACTTGAATTGAATTGAATAATGCTTGATTACAACTTGAAAAGTAAAATAAAACCTAAAAGAATTCATAACTTTCGTGGATATCCCTAAAACTGAATATACATCTCAAAACTGGAAAATTCGTCATCAATTTATAGGGCCAGAAAACATAGTCCAGGCGGCGGATAGAATAGGTTTAGTCGGCCACTAAATGTAAGTCGGTTAATGATTTCAAGTGTTTTACTTATTCTTAAAGCTCAAGAAACCGCCTTCCTGCGAGTCTAGCCGGCGGCTTAAAATGATCTAGCCGGCGGCTCTGTCTCTAATTATCTGCTACAGATTTGCTTCCTAATTTATCTTGACTTGGGCGTTATGTACAAGAAACAACATTCAAGCTGGCAGCTAAAGGTGATTTAGCCGGCGTCTAACCTTTATTTCTCTTGGGTTTAAAGTTCTTCAATTTTTGGCTTAATATTCTGGAACTTTCTGGAATTTCAGCTCTAAGCCGGCGACTTTGCTCAATCCCAGCCGACGGCTCCACAATATTTTTTTGCTTTTTCCTATTTTTATCTTGTTTAATCACAATCACTAAAAAAACACATCAAAATACCTTTTTACAATAATTATTAACTTTTGAATATAAAAGTATTAGAAATGTTGTTTTAAATACCAAGATACCACCTTAAATTACTTGTAAATTATGTATAATTTGGGTGTTATCATCCTGATAAATATGAGAACGGGCCAGTTCGACCGTCTGAGTTTCATGTATTCAAATCACTATGTAAAATTTTCATTAAAGGTGTGCAAAAATGTTTGACCCGGGAATTTCAGGGTAAATCTCACTGGTATGTACTCAACAACTGTTTTGACATAGAAGAATACAATGTTTAATTCATTTTACTACAAATTGCATTGTGAATGACGTAACTTTGTAAAACTTGATTATACTAACAATTCTTTTGAACATTGACAGTCAGTTTACAACAGAGAATACCGGTCTTGACATGTAAACATATTTTCCTCGTTGGTTCACCAAGAAGGTAAACTCATTGTGTGTATATATATATATATATATATATATATATATATATATATATATATATATATATATATATATATATATATACGCGTATATATATACATATATATATATACGTATATATATGTATATATATGTATATATATGTATATATATATACTCTATACATTTACATTTAATAAATATTTTTATTCAAACTTTCTATTATATATTTTTTAATAGATACATGAATGATCTAACATAAATCTGTAGCTTGGACATTTTTCATGTTGAGTGCCAAGTGTGAGCGTCTGAGGACAACGTGGTTTTAATCTCCGGTCTAGTTTACCTTGAATAACCCTCATTGAGATGATTATATATGAAAGGGTGATTAAGACCAATTCACCATTGATGGCAGTTGCCGCATCAATGGCCACTAGGGTGGTTTATTATACGTTTTTTCCGTATTCTTTTTGTTTGATTAATCGGTTTCTTTTAGGTTTTATACAAAGTTTTTCATGATCATCATCAGTGGCTGGAAGTAATACGAGTTCACAAACACTCCTGACATGTTCAGTGTCATTAACTTGATCAGATTTTCAAACACTTGTAAGAACAACAACAAGAACTCCACCAATGCCATCAGCTTCGGGAAAACCAACTATAACCAAACCTCCAGCATCTGCAATGCCATAGCTAAGGCAATGAATGCTCAGCAAAGTGCTTTAAAGTGAACAGGAAGTCAGCCACAAGGTTCTACTCCTAATGCTACTGGGCTAATGCATTATGAATGAATTATTCCGCCTAGTAGTTATAACTCTCCTTATCTGAATAGCATGTCGAGAATAAGGGGGGACATACTGGATGTAACCACTCCCTTGGTTAGGGGCTGTGACGCCCCGCCTTTCTATCAATACACAGTTGAGGAGGCCGATCACGAACGCTATAGGTGTGGGAGCGATCATACAGTGTTCATCCAGTAAGTTTTAGTTTTGGATCACCTATGACCGTCACACTTTTAAGCACCGTTACTACGTAGTACACGTCACCAACATATGCGCAACCCAACTCTTCAGTTGTGACTACTCCGCATACTCTTTTTCAACCAACTTCTGGACATACCGGAAGTACGAAATATAATCCCTTTGGCGCAGGAAATTATGGAGCTCAAACCATTTATTGTCTTAGTTGCAACAAGTTGCTCCATCACATTTAGCTTAAGCATTCAAACAACCGGCTCGTGCTCAGGAGTTATTGGAAAACTTATTTACAGTAATGTTGGGGCAGAAGGTAAAACAATCGTTGGAATTGGCTTCTACTACAGAGAAATTTGTACCACACAACGCAAATCATCTATTTCCAGTCGTACCACTATTAACTTTAATATTGGGAAGCTATGATGTGTTGTCAGACCCGGATGATCTTTTACAGCGATTCTATGAAACAGCAAGAACGCATAGCCCGAGTGACGCAGTAGCATGTCACATGATCCCAATTTTTTTGAAAGGGAGTCGCAAAGGAGTGGTTCAATATCTTGTCGTCTCAAAGCATTAAAATTTTTGCCGATATAAGATCATGCTTCTCATTGAATTTTCATAATCTGTGGCCACGAAAAAGAACACATCTGGAGTGGTGTGATATAAACAAAGACCCAAGGAATCCTTGGGTGAAATAATTGACATATATACGAAGGAGGAAGCAAAATTCTGGAGCTACCGGAGAGTCGGAAGGTTTCCGAATTTATTCATTGTATCGATACAGACAGACGCCTATCTCTTTAGCAGCGATTACACCGTCGCATGCCTCCTACTTTCTCAGAAACTTAAGGAAACGCATGATCACATGCGATCACCTTAAGACACAAAGAAAATTTTTGGAAAAAGTTTTTCCTAACAAAAAAATAATGATGATGATGCACATCGAGAATAAGGGTGTCATTCAGGATCCAGAAAGAGGTATAGCAACAATGGTCCACCTCACAACGGTAATAACAATAACAATAATAAATATTTTAAATACGGAATCTATAGGGGAGGAGGTGGATAAAAAGAAAAAACTAATAAAAATGGCAACTACATATTGATTCGGGATCTTACAAAGACCCAAAGATAAATATTGGCTAAAGAACTGTTGTGCCAAACATTCATGGCACCCACACCCATTCAGGAGCATGCCAAGAAACACAAAAGTAAGTGTTGTGATTTCCATGACTTTTATGATCATGATACAGATAAATGCATGTAGTTGATTGAAAGAGCTGTTGATGAGCTCAAAAAAGGAAAACTCCAGCATTTAAAATAAAATCGCTCGGTGATAAACCACAACCAGATAAAGAGTACCATTGGCAGAAAAAGAGCGATCCAAAAGACAAAGCGGTCAAAAAAGGTTTTTTTAACATGGTACAAGTTACAAGGTCGACCAGTGATGAATAGTGGAGGTATCCGAAGAGTGGGAAAATATTCTTATTACATTCGCGGCAAGCACACACGATCCATCTGATGCGCCTATCATGATAAAAGGACACATCAACTGTTGTGGCTACCTTATTATGGGACTTCACATCGACATAAGTGGTAGCATTGACATTATGTATTAGCATTGTTTCAGGTTGTTGCTAGGATCAATCTCGTCTGGCCGCACCAACAGCTACATAGCAAGCTCTTAATGAAGAAGAACCACTAGCAGCACCCTCACCAATCCGTGCTACTGGGCTCTATGATGATGAGATGGAGTACTCAATTCCATCTGTCTCTAAACCAGTTGGACCTACTGGCTCTACTGAAGTATTACAAATTGAGTAAAGGTCTACTCGTTCCAAATAAGCACAATTTGGTACTGGTTCTACTGATGTACAGTGGTCTCCTACTACTGTGCATGCTATGGTAACTACTGATGATTTTGATACTGTGTGTTCTACAAACAGCTCACTAGTCCATAACATCAAATAGACTAAGGAGCATCCCATTGAGAAAATCATTGGATATCTAGACAGTAGAGTAAAAACAAGAAGGCATGCAACTAGTAACTTCTATATGCATGTGAATTTTGTGTCTACCATGAACCCACTAATGTCGAAGAAGCATTGAAAGATCCCAGCTGGACAGGAGCTATGCAAGATGAGCTCTTTCGAATTGATAGAAACAAAATATGGAAGCTGTTACCTGAACCTGATGCTGATGAGAAGAAAATCATAGGTACCAAGTGGGTGTTCAAGAACAATATGGATGAATATGGGAATGTAATCAGAAACATGGCTAGATTGGTAGCCAAAGGTTTTAGGAAAGAAGAAGGATTAGATTATGGGGAGACATATGCACCAGTTGGAAGGATGGAAGCAATCAGAATATTCTTAGCCTTTGCTGCTCACACGAACTTTAGAGTATTCCAGATGGATGTCAAGTCTGCTTTTCTTAATGAGAAGTTGTAAGAAGAAGTCTATGTCAAGCAACCTTCTGGTTTTGTAAGTGGTAAATATCTGAACCAAGTCTATACGTTGGAAAAAGTTCTTTATGACCTAAAACAGTCACCTAGAGCATGCTATGAGACACTTCAAGTGTATCTCACTGGTCTCAAAAGAGATAGATGGTGATCTCTTACTTGTACAGATATATTTGGATGATATTATTTATGGTTATACAAATGAAAAAAATTGTCAATATTTTTCAAAACTTATGCCTGAGACATATGAATTGAGCTTACAAAGAGATTTTCACTACTTTCTTGGATTACAAATCAAACAACTTGATGATGGAATTTTCATATGAAACAACCCCAAACCCGTTTACCAAAAAACGACAAGATTTTTTTTTTTGAAACAGTCCCAGTTCAGTTCATTGGAGCGGCACGCCAAATAGCTGCGCGACGCGTGCCACATAAGGTTTTCAGTGCCGAAGCCTAGTTCCAAAAACAGATACCAGACACAGTTCAACTTTGCGGTGCGCCAATACCTGCACGACACGCAATAACATGTAAACAAGAGCTGCGGTTTTTATTATTTAGAATTGACCCATTTCAATGTGCCAAAGTCCCCAAATACCCTTACACAAGTTCAAGACCCATTTTAGCTTATAACAAGATATCGTAACATGCGGTTTTAGACATTACACATATTACAACATTCGTGACCCGTTATATAACCGAGTTAGTAATCTCGACCCAAATACGCAACATAAGGGTTAAAACTCGACATCCCAACCCGATACCATGTGATAACTCCTAAATTATACAGTATTTTGATAACATTTTGAGGAGTTATCTTGATATTTTAGAGTCGTTTCAATGTTAAAACACACTAAAATGGGTAAAAAGGGGAAATACGTATTTTTAATATTTTGTCTAAGTTATGTACAAAACAGGAACAAAAACAGTCAAAAACACAGAAAGGGTGATGAAGCCGCCGGCCTGAAGGCACTGAAGCCGCCGACTTCCATAAAGACATCCGGAATGTTCCAGATTTGATAGCAGAAATTGATGAACTTGGTCTCATGAAAAAATAAAACTACGCCGTCGGCTTCACACGGAAGCCGCCGGCCTAGTTCACACGGTTTCATCTGCTTGCCGACTAAGTTCAAGCTAATTATGGAAAAAGATTTACACCTTGATTCAAAAGAAATCAAGTCGTCGGCCTTACACTGAAGTCGCCGGCTTAAAAGATACGGAAAGATACGACGTATTCTTCAAGGCCAAGGTTTCCGTATTCCCCAATCCAAGTAAAGGGAAACCGCCGGCTTCCCATCCAAGCCGCCGGTTTGGGTTGGCAGTTTTGAGAAGTATAAATAGAGGCCTTAGGGACAGTTTTAAGAGGGCAGAATAGTTTTACTCTGCATTCAGGGTAAAAATACGAATTAGTTTGGTTTTGCTTATTTTTAACATTCAAGTTTGTTCTTTTATGTCAGTATGATCTTTTATCTTAATTCTTGTCTTTTATTTGTTTTTACTTTTGTTATGGGCTAACAGCCTTACATATGCTTGAATCATGTAACACTTTGTGATCAATTGCCTAAATATTCGAATTGTATGAAAGAAAAACAGAAACCCAGATTTGGGATATAAAGCCGCCGGCTTCATAGACCAAAGCCGGCTGCTTCATCTGGTAATTTTATTATTCGATAGTAATTTATACTCAGATCAATTTAAAAAGTATTCGACGAAATTATTCAACAAAATCAACGAAGCCGCCGGCTTCGTTGACCAAGCCGCTGACTTTATCTTATTAACACATAAAATTTAATCTAACAGAATCTATGGATTTTCTGTTACGTCTTATGTCTGATTAAAACACCACCGTTAGATTAATCTGATTTACATTAATCAAATACTATTAAGTTTTAACTAGAACATCACTAGGTTTAAAACTTAGTAAACTTAAACTTAATAAAATTGGATTAGTTTAGTTGTGAGAATTATAGCTAGTAACTATAATTAGTGTTTGGTGAATCATACTAAATCTATTATCAGGTCTTAATGCAAGCAAGAAATCTTGACATCTACTCTAGGATTAACCTGATCAACTAGTCTTGGATTAGATATTCTTAGGTCAATAATAAATCTGAGTTTGGTTTTAATTAAAAAGGCAATTGTGAACAAAGTGTGAAAGATTCAAGCATGTGTTCTCTTTATCATTGTTTATCTTTTCAATTTATTTATTCGCAATTTATCTGTTCTATTATTTAATCATTATTTTAAGCAATTAAATCTTAAAATTAAAATTAATATTCTAAATACACTCGTGCTCTTGGGACGAACCTTAACTAAATAAATACTAAATTACATCCGATCGGGTTCTGTTGCTCCCTAGAGTGTTAAAAGTAAATCGTAAATTAAGATATTATAAATTTAAAAGTAGATTAAAAAAGACACGCATTATTGCACACAATTTTGACACATCACCATGAGCATGATCTCGGGGACTATCTATCCCCCAACCGAAGCCAAATATTCAAGAGCTAAGTCCACCAAGCACACGCAACTCTAATCCACCCTAGTCTAGCAACTAGCTAGCTCCACACCAAAAATACCTATAAAAAGGTAAACAACGAGAGGGGTAAGCAATGCTTAGTGAGCAGAATAACTATACACATATGCATATAACTTACCAACCCGCATCCACAACACAATTATAGCATACAAGGCACCGCAACATTGCATCTCATCAAGCAAGGCATAAATGTAACAACATGCTAAGATATAACAATACATAATAGTATGCTATATAACAACGTCACACACAAACCTCATGGTTAACCAAGAGCATACGAGAATGGTTTTCGTGAATGAACCATCAGTTGTTCACAACGACCATTAGTGATACGAACACAAGATTTTTACTAACCCCACGGGTAGTATTGAACACAAGAACTAAAGTGACAAATGAGATTTACCATACCTACCCGTCTCGCACATGTTATGGTGATACAAACGCACGATTCTCTCCGTAACACCCATGGTGATACGAACACATGATTTTCACCATGTCACTCGTGGTGATATGAACACACGATTATCACCACGTTACCGATGTGGTATCGAACACACGAACTTGAGTGATACGAACACAAGATTTTCACTCTAGTGATCGCGAAATATGAAAATCACTAAACCACATATAACACCCAAAGTTTTTCGATCATTTTTTTTAACGAACTTGAAACTTAGGTGGTCCAAAACAAACAAACTCAATTAGAAAACCGAAACTAATGAAAGTAATGAAGTGGGTAACGAGGTTACCTAAACTAACGATCATGGCTCGTCATCATCAATAAAAATTTAACGAAGGACTATCGCGAATAAAATGTGCGGGGACTAAAATGCACATTAATTAAAATGATAAAAATTAAATTATATATATAATAAATATATATATAAAAACCGGAAAAAATCTAATAAATAAATAAAATACATTTACATTTACATGATAAATATCAAGAGCAATCCTAGTCTAATCCCAACTCACTAATCCTAATCCTAATCTTTTCTCTAGTTTTTCTTTAAGCAATTTGAGCCTAATCCAAACACTAAAGCTCTAAATCTTTCCATGAACTATTTGAGTTATACTCTAACTCTAATCAAATGCACTATAAAAGGAACCTCCTAGTTCCATATTTCTCATACACAATTCACCTCTCAAAAAGCTCCCAAAATTTTCTTTCCCTCTCTAATTTTCGGCAGACCCAAAGCCACCATCACCTCCACCTTCGGCCACCACAACCGTCCCATCTCCGACATTATTTTCTGCTGTAAACTGCCACCACCACCGCCGCAAGAAGGCTGTTTTTTACAGCCCAACCGCCGCCTGCTGCAGCTTATTTTTACTACTGTCCGACCGCCGAACAACCTCACATAACACCACCATCACTGCAGCTGCTACCCTGCTATTTGGCTGCTGTCCACAACCCAAAACACACCCGAAACCACCACTTTTTGCTGCATTTTTGCTCCTGTTTCTCTACTCTATTCGGTCTTCATGTCACCATCAAAACACCCTCTTTTTCTTGCTCTAATACACTTAAGGTACCCCTAAAAACTATAAACTAATTATACTTTTTATTTTGTTTTAATTCTTATGTTATTATTTTATGATTATAAACATGAAAATAAATAAACACATGAAGATGGTTAATAATATAGTTGTGAATAAAAGGATGATGTTTATGTAATAATAATAAGCTTAACTTGAAGAATTAAGAATAATGAATATGATTATTAATATGAAGATGAGATGAAAGTAAAATATGATTAATATGATTAAGTTATGATTTTGAGATGTGTACGAATACGTTTATAAGTTTAAGATATAAGATGATTATGATGATGTAAAGATGGTTATGTTTAATGATAAGATTATGATCTTAAGTATTAGTAAAGATATTAGTAGTATGAATATTAATGATATCAAAGATTATGAACATGTTAAAACTATGAAGTTAATATAAGTATTGTAATACGAAGATGATAAGTATTAATATGGACTATGATGGCTATGAAAATGAATAAACTTGAAGGATTAAAAGTTGGTGAAAGACATGAGCTTTAAAGATAATACTTGAATCATAATATTGAATGGTAATTTGGATATGAATGAAAGTATTATGATTTTGACATTATGATAAGGATGGTGTATTATAACTTGAAAATATTTGATTTGTAAAACCCTAATATGGATATGGTATTATGTATATATGAAAACATATAGATATATATGGAAGATTATGTTTATGCGTAAATGTAGATACATATATACATGCAACATAATTAGAAGTATATGTGTATGTGTGTAAATATATATATATATGGAAAGAAATTATAATGTGACTTAAATATTATTAAAGAATAATATAATATATGATCTATAACGAAAACGGAAATAAACAAGTGATGTATTCTTATACTCACTAGAACATACGTGGAATTAAAAATCACAAACAAATAACGTATGACTTTCACAAGACTCACCGCTACTTACGGTCATGGATGGTATCTAGGTTGCCAGTTTGGGATATGGTTTTGGATCTCGAATGTCATGACTTAAAGTCGGATCAAGAGTCCTGGCCCCCGGTTACATTTGGCTGTCCATTGATTTACTTGATAGCAACGAGGATCGTTTGAGTTATGCAACATCTAAACTGTGGGAATAATAAACATTGTAAACTCTAGAAAGGGCACCGGTAATATATATGAACATATATATCAAACACATAATTATAATGATGATGATGTGACGACCCTGAAAAAATTTTGACTAATTTTAAACCAAACTCTCGATACGATTTAATATTTTGACACGATAAGCAAAGTCTGTACTATTGAGTCTCAAATTTTTTGAACTATTTTCTTACATTCATTAAACTTCGATTGCTCTCGACGATTCACGAACCACTATTTGTAAATAGATACATATATATATTTAAATAGATGAATATATAATTTGAAAAATAATTTGAAATATTATATGATTTAATTATTAGAATGTATTATGTAAAATAAAATAAAATATGATATTATAATAATTATTATTTAAAATATATCAATATATATAATTGAAGTATATTAAATATATGTATGTGATTTCAAATTTATTTAGTAAACGACGGTGACACTAATTTATCATTCAATTGATATTAAACAAGTTAAAATACGAGATTATGAAATTTAGTAATAAACGTTGGTATGTACTTAAGTTATATAAATTTTAGAGTTGCTAAGAATATATTTAAATATCTTAAGTTGAATTTCAATACTCTGTACTTTTTATTTGGGATTGAACGCTAATAAAAAGGTCAACTTTTTATGATTAATTTTACACAATAATGATCAAAATAATTAAATATACTCACTCTAAAAATTTGGAACTTTTCCGAATACCTTTATCCGCTACTGACTAACAACGGAGTACGAAATCCAGTCCGTGAAAGGCGACGGCTAATATATTATCACACATTTTATTTTTAATATTATTATAATTATAATTATTATTATATTATTATTAATAAATATCTATGTCTATTTCTGTGTCCGTGAATCACCATAACAAAACAATTCTCTTCACTGCTACTAATTGAACACTTTAATATATTGATTGATTGATTATGTTACTGTTTTCAATTTTCTTATCATAAACTAATTAGTATCATATATACATATAGAGAGATATGTAATAGAGATGCAAATGGAACACTGATTTTTAACCATCATCTTATCTCTTCCTTCTTCTCTTTGTTTCGGCAGACACCATCCTCGAGCCACCACCTTGGCAACCCATCACCACCACTCTCCAACGTATCCACACCCTTCTAGGAATCACCACCATAGCCACCTTTACAATCGAACGGTAGCAAACACCAACCTTGCATTTTCTTTCGGTTAAGTCGAACTACACAACCTCAATCTTCCACCACCAACGACAACCAATATCATCACCAAGATTATCACCATATGAATATTCGTTTATTACTATTACTACTCATTTCTCCTGCTTCACTTCTGTTTTGCAAACAACCATCACAAGAACCATCCAAAACCACCATTTAATTTCGCAAACTTATAAAACGAAACCCATTTTGTTATTCGATGTCCCTGTAGCTGCAACCTTACTCATGTTTCTATTACCATTCTAACCTAACACCTGTCTATAAACCCAAGTAATCTGCAACAGCTTGTTTTCTGTTACCAATTGAACAAATGATTGCCACCATGAGTTTATTATTAAATTGTTGTGGCCGACACCATTAAACCAAATACCCCACCTTTTTGTCTCCCACTTAGTTCATGAATCATTGATGAATAATAAAACGTTTGGATTGAATTAATCCTTTTTGGCTTCTTCCAAGTTTGATCCGGTAACATCAATGTTCCATGAAAATAGAAGTCTCACCCGATTGTTGTTGCTCCAATCTGATTTCCGTTTCAATTCTTTTTCGGTTGGGCTGCTAATTGAGCCATGTACCGTTTGTATGAATGAGCCAAGAGGCTACCTGCTACTTTTCTGTCCAAGATTAAACCTTGTTATTTGCAGCCGTAAACAATCACCATTACCTTCATCAAACAACCCAACTCGATCACCTCTATAAACCTACTTCAGTTAATCTATTTCTATTTACTGTGAACAAGAGGAAGGCATAATCATGATTGATGATAGTGACATAGAAACAAGCGATGAAGGTAAAATATGATGATGGGTTTATCAGAATGAGCTGTAAAGAAAAAGAAAAGAGAAACAATACCTAAATGGCTGCTGTTATTTATTTCCTGATCGAGGGTTACGACTTCTGATTTTTTTTATTTACTTCTTTACACCAACACTTCCTTTTCCTTTAAAACCGTTATACAGCCTGGATACTTTTCTATTTTCGGCTTGTTTGTTTAGTGTGATGATATATATTAAATGGGCCGTAGGAATATAGTCATTTGATTTAGGCTGCCATATTCGGGTTTCAACTTGGGCCGTGATATTCATTTTGCTGTTGGGCCGTAAGTTTGGGCCAGTCTGTTAAAGTGTGATCGAGCTATCTTATTTATATATGTGAGGTTAATGAACGAGATTATCAAAGAGGTTATACGATTATAGAAATGATAGATATTGATAATTGGAGGATGATGACATGTAAATTGTGAGGTGTTAATATTATTATGATCATGATGGTTATGATAATACGCTAGCGTTTAGTATAATGATGATGATAATGATGAGTGACGATTATAGTGATGATGATAAGTAATACCATGATGATGAAACGAAAATAAGGATAAATGGTGATTTTATGTTACGCAAGTTTATGATGATCGGACTATATTAATTGCCATGAACGGAGTAATTGAAATGTCCCGTTCTTATTGATTAAAAACGTTCCATATTAATTGATTTCGTTGCGAGGTTTTGACCTCTATATGAGACGTTTTTCAAAGACTACATTCATTTTAAAACAAACCATAACCTTTATTTCATCAATAAAGGTTTAAAAAGCTTTACGTAGATTATCAAATAATGATAATCTAAAATATCCTGTTTACACACGACCATTACATAATGGTTTACAATACAAATATGTTACAACAAAATAAGTTTCTTAAATGCAGTTTTTACACAATATCATACAAGCATGGACTCCAAATCTCGTCCTTATTTAAGTATGCGACAGCGGAAGATCTTAATAATCACCTGAGAATAAACATGCTTAAAACGTCAACAAAAATGTTGGTGAGTTATAGGTTTAACCTATATAAGTCAAATCATAATAGTAGACCACAAGATTTCATATTTCAATACACATCCCATACATAGAGATAAAAATCATTCATATGGTGAACACCTGGTAACCGACATTAACAAGATGCATATATAAGAATATCCCCATCATTCCGGGACACCCTTCGGATATGATATAAATTTCGAAGTACTAAAGCATCCGGTACTTTGGATGGGGTTTGTTAGGCCCAATAGATCTATCTTTAGGATTCGCGTCAATTAGGGTGTCTGTTCCCTAATTCTTAGATTACCAGACTTAATAAAAATGGGCATATTCGATTTCGATAATTCAACCATAGAATGTAGTTTCACGTACTTGTGTCTATTTTGTAAATCATTTATAAAACCTGCATGTATTCTCATCCCAAAAATATTAGATTTTAAAAGTGGGACTATAACTCACTTTCACAGATTTTTACTTCGTCGGGAAGTAAGACTTGGCCACTGGTTGATTCACGAACCTATAACAATATATACATATATATCAAAGTATGTTCAAAATATATCTACAACACTTTTAATATATTTTGATGTTTTAAGTTTATTAAGTCAGCTGTCCTCGTTAGTAACCTACAACTAGTTGTCCACAGTTAGATGTACAGAAATAAATCGATAAATATTATCTTGAATCAATCCACGACCCAGTGTATACGTATCTCCGTATTGATCACAACTCAAACTATATATATTTTGGAATCAACCTCAACCCTGTTTTGAGTTATGGTTGGAATAGATTTGTTACCAATTTTCACGTAGCTAAAATGAGAAAAATTATCCAATCTTGTTTTACCCATAACCTCTTCATTTTAAATCCGTTTTGAGTGAATCAAATTGCTATGGTTTCATATTGAACTCTATTTTATGAATCTAAACAGAAAAAGTATAGGTTTGTAGTCGGAAAAATAAGTTACAAGTCATTTTTGTAAAGGTAGTCATTTCAGTCGAAAGAACGACGTCTAGATGACCATTTTAGAAAACATACTTTCACTTTGAGTTTAACCATATTTTTTGGATATAGTTTCATGTTCATAATAAAAATCATTTTCTCAGAATAACAACTTTTAAATCAAAGTTTATCATAGTTTTTAATTAACTAACCCAAAACAGCCCGCGGTGTTACTACGACGGCGTAAATCCGGTTTTACGGTGTTTTTCGTGTTTCCAGGTTTTAAATCATTAAGTTAGCATATCATATAGATATAGAACATGTGTTTAGTTGATTTTAAAAGTCAAGTTATAAGGATTAACTTTTGTTTGCGAACAAGTTTAGAATTAACTAAACTATGTTCTAGTGATTACAAGTTTAAACCTTCGAATAAGATAGCTTTATATGTATGAATCGAATGATGTTATGAACATCATTACTACCTTAAGTTCCTTGGATAAACCTACTGGAAAAGAGAAAAATGGATCTAGCTTCAACGGATCCTTGGATGGCTCGAAGTTCTTGAAGCAGAATCATGACACGAAAACAAGTTCAAGTAAGATCATCACTTGAAATAAGATTGTCATAGTTATAGAAATTGAACCAAAGTTTGAATATGATTATTACCTTGTATTAGAATGATAACCTACTGTAAGAAACAAAGATTTCTTGAGGTTGGATGATCATCTTACAAGATTGGAAGTGAGCTAGCAAACTTGAAAGTATTCTTGATTTTATGTAACTAGAACTTGTAGAATATATGAAGAACACTTAGAACTTGAAGATAGAACTTGAGAGAGATCAATTAGATGAAGAAAATTGAAGAATGAAAGTGTTTTTAGGTGTTTTTGGTCGTTGGTGTATGGATTAGATATAAAGGATATGTAATTTTGTTTTCATGTAAATAAGTCATGAATGATTACTCATATTTTTGTAATTTTATGAGATATTTCATGCTAGTTGCCAAATGATGGTTCCCACATGTGTTAGGTGACTCACATGGGATTCTAAGAGCTGATCATTGGAGTGTATATACCAATAGTACATACATCTAAAAGCTGTGTATTGTACGAGTACGAATACGGGCGCATACGAGTAGAATTGTTGATGAAACTGAACGAGGATGTAATTGTAAGCATTTTTGTTAAGTAGAAGTATTTTGATAAGTGTATTGAAGTCTTTCAAAAGTGTATAAATACATATTAAAACACTACATGTATATACATTTTAACTGAGTCGTTAAGTCATCGTTAGTCGTTACATGTAAGTGTTGTTTTGAAACCTTTAGGTTAACGATCTTGTTAAATGTTGTTAACCCAATGTTTATAATATCAAATGAGATTTTAAATTATTATATTATCATGATATTATCATGTATAAATATCTCTTAATATGATATATATACATTAAATGTCTTTACAACGATAATCGTTACATATATGTCTCGTTTAAAAATCATTAAATTAGTAGTCTTGTTTTTACATATGTAGTTCATTGTTAATATACTTAATGATATGTTTACTTATCAGAGTATCATGTTAACTATATATATATATCCATATATATGTCATCATATAGTTTTTACAAGTTTTAACGTTCGTGAATCACCGGTCAACTTGGGTGGTCAATTGTCTATATGAAACATATTTCAATTAATCAAGTCTTAACAAGTTTGATTGCTTAACATGTTGGAAACATTTAATCATGTAAATATCAATCTCAATTAATATATATAAACATGGAAAAGTTCGGGTCACTACAGTAATAATAATGATTATGATCATGAATATGATTATGGTATTGTTATGATGGAGATAAAGATATTGATATTGTGTTAATCGAATTAGATATGAAGTTGTGATGACGAGGTGATTAATGGGGAGAATGAAAATGATAATATATTTGTTAAATAAGTTTTACGTACGAAATAAATTGGAATAGGCAAGATCAGAGGAGTGGTTTAGGATCTTATCGGGTTAGCGGGACGTCGCTGGTTCAAACCTGAACTTGGGCATTTTTTTTAAGGGCTACTTCATTGAGGTAGTATACTTATTACTCACTTTTATTATTATTATTATGGTTATTATTAGTTATTATTGTTATTAGTTATTATTGTTATTAGGTTATTACTAATATGAAGAACATACTAGTATTAGTAACATCATTATTATTATTATTATCATGTCTATTAAAATTATTATCCTTAGTATTAAAATAATTAATCAAATTATTGTTATTATTATTACTAACATTGATATTAGAATTAACATTATTATTATCATTTAGGTTATTATTATTAGTATCATTATTGAAATTATTATTATTAACACCATTTATATTAAAAATTATCATTTTCAAAAGTATCATTTTTTTTATCACTATTATTGTTATTATTACTAATAAATATTATTTTACAAAAATACATTACAAATATATTAATATTATATATTACTAAATTTTTATGACATTAAGTAAGCTATATATAAAATATATTAATTAATATAAATATATATTCTTATCATATATAAACCTTGAAATAAATTTCTATTTTTAATATATTATGATAAATGATAAATATTATATTATTAAACTACTTTAATAAGTATTTACTATATTAATATTAATAAATGGAATATAGAAATAAATATTAATTATCTAAAATACATAGGATAAATATAACTTAATTAGTAATATGATATGTAAATTATTAATATATCAACTCGTTAGTTGTTATTATATGTTTTAATATATATAAATGATATAGGTTCGTGAATCCGAGACCAACCTTGCATTGTTCAGTTCCGTCGTGTGCATATTTTTACTACATAATATCGTATTGTGAGTTTATTTGCTCCCTTTTACTCTTTATATTTTTGGAACTGAGAATACATGCGCTGTTTTTATAACTGCTTTATTAAATGCTTTTGAAATATATTTTGAACTGCGAATACATGAAATGTTTTTATAAATATTTGACGAGATAGACACAAACATTCCTCGAATGAATTATTATGCAGATAGAAGTTCTGTGGATTATTATTGAATTAGGTGGATGTGATAATTGCCACCAATTGATGAATATATTTTCCCCTGATTATTATTGCTTGGTAACCTAAGAATTAGAATCGGGTATGGCCCTAATTCACGCGAATCCTAAAGGTAGCTACCGGGTTTAGCACCCCTACCCAGAATGTTCACTAGACGGAAGAGCTAGTGGGCGTGGTGTTTAGTACTTCGAAGTTTATTATTATTATACAGAAGAGATGTTCTATTTTGGGGATATTATTGATGCACATTATATGTTAAGGTCGGTTACCATGTTGAGCAATGAAATCATTATGAATTTTATGTATCGAGAGAATGATTTTTATACACAGGTTATGTGTATTAGTTTTGTGCACGAGATATGTGCACGATTATTTAAAAATTGCGAGGCAACCTACGGGGGAGAAAAGGATACGAACCTACTCTGCTAAGCATTATGAAAAATGGTTTTGTACCCGAGATAGGTGTACTGTATTTAAATCTTGTGGTCTATCAAAATGATGAATTTTATTGTTTATGATAAACTTATGAACTCACGAACATTTTGGTTGACACTTTTAGAACATGTTTATTATCAGGTATGAAAGAAATCTTTCACTGTGCATTTGCTCATTTTAAAGATATTACATTGAGTCGTTCATGGCATATAGAGGTCAGAACCTCGCAATGGGACCAACTGTTGAAGACTTCATCCAGATGGATTAGGACGAGTTACTACAGATGATGACCATGATGATCCAACTAACTTAAACCTAATGATGATATGTTGAAAACTTTAGACTACCGCTGCTATTTACTATCATACTGTTTACTGCGCTCATAAGGTGAGTCATAGCCCCAACTTTTTAACAGTTTTATAAACTGCTTTCGGGGTGGGAATACATGTCTTTTTCTGTTTTACAAGTAGACACAAGTGCTAAACTTACATTCTATGCTGAGTTATAACTGAAAATCCCTTAGCTTTGGTAACTAGTAACTACCAGTTTATGAACTGGTGGGCGCGAATAGATGTATATGGATCCATAGGGTTTGACATCCCCGTCCGGGCTAGTTTTGCTAGCATAAAACGGGCGTATTTGAGGTGGTACATTTTGGGTAGGTGTACATAACAACAGGGGTACTAAACAAACGTTAAGGCTTAGTTACCGGGTGCTCAAACTTATAGAATCTTTTTACATTTTTAAAGATGCCGGCAAAGCATGCAAATGAAATCTTGTAGTCTATACTCTACACTTTATACTAATTAAACCTATGATTCACTCAAACTTTATGTTAACGTTTTTACATGTTTATTCTCCGGTAATTAGGGAATGCTTCTGCTCTAGCTAGTAAGGCAGTAGAGGTCATGCATTTGGAATGAATATTTGTTTAAACTTTGATAGTGGCATTATGTCTTTTCATTTTAAATACATTTGGTTTTGATTAGTACTTTGTTGGTTTTCTTTAAGTATTGTAAATGTTTGGTTTTTAAATAAAATGCCACTATTACTTTGAAAAATGTTGCATATAGCTTGCATCGATCAAACTTTGACCTCTAGTAATACAACACGTCAATGCCACATTTTGACGGGGTATTACAGTTGGTATCAGAGATCTGGTTATAGGGAATTAGGATGCATTAGTGTGTCTGCCTATAGGATACGTTAATAAGCCTAATCTATAACTGGACGATTATATGTCAAAAGCTAACCCCACCATTCTCTCCGACTCCGAGGACGAAAGTCCTAGCCATTCACCGAGCTAGTATGACCTCCTCTGAATGGAGAAATTACCCCGACTATTTTGACAATATGCATACATATCTAAGGATGCTAACTCTATATTTCTTATTTGAAGAACAATGTTTGGAAGACGAACTTACAGTCCTGATGAACTCCGAGCACTTATCAATGAAGGTGTCTCCGCTGCAATTGCTAATATGCCTGGAGGCTCGAACACTAGACAAAACTGCACTTATAAGGAATTTATGGCTTGTAAGCCACTACCATTCAAAGGCACTGAAGGACTAGTGAGTCTAACCCATTGGATTGAGAAGATGGAGTCAGTGTTTAGTATTAGTAATTGTGCTTAAGATAACTGGGTAAAGTTTGCTACTTCCATACTGGAAGGTAAATCCTTGACCTGGTGGAATTCTGTTGCTCGACCTATGGGTCTCGAGGCTTCTCATGCCATCCCTTGGGAAGACATCAAAACTCGTATGACTACTGAGTATTGTCCCAATAATGAACTTAAGAAGATGGAGGCAGAGTTATGGGATCTAAAGGTTATTGGGACTGATCTTGCTACTTATACCAACCGCTATTTGGAATTGATTCTGTTGTGTCCGGGTATGGTCCCAACTGAAAGGAAGAAAATCGACCGTTATGTTAAGGGTCTCTCTGAGAATATCCAAGCTAATGTTCATGCTTCCAAACCCCAAACTTTGCAAGAGACCATTAATATGGCAAATGATCTCAGGGGTCAATTTACTCAACGAAATGCTACTGAAGTGAAATCTGGGGATAATAAGAGGAAGTGGACTGGAAACTTTAACTCCCAGTCATCCAAAAAGCAGTAAGTTATAAACTTTAATATCAATGCTCACGAGGCTTATGAGGACCTCGACTTGGTTACTGGTACGTTTCTTCTAAACAATCACATTGTTTCAGTATTGTTTGATTGTGGTGCAAATAGAAGTTTCGTATCCATAGAATCTTGTTGCATGCTTGACAAAACGTATGTACCCACAGACACTAAGTACTGTATTGAATTGGTGAATGGTAAACTTATGAAGGCTAATAAAATCTACAAAGACTGTACCTTAGTTTTAGAAGGAAAACCATTTTTGGTGGACCTGATGCCTATTGAAATAGGAAGCTTTGGCGTAGTAATAGGAATGGACTGGTTGTCTAAGAATAGAGCCGAAGAAGTGTGTTTCAAGAAGGCGATTCATATACCCCTTGATAATGGGGAAAATTTGATGGTTTATGGGGATAAAACCGGTGTAAAACTTAACCTGATTTCATGCGTGAAGGCACAAAAGTATTTAAGGAAAGGCTATCAAGCTATCCTTGCACATGCGAAAGGGATCGAGACCGAAGAAAAGCGAATTGAAGATGTACCAATTTCTCGAGAATTCCCTAACGTCTTTCCCGAAGAACTACCTAGTCTTCCACCTCATAGATCGGTAGAATTCCAAATAGATCTCGTACCCGGAGCTGCACCAGTTGCACGATCACCATATAGATTAGCACCATGAGAACTAAAAGAGTTGTCCAACCAATTACAAGAATTATTGGATAGAGGTTTCATTCGACCAAGCTCATCTCCGTGGGGAGCCCCGATTCTCTTTGTCAAAAAGAAGGATGGATCCCTGCGAATGTGTATCGACTATTGCGAGCTGAATAAGTTAACTATCAAGAACAGGTATCCACTACCGAGATTCGATGATCTATTCGACCAATTACAAGGGTCATCTGTATAATCTAAGATCGATTGGAGATCTGGTTATCACCAATTGAGGGTGAAGAATGAAGATATCTCCAAGACAGCGTTTAGAACTCGCAAGGGCCATTACGAATTCCTAGTGATGCCATTCGGGTTACCAAATGCACCTGCAGTATTCATGGACCTCATGAATCGTGTATGCAAGCCCTATCTGGACAAGTTTGTAATTGTGTTCATTGATGACATCTTGGTATACTCGAAGAGTAAAGCGGAACATGAGCAACACCTGAGATTACTATTGGAACTACTCGAGAAGGAACAATTGTACACAAAGTTTTCGAAGTGCGAGTTTTGGCTATCAAAGGTACAATTCCTTGGTCATGTGGTTAGTAGTCAAGGGATATAAGTGGACCCAACGAAGATTGACTCTATTAAGAAATGGGAAGCACCTAAGACGCCAACCCAAGTGCGAAAATTCTTAGGTCTTGTTTGTTATTATAGGAGATTCATTGAAGGTTTCTCCAAGATTGCATGACCATTGACTGCCTCGACTCATAAGGGCAAGAAATATGAGTGGTCCGATGTGCATGAAGCTGCTTTCCAACTTCTAAAATAGAAGTTAACATCTGCTCCTATCTTGTCCCTACCCTAAGGAAACGATGACTTTGTTGTATACTGCGACGCATCTTGCCAAGGTTTTGGCTGTGTCTTGATGCAACAGAAAAAGGTCATTGCTTATGCCTCCCGTCAACTAAAGATCCATGAAAAAAACTACACCACACATGACATAGAACTTGGTGCAGTGGTCTTCGCACTCAAAATGTGGAGACACTATCTTTATGGAACCAAGTGTACCATCTTTACTGATCATAAGACTTTGCAGCATATTCTGAACCAGAAACAACTCAACATGAGGCAACGACGTTGGGTTGAGTTATTAAATGATTACGATTGCGACATCCGATACCACCCTGGTAAAGAAAATGTGGTGGCTGATGCCCTAAGCCAAAAAGAAAGGGTTAAACCTTTACGAGTTAGAGCCTTAAATCTGATTGTCCATACCAATTTGACTACACAAATTCGAGATGCCCAACTTGAAGCGCTTAAAGAAGAAAATAAGAAGGACGAATCTCTTAGAGGTTTAGACAAGCAGTTCGAAATTAAAGGAGATGGAACTCGTTATTTTGCCGGAAGAATTTGGGTCCCAAAAATTTGCGAAGTAAGAAAGAAAGTGCTTGATGAGGCACATAAGACAAGGTATTCGATTCACCCAGGCGCTGACAAGATGTATCACGATTTAAAAATGTTATATTGGTGGCCTGAAATGAAAGCGTATATTGCTACCTATGTGGGCATGTGCTTGACTTGCTCAAAAGTTAAAGCTGAACACCAGAAACCTTCTGGGCTACTACAATAGCCTGAGATTCCCGAGTGGAAGTGGGAATGGATTACCATGGATTTCATTATGAAGTTTTCTAAAACTGCGAATGGCTATGATATGATTTGGGTGATTGTTGACCGTCTCACGAAATCAGCTCACTTTTTATCGATGAAGGAAACTGACAAGATGGAAAAGCTTGCTCAGTTGTATTTGAAGGAAGTTGTTTCAAGGCATGGTGTGCCTGTTTCTATTATTTCGGATCGAAATAGCCGTTTTACTTCTAGATTCTGGAAGTCGTTACAAGAAGCTTTGGGAACGCAGTTAGATATGAGTACTGCTTACCATCCTCAAACAGATGGGCAAAGCGAGAGAATGATTTAAACGCTCGAAGATATGTTACGAACCTGTGTTATTGATTTTGGAAAAGCATGGGACCGATTCCTGCCATTAGCTGAGTTTTCTTATAATAACAGTTACCATTCAAGTATCCAAGCCGCACCGTTTGAGGCACTATATGGGCAAAAGTGTAGATCGCCAATCTGTCGGAACGAAGCGGGTAACCGACAATTGACTGGTCCCGAGATCATCCACGAGACGACTGAACACATTGTAAAGATTAAACAAAGGCTAGAGACAGCCTGAAGTCGTCAAAAGAGTTATGCTGACGCCAGAAGAAAACCGTTAGAATTCCAAGAAAACGACATGGTCCTGCTAAAGGTGTCACCGTGGAAAGGTGTGATACGCTTTGGCAAATGAGGAAATCTAAGTCCAAGATATGTAGGGCCTTTCAAGATCATCGAACGTATTGGGCCAATGGTCTATCGACTAGAATTACCTGAACAACTCGCTGGAATACACGATACGTTTCATGTGTCGAATTTGAAAAAGTGCTTAGCGGAAGAGGACCTTATCATCCCACTTGATGAAATCCAAGTTGACGACAAACTGAACTTTATTGAAAAATCTGCGGAAATCATTGACCGAAACGTCAAAGGACTTCGTCAAAGTAGAATACCAATCGTCGAAGTTCGATGGAACGCACTTCAAGGACCCGAGACTACGTGGGAACGTGAAGATCACATAAGAGAGAAATATCCTCATTTATTTGCAAACAAAACGCCAGATGACGACAATGACCAAATTTCGGGACGAAATTTCTAATAACGGGTAGGTACTATAACACCCCAACTTTTTGGATCATTTTTCGTTTTTTTGAACGAACTTGAAACTTAGGTGGTCCAAAACAAACGAACTCGGTTAGAAACCCGAAACTAATGAAAGTAATGAAGTGGGTAACGAGGTTACCTAAACTATCGATCATGGCTCGTCATCATCAATAAAAATTTTATGAAGGACTAACGCGAATAAAATGTGCGGGGACTAAAATGCACATTAATTAAAATGATAAAAATTAAATTATATATATAATAAATATATATATATAAAAATCGAAAAAAATATAATAAATAAATAATATACATTTACATGATATATATCAAGAACAATCCTAGTCTAATCCCAACTCACTAATCCTAATCCTAATCTTTTCTCTAGTTTATCTTTAAGCAGTTTGAGCCTAATCCAAACACTAAAGCTCTAGATCTTTCCATGAACTATTTGAGTTATACTATAACTCTAATCAAATGCACTATAAAAGGAACCTCCTAGTTCCATATTTCTCATACACAATTCGCCTCTCAAAAAGCTCCCAAAATTTTCCTCTCCCTCTCTAATTTTCGGCAGCCCCAGAGCCACCATCACCGCCACCTTCAGCCACCATAACCGTCCCATCTCCGCCATTATTTTCTTCTGTAAACCGCCACCACCACCGCCGCAAGAAGGCTATTTTCTGCAGCCAACCGCTGCCTGCTGCAGCTTCTTTTTGTTGCTGTCCGACCGCCGAACACCCCCACAAACCGCCACCATCACTGCAGCTGCTACCCCTGCTGTTTGGCTGTTATCTGCAACCCAAAACACACCCGAAACCACCACTTTTTGCTGCATTTTTTCTCCTGTTTTGCTGTTGCTGTTCGGTCTTCCTGTCACCATCAAAACACCCTCTTTTTCTTGCTCTAATACACTTATGGTACCCCTAAAAACTATAAACTAATTAAACTTTTTTTTTATTTTAATTCTTATGTTATTAGTTTATGATTACAAACATGAAATTAAATAAACACATGAAGATGGTTAATAATATAGTTGTGAATAAAAGGATGATGTTTATGTAATAATAATAAGCTTCACTTGAAGAATTAAGAACAATGAATATAATTGTTAATATGAAGATGAGATGAAAGTAAAATATGATTAATATAACTAAGTTATGATTTTGATATGTGTACGAATACGTTTATACGTTTATGATATAAGACGATTATGATGATGCAAAGATGGTTATGTTTAATGATAAGATTATGATCTTAAGTATTAATAAAGATATTGGTAGTATGAATATTAATGATAGAAAAGATTATGAACATGTTAAAACTATGAAGTTAATATAAGTATTGTGATACAAAGATGATAAGTATTAATATTTACTATGATGGCTATGAACATGAATAAACTTGAAGGATTAAAAGTTGGTGAAAGACATGAACTTTAAAGATAATACTTGAATCATAATATTGAATGGTAATTTAGATATGAATGAAAGTATTATGATTTTGACATTATGATAAGGATGGTGTATTATAACTTGAAAATATTTGATTTGTAAAACCCTAATATGGATATGGTATTGTGTATATATGAAAACATATAGATATATATGGAAGATTATGTTTATGCGTAAATGTAGAT
The DNA here is from genome assembly GCF_046630445.1 of Rutidosis leptorrhynchoides. Lineage (NCBI taxonomy): Eukaryota > Viridiplantae > Streptophyta > Magnoliopsida > Asterales > Asteraceae > Rutidosis > Rutidosis leptorrhynchoides. The sequence continues at coordinate 356,676,430 of NC_092334.1, read as the reverse complement.
ATATATATATATATATATATATATATATATATATATATATATATATATATATATATATATATATATATATATATACGTACCACATAATTAGAAGTATATATATATATATATATATATATATATATATATATATATATATATATATATATATATATATATGTGGAAAGAAATTATAATGTGACTTAAATATTATTAAAGAATAATATAATATATGATCTATAACGAAAACGGAAATAAACAAGTGAAGTATTCTGATAATGCTAAAAATGAACATATATTTCATAGCATTATTCCTCAAGAAAGACAAGCTTTTAGTTGCAATTGTTCTATTTACAAGTGATATTCGTTTAAATATTAAAAGGTGAAGACAAAAGACAGATTCGACGAATTGAAGACGCAAACGACCAAAAAGCTCAAAAGTACAAAATACAATCAAAGAGGTTCCAATTATTGATAAGAAACGTCTCGAAATTACAAGAGTACAATATTCAAAACGCAAAGTACAAGATATTAAATTGTACGCAAGGACGTTCGAAAATCCGGAACCGGGACCAGAGTCAACTCTCAACGCTCGACGCAACGGACTAAAAATTACAAGTCAACTATGCACATAAATATAATATAATATTTAAATAATTCTTATAATTATTTATATATTATATAAATAATAAAAATCCGTCGGCAAGAAAGACTCCAAAGTTGGTGAGCTGGAATTTCAAACTCTGCGACTCGCGGAGTTTGAAGGCAGAAAAGGCCGCGAGTCGCGGAGACCCCCTGAACTCAATTCCCTATAAAAGCAAACGAATTCTGATCATTTTCATATCAATAATTCAATCTCTCTCTATATATGTATACGTAAATATATTTATATTTATATTTTAATTTTAATTTTAATTATAATTCTAATAATAAGGGTATGTTAGTGAATGTTGTAAGGGTGTAAGTCAAAATTCTGTCCGTGTAACGCTACGCTATTTTTAATCATTGTAAGTTATGTTTAACCTTTTTACATTAATGTCTCGTAGCTAAGTTATTATTATGCTTATTTAATCCGAAGTAATCATGATGTTGGGCTAATTACTAAAATTGGGTAATTGGGCTTTTGTACCATAATTGGGGTTTGGACAAAAGAACGACACTTGTGGAAATTAGACTATGGGCTATTAATGGGCTTTATATTTGTTTAACTAAATGATAGTTTATTAATGTTAATATAAAGATTTATAATTGGACGTACCCATAAATTACCATATACACTCGATCGGACACGATGGGCGGGGTATTTATATGTACGAATAATCGTTCATTTAACCGGACACGGGAATGGATTAATAGCCACTAGAATAATTAAAACAGGGGTGAAATTATGTACAAGGACACTTGGTATAATTGATAACAAAGTATTAAAACCTTGGGTTACACTCAGTCGACATCCTGGTGTAATTATTAAACAAAGTATTAAAATCTTGTTACAGTTTAAGTCCCCAATTAGTTGGAATATTTAACTTCGGGTATAAGAATAATTTGACGAGGACGCTCGCACTTTATATTTATGACTGATGGACTGTTATGGACAAAAACCAGACGGACATATTAAATAATCCAGGACAAAGGACTATTAACCCATGGGCATAAAACTAAAATCAACACGTCAAACATCATGATTACGGAAGTTTAAATAAGCATAATTATTTTATTTCATATTTAATTTCCTTTATTTTATATTTAATTGCACTTCTAATTATCGCATTTTATTTTATTGTTATTGTATTTAATTGCACTTTTAATTATCGTACTTTTAATTATCGCAAGTTTATTTTTTCGCACTTTTATTTATCGCAATTTCATTATCGTTATTTACTTTACGCTTTAAATTTAGTCTTTTATTTATTTAATATTTTACATTTGGTTTTAACTGCGACTAAAGTTTTAAAATCGACAAACCGGTCATTAAACGGTAAAAACTCCCTTTATAATAATAATATTACTTATATATATATATTTGTATTTTTATAAAAGTAAACTAATATAGCGTTAAGCTTTGTTTAAAGATTTTCCCTGTGGAACGAACCGGACTTACTAAAAACTACACTACTGTACGATTAGGTACACTGCCTATAAGTGTTGTAGCAAGGTTTAAGTATATCCATTCTATAAATAAATAAATATCTTGTGTAAAATTGTATCGTATTTAATAGTATTTCCTTGTAAAATATAAGCTATTTTATATACACCTCTGCTTTGACATCAAGTAATTTTTGGCGCCGCTGCCGGGGACAATCTAGCATAAAAGCCGGAAGCGTAACGCTAAATTTAAAAAAAAAAAAAATTTATTTTTAGTTTACTTTTATTAAAATACGCTTTTGTAAAAATACGTTTTTTAATTATTCGAAAATATAAAAAGAAAAACAAAAATATAAATATTTTTAAAATTTTGTTAAATATTTAAGTTTTATAAAGTTTCTTTATTTTTATTTTATAAAAATATAAGTTTTATTTAAATATTTTGTGTTTATTTAAAATATAAAATCAAAAACCGAAAAAAAAAAAATTTATATATATATATATATATATATATATATATATATATATATATATATATATATAAATCTAGTTTTAAGATTTTTATTTATAAAATTATAAAGTAGTTCTATTTTTATTTTAGTTTTTAAATATAAGTTTTTATTATATAAATATTTTTATTTAAAACAGAAAATATAAAGCATAATACAGAAAATATAAAAAAAAATGAAAAAAAAACAAAAACGCGTCGAATTAAATCCTGTACCTGAGTTGAATTTTAGAACCCCGCGACTCGCGGAGTTTTCCTGCTTCCGGCACCGCAACTCGTGGAGCAGCCCTGACACACGTGACAGAAACCCGAATCAGCATTAATTACGGGTTTTATATTTATTAATTAACTTTTAACCCTAATTAGGTTTAATTTTAATATATTAATTAGTTTTACTTTTTATTTAATTTATATATTTAGTTAAATTAATTTAATTAATGTAAAATTAATAGTTTTAACAAATAAATATTATAAAAATAATATTTTTATAAAAATTGTACTTTTTATAACTTTTTGAATATTTTTATATTTTATCCCTTTTTAATTGTTTTAGCGTAATATTTGTGTTTTTCGCTAGTTTTTAGTGTTAAACTTAGTTTTTGCCATAGTTATATTTTTATTTCTAGATTTTTAGGCTTTGCCGTAAAATCCCTTAAGTGCTTTTTCTTTAGACTAAGATTTAGGTGATTTAGAATTTTGCGACGCCTTTTTAAGTTTTAGTTTTTTTTTAAGTTATTGCCATTTGAGATATAGTTTTACTTGTAAGTTTTAATATTTTTAGACGCCTTTTACCTATGTATCAATTATCATTCCAATTAGTAATCTCAATTTGCAATTATAATTTTAAGTTAGTGATAGTAATAAGGTTGGGTTAGTCGAGTGTTTTTAAGTTCTATAAGTCACTCTTTTTCTTTCTTATTTTTATTTTTTCGACCTTTTTCGACACGCTCTTTTTCTTTCTTATTTCTCGTCATTCTAGTTTTTAGGATATAGATTTGTATTCTACTTCTTATCTAAATTTCTTAAAATTATGAAAATTTATTTTAAGTGGTTAAATTGAAGACATCAAAATTTTCTGGTTCGTAGTAATAGTTGGATTTGTATGTGGACCGGGTTATTGGAGCCAAACAGTCCTCAATTATATTGAGACCAAACGAATCCTGCCCCTCTGCTGCATCTTTTGGCTATTCGAAACGTGGGCAAAATCAGAAAAGTCTATTAATTGGATAACTTATATAATTTTTTCTTTCCTTTTAAAAACTAATAGCATATTCAGTGAATGCACCGAGCAAGACGTTCACCACCTTTTGTACGTTCACCACCTGTAACTAGATCAAGACATCTAGCTAATATTGTAGCCGTCGATAATCCATTTTTTGAACCCGACCTCACAATTGAGAATCCGGAGAATATTCAGGGACAATTCGTAGATCCTGAACCACTAAACTTTCCTCCGGAACCACCAATCATTCAAACAGAGATTGTTGAGGAACGAACCATTAAATCAGAATCCTCTAGTGATTCCGATTCAACAAATTCAATTATGGAGAATCTAGAACCTTTAAGTATGGAAGACCGAATGAGAGCTAAACGTACTGGCTAAGGTCACGCAATTACTCATCCAGACATTAATACGCCAGATTATGAAATCAAAGGACAAATTCTATACATGGTGACTAATCAATGCCAATTTAGTGGTGTGCCGAAGGAAGATCCAAATGAACATCTTCGTACCTTTAATAGGATCTGCACACTATTTAAAATAAGAGAAGTGGAGGATGAACAGATATATCTCATGTTATTTCCCTGGACTTTAAAGGGAGAAGCCAAAGATTGGTTGGAATCGTTACCTGAAAGGGTGATCGATACATGGGACGTTTTAGTTGAAAATTTTCTTAAACAATTCTTTCCTGCATCTAAAGCCGTAAGAATTCAAGCAGAAATTGTTACGTTCACACAGAAACCGAATGAAACTCTATATGAGGCATGGACCAGATTTGGAAAATTATAAGAGGATGTCCGCAACATGGTTTAGACACCTGTCAAATAGTACAAATATTCTACCAAGGATGCGACATCACTACAAAAAAAGACATAGATATAGCAGCTGGTGGTTCTATTATGAAGAAAACAGAAACTGATGCTTATAAAATTATTGATAAGACTGCTTCCCACTCACATGAGTGGCACCAAGAAAAAGATATCGTTAGATCATCTAAAGCAGCTAGAGCTGATTCTAGCCATGACTTAGATTCCATTTCAGCAAAGATAGATGCTGTTGAGAGACGAATGGAAAAGATGACTAAAGATATACACTTAATACGAATTAGTTGTGAGCAGTGTGGAGGACCACATTTGACAATAGATTGTCTCAGTATTGAATTAACAATGGAACAAAGAAGAATATTTCATACATAAACCAAAGGCCTGGAAATAATTATCAGAATAATTATCAACCGCCAAGACCGATCTACAATCAAAACCAGAATTATAATCGAAATATTCCATACAACAACCAACAAGGTCCTAGCAATCAACAAGTATCCAACAATACTTACAATCAGCAAAGACCTAATTTTCAAAACAAACCACCACAACAAACCGATGATAAAAAGCCAAATTTAGAAGATATGATGACGAAGCTAGTTGAAACTCAAACGCATTTTTTCACATCTCATAAACAAACTAATGAACAAAATGCTCAAACATTTAGAAATCAACAAGCTTCTATTCAAAACTTGGAACAAGAAGTAAGTAACCTTGCAAGGTTAATAGGTGAAAGAAAACTGGGAAGTTTACCTAGTGATACAAATTCTAACCCCCGGAATGAAACAGCTAAAGCCATTACCACAAGAAGTGGTACAACACTTAAACCACCTAAAATACCTGTAACTTCTGATGAAACTATTCCTACTCCAGAAGAACCACAACCTGAACAAGATAAGAAAAAAGAACCGGTAGTTGAGAAGGTTAATGAAGATAACACAATTAAGGCTAAACCTTATGTTAAACCATACCAACCACCACTTCCTTACCCGAGTAAAATGAAGAAAGAGAAACTTGAAGCCGAGCAATCCAAATTCTTGGATATGTTTAAACAGATAAATGTAAATCTTCCTTTCATTGATGTGATTTCAGGAATGCCTAGATATGCTAAATTCTTGAAAGATCTAATCTCAAATAGAAAGAAAATGGAAGAACTCTCGGCCGTTACTATGAATGCTAATTGTTCAGCAGTACTGTTGAATAAGATACCGGAAAAACTATCTGATCCAGGAAGTTTCACAATTCCATATTTTCTGGGTAGTCTTAGTTCAATAGAAGCATTGGCAGACTTAGGTGCTAGTATAAATTTAATGCCGTTTTCACTATACACTAAACTAGACCTTGGAGAATTGAAACCAACAAGAATAAGCATACAACTAGCCGATAGATCAATAAAATATCCTAGAGGGATAATGGAGAATATGCTAGTTAAAGTTGGTACTTTAGTATTTCCAGTAGATTTTGTTGTTCTAGATATGGAAGAAGATTCTCAAGTTCCTCTCATATTAGGAAGACCATTCTTAAACACGGCTAAAGCAATGATAGACGTGTTTGGTAAGAAACTGACCCTAAGTATAGAGGATGAGAGTGTTACCTTTTCAGTTGATAGAGCAATGCAACAACCGCAATCTGCAGATGATACATGTTATTATATTCGAACTATAGACTCGCATGCAGAATTGTTAGAAGAATTTCCAGAATTACAAGGAACAGGAGAATGTTCTTTAGGAGAAGGTAATGAACCAATTGATCAAGCTGAAATGTTAGCTACACTTATACCTAATGGATATGAAACAACAACAGAAGAAATTCAAATGCTAAAAGAAGAAGGCAGATATCGATATAAATCATCGATAGAAGAACCTCCGAAATTAGAGTTAAAGCCACTTCCAAACCATTTGGAATACGCTTATTTATATGGTGAATCTGAATTACCTGTAATAATATCGTCTTCTCTTACTGAAAATGAGAAATCACGACTCATTTCTGTGTTGAAAGCTCATAAACCAGCCATTGCATGGAAGATTCATGATATTAAAGGAATAAGTCCTTCGTATTGCACACATAAAATCCTTATGGAAGAAGGTCATAAAACGTATGTGCAACGCCAACGAAGACTAAATCCTAATATGAAAGATGTAGTTAAGAAAGAAATTATTAAACTGCTAGATGCAGGTTTAATATATCCCATTTCTAATAGTCCATGGGTAAGCCCAGTTCAATGCGTGCCTAAGAAGGGTGGCATGACTGTCATTACAAATGAGAAAAATAAGCTTATTCCTACTAGGACTGTAACAGGATGGCGTGTGTCTATTGATTATATAAAATTAAATGACGCCACCAGAAAAGATCACTTTCCTTTACCTTTCATTGATCAAATGTTAGAAAGATTAGCCGGAAATAGTTACTATTGTTTTCTAGATGGATATTCCGGATATTTTCAAATTCCAATAGCACCCGAGGACCAATAGAAAACCACGTTCACGTGCCCTTATGGTACTTTTGCTTACAAACTCATGCCATTTGGACTTTGCAACGCTCCTGCAACCTTTCAAAGGTGTATGATGGCGATTTTTCATGACATGATAGAAGAATGCATGGAAGTTTTCATGGATGACTTTTCAGTCTTCGGTGATACATTTGAATCATGTCTAGTTAATCTGGAACGAATGCTTATTAGATGCGAACAATCAAATCTAGTACTTAATTGGGAGAAATGCCATTTCATGGTTAAAGAAGGCATCGTTCTTGGTCATAAAATTTTAAAGGAAGGAATTGAAGTGGATAGAGCTAAAGTAGATGTAATTGCTAAACTTCCACATCCCACCAATATTAGAGGAGTTAGGAGTTTTCTAGGGCATGCCGGTTTTTACCGACGTTTCATAAAAGATTTTTCTAAAATTGCCACTCCTATGAATAAACTCCTAGAAAAGGATGCTCCATTCATCTTTTTAGATGAATGTATCAAATCTTTTAATATTCTTAAAGAAAAACTCACTAATGCGCCGATCATGATAACACCAAATTGGAATCTACCGTTTGAACTAATGTGCGATGCAAGTGATTTTGCAATGGGAGCCGTTTTAGGACAAAGGATTGAAAAACGATTTCAACCTATATATTATGCTAGTAAGACGTTACAAGGGGCACAAACAAATTATACAACTACTGAAAAAGAACTCCTTGCTATTGTCTTTGCTTTTGACAAATTTCGATCATATCTCGTTCTAGCTAAAATGGTGGTCTATACCGACCATTATGCTCTTAGATACCTGTTTTTGAAACAAGATACCAAACCAAGATTAATCCGTTGGATCTTACTCTTACAAGAATTCGATATTGAAATCCGAGATAAAAAAGGAGCAGAAAATCTCGCCGCTGATCATCTTTCTCGTCTTGAAAATCCCGAATTAGAAGTTCTAAATGAATCGGCCATACAAGACAACTTTCCTGATGAATATCTATTGAAGATAGATTATAATGAAATCCCATGATTTGCAGACTATGCAAACTACTTAGTTTGTGGATACCTTGAAAAAGGATTATCATACCAAAAACGAAAGAAATTCTTCAGTGATATAAAGCACTATTTCTTTGAAGATCCACATTTGTTTAAAAGTTGTCCCGATGGAATAATACGCTGATGTGTATTTGGAAATGAAACTAGTAAAATCTTAAACCATTGTCACACAGGACCAACAGGAGGGCATTATGGGCCTCAATTAACAGCAAGAAAAGTTTATGAAGCTGGATTCTATTGGCCTACAATTTACAAAGATGCACACCTTCTTTGCAAATCCTTTGATGCTTGTCAAAGGGCCGGAAAAATAAGTCAACGTGATGAAATGCCACAAAATGTCATTCAAGTATGTGAAGTATTTGACATTTGGGGTATTGACTTTATGGGTCCATTTCCAAAATCTCATAATAATCTCTACATTCTCGTTGCCATTGATTATGTATCTAAATGGGCGGAAGCACAAGCTCTCCCAACTAATGATGCACGAGTTGTAGTCAACTTTTTAAAACGTCTTTTTGCAAGGTTTGGAACACCGAAAGCTTTAATAAGTGATCGGGGTACTCATTTCTGTAATAATCAACTTGAGAAAGTTCTTAAAAGATATGGAGTAACTCATAAAATCTCCACTGCTTATCATCCACAAACAAGTGGACAAGTTGAAAATACCAACCGAGCTTTAAAACGTATTCTAGAGAAAACCGTAGGATCAAATCCGAAGGAATGGTCCATTAAATTGGAGGATGCACTCTGGGCTTTTAGAACAGCCTACAAAACTCCAATTGGAACCACACCTTTTAGACTCGTTTACGGAAAAGCATGTCATCTTCCAGTAGAGATTGAACATAAAGCATTTTGGGCTTTGAAGACATGTAATCTTGATTTACATGAAGTTGGACGTCTACGATTAAGTCAACTAAACGAATTAGAAGAATTAAGACATGAAGCATACGAAAATTCGTTAATCTATAAGGAAAGAACAAAGAAATGGCATGATAAAAGAATCAGAAGTTTAAAAGAATTTAAAGAAGGAGACAGAGTTCTTCTTTTCAATTCACGATTCAAGCTATTTCCTGGAAAATTGAAATCAAGATGGTCTGGACCATTCATAGTCAAAAGAATTTTCCCATACGGAACAGTAGAGTTAATAAATTCAAATGGGATTGAATTTGAAGTTAATGGTCACAGAGTTAAACATTACATAGATAGTCCAATGGAAGTCGACAACGAAGTTAATCACAATTTCAACACCACAACTAACTAAGTGTGGGGAGAATCAAGTCTTTAAAGGATAATATGTATTTCTATTAGAATTAGATTGTCTGTTTTCGTGTAGTTCTCGAAAATGGAACCCGAATGGTCTTTCCCTAACAGACCCTAAAGAACTAGTCTTCTCCCCCCATTCTGAATTTTTATTTTTTTTAGGAAATGAAGACTGCCTGTGAACTAAACCATGGTCTAATGCTACACGCTTTGATCACTAAACGTAATAATGACACACTTCCGAGTGAAATAGTATCAGTAATCAGAGAAAGATTGGACGGAGTAAGAAAAGAATCCAGATGCGAAGATAATAAGTTACAATTTGGTAAAGGAAAATCAAAATCCGCAGCGAAAAGAAGAGCACGACACCTTGAAAGATGTCACAAATGCGGAAAATGGTCACATGGAGGTAAATGTTCAAATAATCAAACCTATTCAAATACCGAATTTGTTACTTTATGCAGAGACGGACCGTTCATATGTTTAGAAGAAAAAACACTGAATGCTGGAGGTTACGCCTATGTAGCCATGGAAAACCAATTAAACCGACTATCTTATTAATGGGATAGATCGTATAACTAAGAATACTATCTCACAGGTAAGTCTGTACAGTTTTTTGTTTTTATTTTTATTTTTATTTTTAACCTTTTGATAATAAACGCTAATTTGTTCGCTATAAAGTATTAAATTGATATTAAATAAAATTAGGTTTGGAGACCGAAATTATTGATACCATATAAAAATTTATTACATCACTGCGAAATTTAACGTTTATTCTTAAGGTATAAATATCTTTCATCAATCAACCCAAAATATTTCAAAAATTCGTCATGAGTTAAATTAGGTCATGGAACCGAAATTACTTTACCGAAAAGAGGGGCGTATGTTTTTGATAATATTTGATTGATTAAAGTGGGATAAAAAGCCAAAAAGATTTTTAATTTTATTTTTACCATGTTTTAAAAAATTAATATATAAATATTAAATTAATATTGTAAACTTTTTAAAATTAATATATTTAAAATTGTAAATATTTGAAAAATTAATCTTTTTAATATAAGTTTGTATGTTGAAAAACAAAAATATAATATAAGTTTGGTGTGAATTTTTAATTTTTATTATATGAATTTTTAATTTTATGCATTTTTAAATTTAAGTTGTGTGAATTTAAAAACAAAAATTTGCTTTATTAATTTAAAAATATGATTTTTAAAATTCGTCGTAAGTTGAAGACAAGGTCTTTGAACCGAAATTGCTTTACCCGAAGGAGGGACGAGAAATTTTATTATTATTATTTTTAATCTTATTGACTTAAAGTATGCCAAAAATATTTAAAAAACCCAAAAATCTTAGCTTTTAAAACAATCGCTACAAAAAGACAAATTTTAAAATTTTGTCGAGGGACGAACTAGGACATCAATCCGAAACGACCTCGTCCTAAATAACAAGGGAAACAAAATTTTAAAATTAATTACTTAATTGTTTTAATTAGTATAAGATGTTTAAAATATATATATATATATATATACAAACTCCGCGACTCGCGGAGTTTGAAGCGTAAATATACCGCGACTCGCGGAGCTTGCAAAATCCAGAAAAAATAAAAAGCTAAACGAACAGATCAGTTGCACACACCACAAAAACAAACTGCGAAATAAACCCGAAATAAACCCGAGAAAACACTCCCAAATTTACAATTTTTCACAGTTAATCATCAAATCTTTTACTAAAATCATGTTAAGAAGGATGCTATTAAGGAATTACTCAAGAAAAACGGTAAATTTCTACACCTAAACACCATTTAATCCGAAAATTAGTGTTCTTGAGCAATTTTATACCCAATTCGATTTTGATGCTTTTTAGTGTAATTATGCTTAAATTGCTTATGTATTATGTTTGTATAACCTAGATTGATGCTATTTAACATGATTAGAATCCTTAAACTTCAAATTTTGAGTAATCTAGGGTTTGTGTTCTTGAGCAATTTGGGGCTTTTTGATATAAACAGGTTATGACCGATTTTTGTCATGAATTGTTGCTAAATTAAGTAGTGTAACATGTTTAGGTAGTTAAATGATCCAAACTTTGAGCCTAAACATGATTTTGAGAATTAAAGTGGACTTTTTCAAGTCTAAAATTCATGAACTTGATTTTTGAAAGATAATGCCATTTGAAACTTGTTTAATTACTAGTAATGATTATTTTGACATGTTATTTGAGTTGAATGCTTATGAACTTGGCGAACATTTTCGTATATGCTTCTTTGAAAAAGTGTAGATTTGATAAAAATATGAAAATGAGCTTAAGTTTGATATAAATTGGACATGTTATTGTAATTATTTTGATTGATGATTTTGCTAACATTAATGCATATTTGGATGCACAAAAATTGTGTTTGATGTGTTTTGCAGACTGAAAGGGGTGAATCTTCATCCCAAGCTCGCAATGCTCCTCCTGAGAATGCGGACCAACAGGAGGTGGATAACTACTACAAGCAAGATATACCTCATCCAGTAATGACATTTTCTGATATGCACTTAGAAGATTTGCACCCGAACTTGAGATTTGACAGACGTTGGATAGATTATCCAAAATACCAAAGAGGATTACATACTCTTCATTCTAAAGTTGTTGAGGTACCTAGGGTCATAGAATGGGGACCATTAGAAGCTGTAGAATTGGCCGGGCCAATTAGAGAATTACTTGCACAGAGGTATGGTAATTCTACTTTCAACGATTGGGTACGGTTATTCAACATGCGTAGACCTGTATATAAAGTATGGTGTGAAGAATTGTTGTGTAGTATAGAGTTAAATGATCGGGTAGCTAGTTTAACCGATCGATCTTTTATTAGATTTTTGTTAGGAGGTTCGATGCGACACATGTCTTTACTAGACATGGCTCAGGCCTTACGTATACATACACCTGAGGAGTTAGCGTCTGCCGATTGTAGAGGGTTGATACTAAATGGTAGAAAGATAGACGAAAATTTTGATACACATGGTGTATGGAGTCAAATGACTAGCCATCACCGATTCAAAGGGGGGAATTACTCTTATTTGGATATAGATAGAGCAGAGTTAAGAGTAATTCATAGATTTTTAGCTAATTCAATTACACAAAGAGGTAAGAATAAGGAAAAGGTAAATGAACAGGATTTGTTTTACCACATGTGTATTCGAGACCCACAAAGCACTGTAAGTATACCATATTATGTGGGTTATTATTTATCAGCTATGGTTAGGGGGATGAGACCGCATAGCATAATAGGAGGTGGTATATTTATTACTTTGGTTGCTGAATATCTCAATGTGGATATAAGTCGGGGGGGATTATTAATCGAAGAACCAGAACCCCAAGATACAATAGGTTTAAATCTATACCATGGTGCTAAAGTTTTGAAGAGGTGAAATAACGCCGCAGTACGATATAATGGTAGACATCCACAGGTTGAGAGAAACCAACAGCAAGGTAATGTAGGAGGGGGAAATGAAATGGCAGAAATGCAAAGGTTTATAGCTTCACAAGAGTATGAAAATGCTAGACATAGAGCATTTGAAGATTGGCAAGTTCATCAAAACCTAATCATAGCTTATTGCCAACATATAGGTAGAAACTATATTCCTACCCCAACGCCCATATTCCCTCCCTGGTCTATAGAGATGCAACCACCTTATCCTACGTATAACCTAGGAGAAGCATTTTATAGCACATATGGTTATGCATGGAACCCCTTCTGGTATCAGTATCATCCCTAGTCTACTTAGTTTTATTTGTTTTATTATTTGTAATGTTGATACATTTAATACTTATGTTGGATTTGTATTAGTTTTTATAATTTTCTAAATTTTATTATTAGATTTTAATAATTTTTGAATGTGGGGTAATATACCAAACTTCAAAAATATGTATATATGTTTGCAGTTTATCTTATGTACACAACAGGGTAAAACAACGCATTTTCAAAGACTGGCATTAAGTTCAGCAAAAGCAACTAATTTTGACGACAAGATGCAAAATATATGTGAAATAACAACAAGACGGAATAAACAAATGATATGCACCATTTATCATTCAGCAAGCAAACACAAATATGTTTGGAAACTTTGGTAAAATTTAATCATTTCTACGCTAATCACCCTCAATTATTTAAATTGTTACTGATTTCTTGCAAATGAGGGCATTGCAAGATCTTAAGTGTGGGAAGGGGTTAAATTCTTTCGGATTTTTAATATTTTTTACTTCATACACTTGGTTACCATTAAAAATACTAGCAAAGCAGTAGTTGTATTAGAATCTAGTGCTCTCTGATAATAAAGAACAGCCCTAGTCTTATATACTGACTACCCACTTCTAGTAAAAATTTTCAAAATTTTCAACTAAATGAACTCAAAATCATGTTTATACATATTTATGAACGATAAAACTAGGTGTTAACACCGAAATTATTGTTACCTCGGAAATGACATAAATTGAGAAACAAACCAAAATGTTAGAATTCATTTAAGAATGGAATAGAGGAGAACAAAGAGGCAATAAAAAGGAAAATAAAAGCCAAGTGTGGGAAAATTTACCAAGTTTTTCAAAACATATATCACATATTTTTGTACAAATAACTGAAAATACTTTTGCTTTGGACTAATCTAAAAAGTTTTGCCCGATGAAAGAAAAGAAGAGATGGATCTACACGATGAATCAATTCCATCATTAAAAGGAAGTAAAGTCTTCCGAAAAAGAAACGCGCTTCTTGATGTAGGTCATGAAGTTGTCGTCCAGACCAGCTGTAGGTTGACGAAAAACCTAGAAAAGTCATCACTAAAATCAGCAGGAAATCCACGGACCTCAGCATTAAACAGGGTCGCCAAGTGGTCAGATTTATCCTAACCATGAGAAGGATTTATCTCGTACAATGGGGGGCACCATGCAAATTAGCTTGATAAGACTAATGAATCAGAACCCTAGAAAGGATAATCTCCTTAAAGATCAAAAATCAGCTTTTAAGACTGATATTACTCAATCCTAGAGATTGACCTTAAAGATTGAGAATTACAAACTCATGGAATTCGATGATATCTAAACTCGAGCTTGAACGAGAAAATATTTTGATCAAATTATAAACTGATTTGTTTTCTGAAAACCCATTTTCAATGCGTTCATTACCATTGAACGTAAAATCCTAGGAATTCACCTGGAATTCATTAAGTCACCTGAACTAAATCGAGTGTCAACCGTAAGAACGGTGGTTGCATAGCATGGTCAAAGACAGGACCTTGTGCCAGACCGAAAAATTATAAGGGTGAGCTTTACTATTGCTCCTACAAAGGATAGTAATTGCGTCCGACACGTTAAAAGACCATAATTAAAAGCATGTCAGAGGACATTGCCTTAACAGTTGCTTGTTCAACGCTTTCCTTTACAACCGGACGGTAGTTTATCGAAAGGTAATATACGGAGCAAGTAAACTGGACGTGTTGCTTTCCTAATACAAGGTTAGCAAGTGGGTGACACAAAACCGCAAGTTTTGAGCTAAAATTTTCAAATCTGAAACCCACCAAACCCACAAAAAAGAACTTGCAAACACTGGTGAAGGGTTATTCCGGAAAACTTATCTAGGGTAAAAGCGAGATTTAATTTTCAAAAGATCAAATGTTTTCATAAAGATCCAATTTCCTTAAAGGTTCTAAATTTTTATAGTCATATGGGACTTTAAACCACAACGTTACTACCATTGTTTATACCGCCGTAAAGAAATCACTGATGTACAAAGTGTGAAGAATAAAGAAGTGATTCTAGTATTTCAAGACTATATTTCTTGAGGACAAGCAACGCTCAAGTGTGAGAATATTTGATAATTACTTGATGTCAAAGCAGAGGTGTATATAAAATAGCTTATATTTTACAAGGAAATACTATTAAATACGATACAATTTTACACAAGATATTTATTTATTTATAGAATGGATATACTTAAACCTTGCTACAACACTTATAGGCAGTGTACCTAATCGTACAGTAGTGTAGTTTTTAGTAAGTCCGGTTCGTTCCACAGGGAAAATCTTTAAACAAAGCTTAACGCTATATTAGTTTACTTTTATAAAAATACAAATATATATATATAAGTAATATTATTATTATAAAGGGGGGTTTTTACCGTTTAATGACCGGTTTGTCGATTTTAAAACTTTAGTCGCAGTTAAAACCAAATGTAAAATATTAAATAAATAAAAGACTAAATTTAAAGCGTAAAGTAAATAACGATAATGAAATTGCGATAAATAAAATTGCGAAAAAATAAACTTGCGATAATTAAAAGTACGATAATTAAAAGTGCAATTAAATACAATAACAATAAAATAAAATGCAATAATTAGAAGTGCAATTAAATATAAAATAAAGGAAATTAAATATGAAATAAAATAATTATGCTTATTTAAACTTCCGTAATCATGATGTTTGACGTGTTGATTTTAGTTTTATGCCCATGGGTTAATAGTCCTTTGTCCTGGATTATTTAATATGTCCGTCTGGTTTTTGTCCATAACAGTCCATCAGTCATAAATATAAAGTGCGAGCGTCCTCGTCAAATTATTCTTATACCCGAAGTTAAATATTCCAACTAATTGGGGACTTAAACTGTAACAAGATTTTAATACTTTGTTTAATAATTACACCAGGATGTCGACTGAGTGTAACCCAAGGTTTTAATACTTTGTTATCAATTATACCAAGTGTCCTTGTACATAATTTCACCCCTGTTTTAATTATTCTAGTGGCTATTAATCCATTCCCGTGTCCGGTTAAATGAACGATTATTCGTACATATAAATACCTCGCCCATCGTGTCCGATCGAGTGTATATGGTAATTTATGGGTATGTCCAATTATAAATCTTTATATTAACATTAATAAACTATCATTTAGTTAAACAAATATAAAGCCCATTAATAGCTCATAGTCTAATTTCCACAAGTGTCGTTCTTTTGTCCAAACCCCAATTATGGTACAAAGCCCAATTACCCAATTTTAGTAATTAGCCCAACATCATGATTACTTCGGATTAAATAAGCATAATAATAACTTAGCTACGAGACATTAATGTAAAAAGGTTAAACATAACTTACAATGATTAAAAATAGCGTAGCGTTACACGGACAGAATTTCGACTTACACCCTTACAACATTCGCTAACATACCCTTATTATTAGAATTATAATTAAAATTTAAATTAAAATATAAATATAAATATATTTACGTATACATATATAGAGAGAGATTGAATTATTGATATGAAAATGATCAGAATTCGTTTGCTTTTATAGGGGATTGAGTTCAAGGGGTCTCCGCGACTCGCGGCCTTTTCTGCCTTCAAACTCCGCGAGTCGCGGAGTTTGAAATTCCAGCTCACCAACTTTGGAGTCTTTCTTGACTCTGGTCCCGGTTCCAGATTTTCGAACGTCCTTGCGTACAATTTAATATCTTGTACTTTGCGTTTTGAATCTTGTACTCTTGTAATTTCGAGACGTTTCTTATCAATAATTGGAACCTCTTTGATTGTATTTTGTACTTTTGAGCTTTTTGGTCGTTTGCGTCTTCAATTCGTCGAATCTGTCTTTTGTCTTCACCTTTTAATATTTAAACGAATATCACTTGTAAATAGAACAATTGCAACTAAAAGCTTGTCTTTCTTGAGGAATAATGCTATGAAATATATGTTCATTTTTAGCATTATCATATTCTTATACTCACTAGAACATACGTGGAATTAAAAATCACAAACAAATAACGTATGACTTTCACGAGACTCACCGCTACATACGGTCATGGATGGTGTCTAGGTTTCCAGTTTGGGATATGGTTGTGGATCTCGAATGTCACGACTTAAAGTCAGATCAAGAGTCCTGGCCCCCGGTTACATCTGGCTGTCCATTGACTTAGTTGATAGCAATGAGGATTGTTTGAGTTATGCAACATCTAACCTGTTTGAATAATTAACATTGTAAACTCTAGAAAGGGCACCGGTAATATATATGAACATATATATCAAACACATAACTATAATGATAATGATGACCATGATGATCCAACTAACTTAAACCTAATGATGATAGGTTCACAACTTTGGACTACCGCTGCTATTTACTATCATACTGTTTACTGCGCTCATAAGGTGAGTCATAGCCCCAACTTTTTAACTATTTTATAAATTGCTTTCGGGGTGAGAATACATGTCTTTTTCTGTTTTACAAGTAGACACAAGTGCTAAACTTACATTCTATGCTGAGTTATAACTGAAAATCCCTTAGCTTTGGTAACTAGTAACTACCAGTTTATAAACTGGTGGGTGTGAATAGATGTATATGGATCCATAGGGTTTGACATCCCCGTCCGGGCTAGTCGCGCTAGCATAAAATGGGCGTATACTATTTGGGGTGGTACATTTTGGTTAGGCGTACATAACAATAGGGGTACTAAACAAACGTTAAGGCTTAGTTACCGGGTGCTCAAACTTATAGAATCTTTTTACATTTTTAAAGATGCCGGCAAAGCATGCAAACGAAATCTTGTGGTCTATACTCTACACTTTATACTAATTAAACCTATGATTCACTCAACCTTTGTGTTGACGTTTTTACATGTTTATTCTCAGGTAATTAGGGAATGCTTCCGCTCTAGCTAGTAAGGCAGTAGAGGTCATGCATTTGGAATGAAGATTTGTTTAAACTTTGATAGTGGCATTATGTCTTTTCATTTTATATATATTTGGTTTTGATTAGTACTTTGTTGGTTTTCTTTAAGTATTGTAAACGTTTGGTTTTTAAATAAAATGCTACTATTACTTTGAAAAATGTTGCATATAGCGTGCATCGATCAGACTTTGACCTCTGGTAATACAACACGTCAATGCTACATTTTGACGGGGTATTACTGATAATGCTAAAAACGAACATATATTTCATAGCATTATTCCTCAAGAAAGACAAGCTTTTAGTTGAAATTGTTCTATTTACAAGTGATATTCGTTTAAATAATAAAAGGTGAAGACAAAAGACAGATTCGACGAATTTAAGACGCAAACGACCAAAAAGCTCAAAAGTACAAAAGACAATAAAAAAGGTTCCAATTATTGATAAGAAACGTCTCGAAATTACAAGAGTACAAGATTCAAAACGCAAAGTACAAAATATAAAATTGTACGCAAGGACGTTCGAAAATCCGGAACCGGGACCAGAGTCAACTCTCAACGCTCGACGCAACGGACTAAAAATTACAAGTTAACTATGTATATAAATATAATATAATATATAATTAATTATATTAATTATATATATATTATATATATATTATAAACCGTCGGCAGAGAAAGACTCCAAGGGTGTGAGCTGTAAATTCATTCTCCGCGACTCGCGGAGTTTGAAGAGGATTTTGCCGCGAGTCGCGGAGCCCCAAAATTCGACTTTTCCTATAAAAGCAACCGAATTCTGATCGCAATTCATAATCTTTTTCTTCCTCATTCATATGTAAAATTTATATTTATATTTATAATTTATATTTTAATTTTAATTATAATTCTAATAATAAGGGTATGTTAGCGAATGTTGTAAGGGTGTAAGTCAAAATTCTGTCCGTGTAACGCTACGCTATTTTTAATCATTGTAAGTTATGTTCAACCTTTTTATATTAATGTCTCGTAGCTAAGTTATTATTATGCTTATTTAAAACGAAGTAATCATGATGTTGGGCTAATTACTAAAATTGGGTAATTGGGCTTTGTACCATAATTGGGGTTTGGACAAAAGAACGACACTTGTGGAAATTAGACTATGGGCTATTAATGGGCTTTATATTTGTTTAACTAAATGATAGTTTGTTAATGTTAATATAAAGATTTACAATTGGGCGTCCCTATAAATTACCATATACACTCGATCGGACACGATGGGCGGGGTATTTATATGTACGAATAATCGTTCATTTAACCGGACACGGGAATGGATTAATAACCACTAGAATAATTAAAACAGGGGTGAAATTACATTCAAGGGTAATTGGTGTAATTGTTAACAAAGTAGTAAAACCTTGGTTTACACGCAGTCGATAACCTGGTGTATTCATTAAACAAAGTATTAAAACCTTGTTACAATTCGAATCCCCAATTAGTTGGAATATTTAACTTCGGGTATAATAATAATTTGACGAGGACACTCGCACTTTATATTTATGACTGATGGACTGTTATGGACAAAAACCAGACGGACATATTAAATAATCCAGGACAAAGGACAATTAACCCATGGGCATAAAACTAAAATCAACACGTCAAACATCATGATTACGGAAGTTTAAATAAGCATAATTCTTTTATTTCATATTTAATTTCCTTTATTTTATATTTAATTGCACTTCTAATTATCGCACTTTTATTTATTGTTATTTAATCGCACTTTTAATTATCGTACTTTTTAATTATCGCAATTTTATTTTATCGCACTTTTATTATTCGCAATTTCATTATCGTTATTTACTTTACGCTTTAAATTAAGTCTTTTATTTATTTAATATTTTACATTAGGTTTTAACTGCGACTAAAGTCTTAAAATCGACAAACCGGTCATTAAACGGTAAAAACCCTCCTTTATAATAATAATATTATATATATTTGTATTTTTATAAAAGTAAACTAATATAGTGTTGAGCTTTGTTTAAAGATTTCCCTGTGGAACGAACCGGACTTACTAAAAACTACACTACTGTACGATTAGGTACACTGCCTATAAGTGTTGTAGCAAGGTTTAAGTATATCCATTCTATAAATAAATAAATATCTTGTGTAAAATTGTATCGTATTTAATAGTGTTTCCTGCAAAAATTTAATAGTATTTTATACCCCTCTGCTTTGACATCAAGTATTTTTGGCGCCGCTGCCGGGGACTCTCTTAAACGCCGGAAGCGCAACGCTAATATAAAAAAAAAAAAAGATTTTTAGTTAACTTGTAAAAATACGTTTTAATTATTCAAAAATATAAAAAGAAAAACAAAAATATAAGCATTTTTAAGATTTTGTTAAATATTTAAGTTTTATAAGTTTCTTTATTTTTATTTTAGTTTATAAAAATATAAGTTTTATTAACTATCTTTTATTTATAGAAAAAATTAAAAACAGAAAATAAAAAAAATAAATAAAGAAAAAACGCGTCGAATTTAAAGCTGTCATCTGAATTTTTGAACCCCGCGACTCGCGGGGTTTTCTGCATTAATTACCGCAAGTCGCGGAGACTTTCTGACACGCGAACAGAAAGCCCTAATTCAGCATTAATTACGAATTATTATTAATTATTATTATTATTAACCCTAATTATTATTATTATTATAATTAAGTTTATTTTTAATTTAAGTTTTATTTAATTTATATACTTTAGTTAAATTAGTTTTATTAAAATGTAAAATTAGTAGTTTTATTAAATAAAAAAATATAAAAATAATATTTTTATAAAAATTTCACTTTTTACAACTTTTTGTATATTTTTATATTTTGTCCCTTTTTAATCGTTGTAGCGTAATATTTGTATTTTTAGCTCATATTTAATTTTAAACTTAGTTTTTGCTATAGTTATTTTTACTCCTAGATTTTTAGGCTTTGTCGTAGAATTCCTTAAGTGCTTTTTCTTTAGACTAAGATTTAGGTGCTTTAGAATTTTGCGACGCCTTTTTAAGTTTTAGTTTCTTTTTTAAGTTATTTCCATTTGGGATTTAGTTTTTTCTGTAAGCTTTAATATTTTTAGACCTTTTACTATGTATCAATTATCATTCCAATTAGTAATTTCAATTTGCGATTATAATTTTAAGTTAGTTGTAGTAATAAGGTTAGGTTAGTCAAGTATTTTTAAGTTTTTATAAGTTTCTTTTATTTTTCCGTCACCTTTTATTTTTCAACCATTTTTCGTTTTTCGACCTTTTTCGACGAACTCTTTTTCTCTCTTATTTCTCGCTATTCTAGTTTTAGGACATAGATTTTTATTCTACTTCTTATCTAAATTTCTTAAAATTACGAAAATTTATTTTAAGTGGTTAAATTAATAGACATCAAAATTTTCTGGTTCGTAGTAATAGTTGGATTTGTACGTGGACCGGGTTATTGGAGAAAACAGTCCTCAATTATATTGAGACCAAACGAATCCTGCCCCTCTGCTGCATCTTTTGGCTATTCGAAACGTGGGCAAAATTAGAAAAGTCTATTGATTGGATAACTTATTATAATTTTTCTTTCTTTTTAAAAACTAATAGGATATTCAGTGAATGCACCGAGCAAGACGTTCACCACCTTTTGTACGTTCACCACCTGTAACTAGATCAAGACATTTAGCAAATATAACCGCCGTTGATTTTTCTTTAGAATCGTCATCCAGTCGACCAAGTACTTCAGTTCAAATTTCCGATAATCCATTTTTTGAACCCAACCTCACAATTGAGAATCCGGAAAATATTCAGGAACGGTTCGTAGATCCTGAACCATTAAACTTTCCTCCGGAGCCACCAATCATTCAAACAGAAATTGTTGAGGAACGAACCATTAAATCAGAATCATCTAGTGATACCGATTCAACAAATTCAATTATGGAGAATCTGGAACCTTTAAGTATGGAAGACCGAATGAGAGCTAAACGCACTGGCCAAGGTCACGCAATTACTCATCCAGACATTAATGTGCCAGATTATGAAATCAAAGGACAAATTCTACACATGGTGACTAATCAATGCCAATTTAGTGGTGCGCCGAAGGAAGATCCAAATGAACATCTACGTACCTTTAATAGGATCTGCACACTATTTAAAATACGAGAAGTGGAGGATGAACAGATATATCTCATGTTATTTCCCTGGACTTTAAAGGGAGAAGCCAAAGATTGGTTGGAATCGTTACCTGAAGGGGCGATTGATACATGGGACGTTTTAGTTGACAAATTTCTTAAACAATTCTTTCCTGCATCTAAAGCCGTAAGACTTCAAGCAGAAATTGTTACGTTTACACAGAAACCAAATGAAACTCTATATGAGGCGTGGACAAGATATGGAAAGTTGTTAAGAGGATGTCCGCAACATGGTTTAGACACCTGTCAAATAGTACAGATATTCTACCAAGGATGCGACATCACTACAAGGAAAGACATAGATATAGCAGCTGGTGGTTCTATTATGAAGAAAACCGAAACTGATGCTTACAAAATTATTGATAATACTGCTTCCCACTCACATGAGTGGCACCAAGAAAAAGATATCGTTAGATCATCTAAAGCAGCTAGAGCCGATTCTAGCCATGACTTAGATTCCATTTCCGCAAAGATAGATGCTGTGGAGAGACGAATGGAAAAGATGACTAAGGATATTCACTCAATACGAATTAGTTGTGAGCAGTGTGGAGGACCACATTTGACAAAAGATTGTCTCAGTATTGAATTAACAATGGAACAAAGAGAGAATATTTCATACATAAACCAAAGGCCTGGAAATAATTATCAGAATAATTATCAACCGCCAAGACCAATTTACAATCAAAACCAGAATTATAACCGAAATATTCCATACAACAACCAACAAGGTCCTAGCAATCAACAAGTATCCAATAATACTTATAATCAGCAAAGACCAAATTTTCAAAACAAACCACCACAACAAACCGATGATAAAAAACCAAATTTAGAAGATATGATGACGAAGCTAGTTGAAACTCAAACACAGTTTTTCACATCTCAAAAACAAACTAATGAACAAAATGCTCAAGCATTTAGAAATCAACAAGCTTCTATTCAAAATCTGGAACAAGAAGTAAGTAACCTAGCAAGGTTAATAGGTGAAAGAAAACCAGGAAGTCTACCTAGTGATACAAATGCTAACCCCCGGAATGAAACAGCTAAAGCTATTACCACAAGAAGTGGTACAACACTTAAACCACCTGAAATACCTGTAACTTCTGATGAAGCCATTCCTACTCCACAAGAACCACAACCTGATCAAGATAAGGAAAAAGAACCGGTAGTTGAGAAGGTTAATGAAGATAACACAGTTAAGGATAAACCTTATGTTAAACCATACCAACCACCACTTCCTTACCCGAGTAAAATGAAGAAAGAGAAACTTGAAGCCGAGCAATCCAAATTCTTGGATATGTTTAAACAGATAAATGTAAATCTTCCTTTCATTGATGTGATTTCAGGAATGCCAAGATATGCTAAATTCTTGAAAGATCTAATCTCAAATAGAAAGAAAATGGAAGAACTCTCGGCTGTTACTATGAATGCTAATTGTTCAGCAGTACTGTTGAATAAGATACCAGAAAAACTATCTGATCCAGGAAGTTTCACAATTCCATGTTTTCTAGGTAGTCTTAGTTCAATAGAAGCATTGGCAGACTTAGGTGCTAGTATAAATCTAATGCCGTATTCACTATACGCTAAACTAGACCTTGGAGAATTGAAACCAACAAGAATAAGCATACAACTAGCCGATAGATCAATAAAATATCCTAGAGGGATAATGGAGAACATGCTAGTTAAAGTTGGTACTTTAGTATTTCCAGTAGATTTTGTTGTTTTGGACATGGAAGAAGATTCTCAAGTTCCTCTCATATTAGGAAGATCATTCTTAAACACGGCTAAAGCAATGATAGACGTGTTCGGTAAGAAATTGACCCTAAGTATAGAGGATGAGAGTGTTACCTTTTCAGTTGAGAGAGCAATGCAACAACCATAATCTGCAGATGATACATGTTATTATATTCAAACTATAGATGCACATGCAGAATTATTAAAAGAATTTCCAGAATTACAAGGAACAGGAGAATGTTCTTTAGGAGAAGGTAATGAACCAATTGATGAAGCTGAAATGTTAGCTACACTTATAGCTAATGGATATGAACCAACAACAGAAGAAATTCAAATGCTAAAAGAAGAAGACAGATATCGATACAAATCATCGATAGAAGAACCTCCGAAATTAGAGTTAAAGCCACTTCCAAACCATTTGGAATACGCTTATTTACATGGTGAATCTGAATTACCTGTAATAATATCGTCTTCTCTTACTGAAAATGAGAAATCACAACTCATTTCTGTGTTGAAAGCTCATAAACCAGCCATTGCATGGAAGATTCATGATATTAAAGGAATAAGTCCTTCGTATTGCACACATAAAATCCTTATGGAAGAAGGTCATAAAACGTATGTGCAACGCCAACGAAGACTAAATCCTAATATGCAAGATGTAGTTAAGAAAGAGATTATTAAACTGCTAGATGCAGGTTTAATTTATCCAATCTCTGATAGTCCATGGGTAAGCCCAGTTCAATGCGTGCCTAAGAAGGGTGGCATGACTGTCATTACAAATGAGAAAAATGAGCTTATTCCTACTAGGACTGTAACAGGATGGCGTGTATGTATTGATTATAGAAAATTAAATGACGCCACCAGAAAAGATCACTTTCCCTTACCTTTCATAGATCAAATGTTGGAAAGATTAGCCGGAAATAGTTACTATTGTTTTCTAGATGGATTTTCCGGATATTTTCAAATTCCAATAGCACCCGAAGACCAAGAGAAAACCACATTCACGTGCCCTTATGGTACTTTTGCTTACAAACGCATGCCATTTGGACTTTGCAACGCCCCTGCAACCTTTCAAAGGTGTATGATGGCGATTTTTCACGACATGATAGAAGAATGCATGGAAGTATTCATGGATGACTTTTCAGTCTTCGGTGATACATTTAAATCATGTCTAGTTAATCTGGAACGAATGCTAATTAGATGCGAACAATCAAATCTAGTACTTAATTGGGAGAAATGCCATTTCATGGTTAAAGAAGGCATCGTTCTTGGACATAAAATTTCAAAAGAAGGAATTGAAGTGGATAGAGCTAAAGTAGATGTAATTGCTAAACTTCCACATCCCACAAATGTTAGAGGAGTTAGGAGTTTTCTAGGGCATGCCGGTTTTTACCGACATTTCATAAAAGATTTTTCAAAAATTGCCACTCCTATGAATAAACTCCTAGAAAAGGATGCTCCATTCATCTTTTCAGATGAGTGTATCAAATCTTTTAATATTCTTAAAGAAAAACTCACTAATGCGCCGATCATGATAACACCAAATTGGAATCTACCATTTGAACTAATGTGCGATGCAAGTGATTTTGCAATGGGAGCCGTTTTAGGACAAAGGATTGAAAAACGATTTCAACCTATATATTATGCTAGTAAAATGTTACAAGGAGCACAAACAAACTATACAACTACTGAAAAAGAACTCCTTGCTATTGTCTTTGCTTTTGACAAATTTCGATCATATCTCGTTCTAGCAAAAACGGTGGTCTATACCGACCATTCTGCTCTTAGATACCTATTTTCAAAACAAGATGCTAAACCAAGATTAATCCGTTGGATCTTACTCTTACAAGAGTTTGATATTGAAATCCGAGATAAAAGAGGAGCAGAAAATCTCGCCGCTGATCATCTTTCTCATCTTGAAAATCCCGAATTAGAAGTTCTAAATGAATCAGCCATACAAGACAACTTTCCTGATGAATATCTATTGAAGATAGATTATAAAGAAATCCCATGGTTTGCAGACTATGCAAACTACTTAGTTTGTGGATTCCTTGAAAAAGGATTATCGTACAAAAGACGAAAGAAATTCTTCAGTGATATAAAACACTATTTTTGGGAAGATCCACACCTGTTTAAAAGTTGTCCCGATGGAATAATACGCCGATGTGTATTTGGAGATGAAGCTAGTAAAATTTTAAACCATTGTCACACAGGACCAACAGGAGGGCATTATGGGCCTCAACTAACAGCAAGAAAAGTTTATGAAGCTGGATTCTATTGGCCTACAATTTACAAAGACGCACACCTTCTTTGCAAATCCTGTGATGCATGTCAAAGGGCCGAAAAAATAAGTCAACGTGATGAAATGCCACAAAATGTCATCCAAGTATGTGAAGTATTTGACATTTGGGGTATTGACTTTATGGGTCCATTTCCAAAATCTAATAATAATCTATATATACTCGTAGCCATTGATTATGTATCTAAATGGGCGGAAGCACAAGCTCTCCCAACTAACGATGCACGAGTTGTAGTCAACTTTTTAAAACGTCTTTTTGCAAGGTTTGGAACACCGAAAGCTTTAATAAGTGATCGGGGTACTCATTTCTGTAATAATCAACTTGAGAAAGTTCTTAAAAGATATGGAGTAACTCATAAAATCTCCACCGCATATCATCCACAAACAAGTGGACAAGTTGAAAATACCAACCGAGCTTTAAAACGTATTTTAGAGAAAACCGTAGGATCAAATTCGAAGGAATGGTCCATTAAATTGGAGGATGCACTCTGGGCTTTTAGAACAGCCTACAAAACTCCAATTGGAACCACACCTTTTAGACTTGTTTATGGAAAAGCATGTCATCTTCCAGTAGAAATTGAACACAAAGCATTTTGGGCTTTGAAGACATGTAATCTTGATTTACATGAAGCTGGACGTCTACGATTAAGTCAACTGAACGAATTAGAAGAATTAAGACATGAAGCATACGAAAATTCGTTAATCTATAAAGAAAGAACGAAGAAATGGCATGATAAAAGAATCAGAAGTTCAAAAGAATTTAAAGAAGGAGACAGAGTTCTTCTTTTCAATTCACGATTCAAGCTATTTCCTGGAAAATTGAAATCAAGATGGTCTGGACCATTCATAGTCAAAAGAGTTTTCCCATACGGAACGATAGAATTAATAAATTCAAATGGGATTAAATTTAAAGTTAATGGTCACAGAGTTAAACATTACATACATGGTCCGATGGAAGTCGACAACGAAGTTAATCACAATTTCGACACCACAGCTAACTAAGTGTGGGGAGAATCAAGTCTTTAAAGGATAATATGTATTTCTGTTAGAGTTAGATTGTCTGTTTTCGTGTAGTTCTCGAAAATGGAACCCGAATGGTCTTTCCCTAGCAGACCCTAAAGAACTAGTCTTCTCCCCCCATTCTGAATTTTTTTTTTTTTTTTAGGTTTTTACAAAATGAAGACTGCCTGTGAACTAAACCATGGTCTAATGCTACACGCTTTGATCACTAAAAGAAATAATGACATACTACCGAGTGAAATAGTATCAGTAATCAGAGAAAGAATGGACGGAGTTAGAAAAGAATCCAGATGCGAAGATAATAAGTTACAATTGGTAAAGGAAAATCAAAATCCGCAGCGAAAAGAAGAGCACGACACCTAGAAAGATGTCACAAATGCGGAAAATGGTCACATGGAGGTAAATGTTCAAATAATCAAACCTATTCAAATACCGAATTTGTTACTTTATGCAGAGACGGACCGTTCATATGTTTAGAAGAAAAGACACTGAATGCTCGCGGTTACGCCTATGTAGCCATGGAAAATCAATTAAACCGACTATCTTATGAATGGGATAGATCATATAACTAAGAAATCTATTTCACAGATATGTCTGTACAGTTTTTATTTTTATTTTTATTTTTAACCTTTTGATAATAAACGCTAATTTGTTCGCTAAAAAGTATTAAATTGGTATTAAATAAAATTAGGTTTGGCGACCGAAATTATTGATATCATTCAAAAATGTATTACATCACTGCGAAATTTAACGTTTATTCTTAAGGTATAAATATCTTTAAACAATCAACCCAAAATATTTCAAAAATTCGTCATGAGTTAAATTAGGTCTTGGAACCGAAATTACTTTACCGAAAAGAGGGGCGCATATTTTTGATAATATTTGATTGATTAAAGTGGGATAAAAAGACAAAAAGATTTTTAATTTTATTTTTACCATATTTTTAAAATTAATATTTAAATCTTAAATTAATATTGTAAACTTTGTAAAAACAATATATTTAAAATTGTAAATATTTGAAAAATTAATATAAGTTTGATATGAATTTATAAATTTTTAAATTAAGTTTGGTGTGAATTTTTAATTTTTAAAATATAAATTTTTAATTTTATGCATTTCAAATTTTAAGTTTGGTGTGAATTTTTAATAATAATTTTGAATTTTATATTTAAGTTGTGTGAATTTAAAAACAAAAATTTACTTTATCTCATTAAGTTAAGAATATGATTTTTAAAATTCGTCGTAAGTTGAAGACTAGGTCTTTGAACCGAAATTGCTTTACCCGAGGGAGGGACGAGAACTTTTATTATCATTATTTTTAATCTTATTGAATTAGAGTATGCCAAAAACATTGAAAAAACCCAAAAATCTTAGCTTTTAAAACAATCGCTACAAAAACACAAATTTTAAAAATTTTGTCGAAGGACAGACTAGGACATCGATCCGAAACGACCTCGTCCTAAATAACAAGGGAAACAAAATTTTAAAATTAATTACTTAATTGTTTTAATAAGTTAATGATGAAAAAAAAAAAATACCAAACTCCGCGACTCGCGGAGTTTGGAGGGTTAATCCCCGCGACTCGCGGAGAGGCCGGATTACAGAAAAAAAAATAAAGAGCTGAACGATCAGTTTCAGTCCCCAACCCAAAACTCAAAAAACACAGCGAACATACTGCCGAAAATACACCCAAAAACACCCCCAAAATCACAATTTTTAACCGTTAATCACCAAATCTTTTGCTAAAATCATGTTGAGAAGGATGCTATCTAAGAATTACTCAAGAAAAACGGTAAATTTCTACACCTAAACACCATTTAATCCGAAATTTGGTGTTCTTGAGCAAATTTTTCCCCAATTTGATTTTGATGCTTTTTAGTGTAATTAAGCTTAAATTGTTTATGTATTATGCTTGTATAACCTAGATTGATGCTGTTTAACATGATTAGAAGCCTTAAACTTCAAATTTTGAATAATCTAGGGTTTGTGTTCTTGAGCAATTTGGGGCTTTTTGATATAAACAGGTTATGGCTGATTTTTGTCATGAATTGTTGCTAAAATAAGTAGTGTAACATGTTTAGGTAGTTAAATGATCCAAACTTTGAGCCTAAACATGATTTTGAGAATTAAAGTGGACTTTTTCAAGTCTAAAATTCATGAACTTGATTTTTGAAAGATAATGCCATTTGAGACTTGTTTAATTGCTAGTAATGATTATTTTGACATGTTATTTGAGTTGAATGTTTATGAACTTGGCGAACATTTTCGTATATGCTTATTTGAAAAAGTGTAGATTTGATAAAAATGTGAAAATGAGCTTAAGTTTGATATAAATTGATAATGTCATTGTAATTATTTTGATTGATGATTTTGCTGACACTAATGCATATTTGGATGCACAAAAATTGTGTTTGATGTGTTTTGCAGAATGAAAGGGGTGAATCTTCATCCCAAGCCCGCAATGCTCCTGCTGAGAATTTGGAACAACAAGAGGTGGATAACTACTACAAGCAGGATATACCTCATCCAGTCATGACCTTTTCTGATATGCACTTGGAAGAGTTGCACCCGAACCTGAGATTTGACAGACTTTGGATAGATTATCCAAAATATCAAAGGGGATTGCATACTCTTCATTCTAAGGTTGTTGAGGTACCGAGGGTCATAGAATGGGGACCCTTAGAAGCTGTAGAATTGGCCGGGCCAATTAGGGAATTACTTGTACAGAGGTATGGTAATTCTTCTTTTAATGACTGGGTATGTTTATTCACCATACGTAGACCTGTATATAAAGTATGGTGTGAAGAATTGTTATGTAGTATAGAGTTGAATGATCGGGTAGCTAGTTTAACCGATCGTTCTTTTATTAGATTTTTGTTAGGCGGTTCGATGCGCCACATGTCTTTACTGGACATGGCTCAGGCTTTACGTATATATACGCCTGAGGAGTTAGCGTCTGCCGATTGTAGAGGATTGATACTAAACGGTAGAAAGATAGATGAAAATTTTGATACACACGGTGTGTGGAGTCAAATGACAAGCCATCACCGTTTCAAAGGGGGAAATTACTCTTATTTGGATATAGATAGAGCCGAATTAAGAGTGATACATAGGTTTTTAGCTAATTCGATTACACAAAGGGGTAAGAACAAGGAAAAAGTAAATGAACAAGATTTGTTTTACCATATGTGTATTCGAGACCCACAAAGCGCTGTAAGTATACCATATTGTGTGGGTTATTATTTATCAGCTATGGTTCGGGGGATGCGACCGCATAGCATAATAGGAGGTGGTATTTTTATTACTTTGATTGGTGAATATCTCGGTGTGGATATAAGTCGGGGGGGATTATTAGTAGAAGAACCGGAACCCCGCGATACTATAGGTTTAAATGTATACCATGGTGCGAAAGTTTTGAAGAGGCGAAATAACGCCGCAGTACGATACCATGGTAGACATCCACAGGTGGAGAGAAACCAACAACAAGGTAATGTAGGAGGGGGGAATGAGATGCAAGAAATGCATAGGTTTATAGCTTCTCAGGAATACGAAAATGCTAGACAGAGAGCATTTGAAGATTGGCAAGTTCATCAGAACCAGATCATAGCTCATTGCCAACATATAGGTAGAAACTATATTCCTACACCGAAACCCATCTTCCCTCCTTGGTCTATAGAGATGCAGCCACCATATCCTACGTATGACCCTGCCGAAGCATTCTATAGCACTTATGGTTATGCCTGGAACCCCTATTGGTACCAATATCATCCTTAGTTTACTTATTATTATTTTTATTTTGTAATTTGTAATTATTGATACATTTAATATTTTTGTTAATATTGTAATCATTTTTATAATTATCTAACTTTTATTCTTAGATTTTAATAATTTTTTTGAATGTGGGGTAATATACCAAACTTCAAAAATATGTATATATGTTTGCAGTTTATCTTATGTACACAACAGGGTAAAACAACGCATTTTCAAAGACTGGCATTAAGTTCAGCAAAAGCAACTAATTTTGACGACAAGATGCAAAATATATGTGAAATAACAACAAGACGGAATTAACAAATGATGTGCACCATTTATCATTCAGCAAACAAACGCCAATATATTTGGAAACTTTGGTAAAAATTTAATCATTTTCACACTAATCACCCTCAATAATTTAAATTGTTACTGATTTCTTGCAAATGAGGGCATTGCAAGATCTTAAGTGTGGGAAGGGGTTAAATTCTTTCGGATTTTAAAATTTTTATCTTAAACACTTGGTTACCATTAAAAATACTAGTAAAGCAGTAGTTGTATTAGAATCTAGTGCTCTCTGATAAAAAAGAACAGCCCTAGTCTTATATACTGACTACCCAATTCTAGTAAAATTTTTCAAAATTTTCAATTTAATGAATTCAAATTATGTTTATACATATTTATGAACGATAAAACTAGGTTTTAACACCGAAATTATTGTTACCTCGGAAAGGACATAAATTGAGAAACAAACTAAAATGTTAAAATTCATTTAAAATGGAATAGAGGACGATAAAAAGGAAAATAAAAGCCAAGTGTGGGAAAATTTACCAAGTTATTTTAAACATATGTCACATATATCTGTAACAAATAACTGAAAATACTTTTGCTTTGAACTAAACTAAACTGTTTTACCCGATGAAAGAAAAGAAGAGATGGATCTACACGATGAATCAATTCCATCATTAAAAGGAAGTAAAGTCTTCCGAAAAAGACACGCGCTTCTTGATTTAGGTCATGAAGTTGTCGTCCAGACCAGCTGTAGGTTGACGAAAAATCTAGAAAAGTCATCACTAAAATCAGCAGGAAATCCACGGACCTCGGCATTAAACAGGGTCGCCAAGTGGTCAGATTTATCCTAACCATGAGAAGGATTTATCTCGTACAATGGGGGGGGGCACCATGCAAATTAGCTGGATAAGACTAATGAATCAGATCCCCAGAAAGGATAATCTCCTTAAAGATTAAAAATCAGCTTTTAAGACTGATATTACTCAATCCTAGAGATTGACCTTAAAGATTGAGAATTACAAACTCATGGAATTCGATGATATCTAAACTCGAGCTTAAACGAGAAAATATTTTGATCAAAATTACAAACCGATTTGTTTTCTGAAAACCCTATTTTCAATGCGTTCATTACCATTGAACGTAAAATCCTAGGAATTCACCTGGAATTCATTAGGTCACCTGAACTAAATCGGGTGTCAACCGTAAGAACGGTGGTTGCATAGTGGTCAAAGACAGGACCTTGTGCCATACCGAAAAATTATAAGGGTGAGCTTTACTATTGCTCCTACCAAGGATAGTAATTGCGTCCGACACGTTATAGACCATAATTAAAAGCATGTCAGGGGACATTGCCTTAACAGTTGCTTGTTCAACGCTTTCCTTTCAACCGGACGGTAGTTTACCGAAAGGTAATATACGGGACAAGTAAACTGGACGTGTTGCTTTCCAAATACAAGGTTAGCAAGTGGGTGACACAAAACCGTAAGTTTTGAGCTAAAATTTTCAAATCTGAAACCCACCAAACCCACAAAAATATTTTGCAAACACCGGTAAAGGGTTATCCCGGAAAACTTATCTAGGGTAAAAACTAGATTTAATTTTCAAAAGATCAAATGTTTTCATAAAGATCCAATTTCCTTAATGGATCTAAATTTTTATAGTCATGTGGGACTATAAACCATATCGTTACTACCATTGTTTATACCGCCGTATAGAAATCACTGATGTACAAAGTGTGAAGAATAAAGAAGTGATTCTAGTATTTCAAGACGATATTGCTTGAGGACAAGCAACGCTCAAGTGTGGGAATATTTGATAATGCTAAAAACGAACATATATTTCATAGCATTATTCCTCAAGAAAGACAAGCTTTTAGTTGCAATTGTTCTATTTACAAGTGATATTCGTTTAAATAATAAAAGGTGAAGACAAAAGACAGATTCGACGAATTGAAGACGCAAACGACCAAAAAGCTCAAAAGTACAAAAGACAATCAAAAAGGTTCCAATTATTGATAAGAAACGTCTCGAAATTACAAGAGTACAAGATTCAAAACGCAAAGTACAAAATATAAAATTGTACGCAAGGACGTTCGAAAATCCGGAACCGGGACCAGAGTCAACTCTCAACGCTCGACGCAAGGACTAAAAATTACAAGTTAACTATGTATATAAATATAATATAATATATAATTAATTATATTAATTATATATATATTATATATATATATATATATTATAAACCGTCGGCAGAGAAAGACTCCAAGGGTGTGAGCTGTAAATTCATTCTCCGCGACTCGCGGAGTTTGAAGAGGATTTTGCCGCGAGTCGCGGAGCCCCAAAATTCGACTTTTCCTATAAAAGCAACCAAATTCTGATCGTAATTCATAATCTTTTTCTTCCTCATTCATACGTAAAATTTATATTTATATTTATAATTTATATTTTAATTTTAATTATAATTCTAATAATAAGGGTATGTTAGCGAATGTTGTAAAGGTGTAAGTCGAAATTCTGTCCGTGTAACGCTACGCTATTTTTAATCATTGTAAGTTATGTTCAACCTTTTTATATTAATGTCTCGTAGCTAAGTTATTATTATGCTTATTTAAAACGAAGTAATCATGATGTTGGGCTAATTACTAAAATTGGGTAATTGGGCTTTGTACCATAATTGAGGTTTGGACAAAAGAACGACACTTGTGGAAATTAGACTATGGGCTATTAATGGGCTTTATATTTGTTTAACTAAATGATAGTTTGTTAATGTTAATATAAAGATTTACAATTGGGCGTCCCTATAAATTACCATATACACTCGATCGGACACGATGGGCGGGGTATTTATATGTACGAATAATCGTTCATTTAACCGGACACGGGAATGGATTAATAGCCACTAGAATAATTAAAACAGGGGTGAAATTACATTCAAGGGTAATTGGTGTAATTGTTAACAAAGTAGTAAAACCTTGGTTTACACGCAGTCGATAACCTGGTGTATTCATTAAACAAAGTATTAAAACCTTGTTACAATTCGAATCCCCAATTAGTTGGAATATTTAACTTCGGGTATAATAATAATTTGACGAGGACACTCGCACTTTATATTTATGACTGATGGACTGTTATGGACAAAAACCAGACGGACATATTAAATAATCCAGGACAAAGGACAATTAACCCATGGGCATAAAACTAAAATCAACACGTCAAACATCATGATTACGGAAGTTTAAATAAGCATAATTCTTTTATTTCATATTTAATTTCCTTTATTTTATATTTAATTGCACTTCTAATTATCGCACTTTTATTTATTGTTATTTAATCGCACTTTTAATTATCGTACTTTTTAATTATCGCAATTTTATTTTATCGCACTTTTATTATTCGCAATTTCATTATCGTTATTTAATTTACGCTTTAAATTAAGTCTTTTATTTATTTAATATTTTACATTAGGTTTTAACTGCGACTAAAGTCTTAAAATCGACAAACCGGTCATTAAACGGTAAAAACCCCCCTTTATAATAATAATATTATATATATTTGTATTTTTATAAAAGTAAACTAATATAGTGTTGAGCTTTGTTTAAAGATTTCCCTGTGGAACGAACCGGACTTACTAAAAACTACACTACTGTACGATTAGGTACACTGCCTATAAGTGTTGTAGCAAGGTTTAAGTATATCCATTCTATAAATAAATAAATATCTTGTGTAAAATTGTATCGTATTTAATAGTGTTTCCTGCAAAAATTTAATAGTATTTTATACCCCTCTGCTTTGACATCAATTACACCACATCCATCACAAGTAAGTAAATTATATACATACGCGCATAATTATTCCACTCACCTTGGAATCTCTAGCAACACAATATCGTATAAGCACGATTACCTTCATCACATCCCAGCAAGTAAGCACCTATATAACACATAGGTACACAAATGCATAAACACTTATTCTCTAAAAGAGAATCTAATACCAACACCCTTAATCAGGGGTTTTCCATCTTGCTCACTAACACCCACCCATTTTGACACCAAAAAGGACATCGTCAAATTAACACTACCGGTGGTAATTTCAACCCACACACAAACAAGTGCCACTTAACCAAATTGCACTTAACCCAAAGTACCCGACCCATCACCACTACATGTGGTAAATTGATCCCAACAACAACCTAAAATTATTGACACTTTCACCATGTTCAAAATCCCAAATAGTAACAGTTTATACCAAATTTTACAAATTTGAACCTTTTGGACAGCCCCTCATTGAAAACGGATTTTGACCAACTTAAACCCACTTTCAGTAAATAAATACTTATTCATTGGAAAGTATACCCAAAGACCTTTTCGAAAAGTGCTCACACGCCCCAAACACAGTCACGGTTTGCAAGATATCACCTTTACATAATGACACTCCGAATTTGTCCAAAATACGAATTTCACCAAAAGGACACTATTTCAACCCAAAATGAACCACAACAGTTTTATTTGATCAAAATCAGTTTATACACATTTAAAGGACTCATTTTATTCACAATTATCATCATCAACTACACAAGTTTCTAGCTGGGGTATTTCATCAAACACTTGGTGTGCATGACCCATTTTTGACAATCTAACATCCAAACATTTTCATATGAACATACAATTCACCAAAATACAATTTATCTAGTGATTATAACCCAACCCATGACCAAATTTGTCATCCTACTCAAACCCACATTCAAAGGTGTTTACATACATTAATTACTCCCTAAAATCCCAAATTTCGCAAGTAGTGAGG
Organism: Rutidosis leptorrhynchoides; assembly: GCF_046630445.1. Classification (NCBI taxonomy): domain Eukaryota; kingdom Viridiplantae; phylum Streptophyta; class Magnoliopsida; order Asterales; family Asteraceae; genus Rutidosis; species Rutidosis leptorrhynchoides. Next base: position 356,640,276 of record NC_092334.1, on the reverse strand, counting down.
TTTATAGTTCAATACACACACTAACCCGAACCCAATATGGAAATCAAATAACAAAATTCAGATTTAGGGCTTACCACAAGTGTAAAACAAGGCTAGATAGAAGCTACACTTGAATTGATCTTCAATTTGTGGATGAACTAGCTCCTTCTTCACAAAATCCACTTTCTCACTCTATAATCCCTTTCTCTCACTAGAATGGGTGTTAGTTTGAAGATGAAAGTGAAGAATTTACTGACTTAGGTCACCCTTTAGATCCTCAAATCATTCTCATGCAGTATTGCATCAAGGGCCCTCTTTAAAATATATTGCAAAACAGCCCTTTCTGCCTGCCCATCGGCGTGGCGTGCAAGAAGATGGCTTGATGCGCCATTCCAATGTTTCTGAAATTAGTCTGTTACATTATAAGTAAAGATAAATATATTTAAAAGATATAGGGACTCCCATGTAAGCAGCCATCAAAATGGATGCTGATTCTCTAGGAATTATGTATATGAAACTGAAATAACTAAACATGTTATCACAAACGTAATAATCAGATTGCTAAAATATAATCAAAAAGAAAATGTTAAAATGATCTAACCGATATTAGGTTGAACCAGGCTTGTGTTTGACACAATTCCCTTAAACAGATTCTTCGTCTGTTTCCAGGGGACACCGGTCCGAAGCAAAGTACTGCCATACTTGAACACTTGCCTGAAATGTAGCGGAATGGGGAGACCATGTTGTGGCTAAGAGGAAAACTCATATTGTCTAAGAATGCTTATACATTTTTTTGTGTGTCTTTCTATAAAGGCCAAAGGCCTTTATTTATAGTGGAAATCAATACCTTATGTTTGTTCCCACTTCCTATGTGGGACAAATACCAAAATTTCTAGAGTTTGCACCAAACAAGCAACGATATCTCATTCACCTTTAATCCATTTTGGACACTCCTTAACTCGTTTTAAGGCCCTCGTGAAGGACTACAAAACACACTAAATAGTTACTAATATATGTCACTCGGCCATATAATTATTTGTGTCCAAAGTTTGGTGAAAACATACGTTTTTCATCAAGTTTTTCAACAATCCCCCACTTGAATGGAGATCGATCTCATAAACAACAATATTCCGAATAAGTTTTAGCGGTTGAAACTTGCATACGATAAGTAGGTATTACCCTTTGAACTTTCGCTTGTGAAAACGCACTTAGTCTACTGGCTCTGAGTAGATAGCGATATCTTTGAACTCGTCTTCCGTTTGTGTAGGCAGCAATACGCTTTACACAAGACTCTCCCTGACAACATCAAGTCCTCATAGTTATGTTCGTTATGGTCATGAACATTAGCCTGGTTCTGCGAGAGCTTATCAAGTATTGTGCCCTAACAATACCATTCTAAGCGACCCCACTTCTCTCTCACATAGGTGATTCACCACTGAATGGGTAGTTATTAACCACGCATGGTTATTTTACTTGAATCATTAAAAGCCATATGCTTATCCTCTTACTTGTCACTTTTAGGAATGGACTAGGAAGTCTACTCTTAATTAGTAAACTCCCTTAAAAGGTGTAGGGGTTGCTAGTTTAGTAATTAACTCTCCCATAGTGACTTCGCCAGTTCATACAAGTAGGTTGTCCTATTGAACTCTGATCTTGGGATCTCCAGTCAACTAAGTTAGGTTTTACTTCATATAAACTTAGCCTTTCAAGGGCTTCAGTCCCATTCCCACACACTACTCATATACTAACTCTCTGCTTGAGCCTTTTGTCAGCGGATCCAGTGAATAATTCACATCATCAATGATGTTCACAATACACCAAATCCTTCTATTACTAAATGACAACGATTTTGTGTTTAAATAAATTCAACACAATGAAATATTAGTTGTTAATTGATCTCTACATTTGATCATTATTAACAAGTCTAAGTCTAGTATTCTATAGACTTCAAGTCCAAAGCATGAGAATAGAAGACGCATCATTCATATTCTCCATAGGTTTTCTCACAAGGAATTTCATAGCATATCTCTTGTATCATGACAAAATCGACCTCACATACATAAACACCTTCTTAAATATATAATTTAAAAGGGTCTCAAAGATCATGTATATCTTTTATACATTCAGTTTAGTTCCTCTATAAGCATAAGGTGTATGCCATTTATCGAGAAAGTTCTTTAATTATGCTAGTTCCTATTCAACTAGCTCATTAGGTGTCTCATCTTCAACACCTTCTCGTCTATCCTAGATGAAATTTCACGTTCATTTGTAATGTATGAAAATACATTTTATTATCGAACCTTTGTGTATATCCTAAATCTTGGATTCATGGACAAGGAAGCGATAACTCATATTGTAATGTGTAATGTTATGAATAAACATATAAGATGTAGACATAATAAAGTACGATAACTAATCTCTAGAGAAATTATCACTATTGACTATATGAAGTCAAATGATAATGTTGCGGATCCGAGGAAAAAAGGCTTAAACAGAGACTTAGTATATGAGTCGTGTGTGGGAATGGGATTGAAGCTTATGAAAGGCAAAGTTTATATGAAGGAAAACCTAACTCAGTTGACTGGAGATCCCAAGATCTGAGTTCAATAGGACAACCTACTTGCATGAACTGGTGAAGTCACTGTAGGGAGTTAGTTACTAAACTAGCAACTCTTACACCTATTAAAGGGAGTTTACTAATTATGAGTAGACTTCCTAGTCCATTCCTAAAAGTGACATGTAAGAGGATAAGCCCATAGGTTTTAAAAATTCAACTGAAATAACCATACGTGGTTAATAATTAGCCATTCGGTGGTGAATCACATATGTGAGACAGAAGTGTGGTCGCTTCGAAGAGTATTGTTGGGGCACAATACTTTATAAGCTCTCGCAGAACTAGGCTAATGTTCATGACCATAACGAACATAACTATGAGGACTTGACGTTGTCATGGAGAGTCTTATGTGAAGCGTATTGTTGCCTACACAAACGGTAGATGAGTTCAAAGACATCGACGTCTACTCAGAGCCAGTAGACTAAGTGCGTTTTCATAAGCAAAAGTTCAAAGGGTAACACCTACTTATCATATGCAAGATTCAACCGCTGAAACTTAATCGGAATATTGTTGTTTCTGAGATCAATCTGCATTCATATGGGGGATTGTTGGAAAAACTTGATGAAAAATGTGTGTTTTCACCAAACTTTGCACACAAATAATAATATGGTCGAATGTCATATAATAGTAACTATTTAGTGATTTTTGTAGTCCTTGACGAGGGCTTTAAAACGAGTTAAAAAGTGTCCAAAATGGATTAAAGTTGAATGAGATATCGAATATCAAAGTTGCTAGTTTGGTGCAAAATCTAGAAGTTCTAGTATTTTGTCACACATCGGTTGTGGGAACAAACCTAAGGCTATAGTCTCCACTATAAATAAAGGCCTTAGGCTTTGAAGAATGACACACCGAAAATTTGTATAAGCATTCTTATACGTTATGAGTTTTCGTCTCAGTCACAATAAGGTTTCTCCATTCCGGTTACCTTTCAGGCAAGTGCTCAAGTCCGACAGTACGCTGCTTCAGACCGGTGTACCCTGGGAACAGAGGTAGAATGTGTTTAAGTTTGTTGGAAAATTGTATACGAAACTGAAACAATTATACATATTATCACAAACGTAATAATCAGATAGAAAATATGTATAATATATACTCATAATAAGAACTAAAAGATAAGAATGATCTAACCGAATAACCGATGATAGAATGAACCTATTCTCTATTATATCTTATAGCCAGCAGGCGAGATATCATGTTTGCCACATGTCTGTGTGCCAGATATCAAGCTGATCCTAAAGAGTCACACATGCTAGCAGTCAAAAAGATATTTTGGTATCTAAATGGTACTCCCAAACGTGGTCTTTGGTATCCCGAAGACCAAGATTTCGATCTCATGGGTTATTCATATGCAGACTTTGCAAGTTGTAAAATAGACAGGAAAATTACAACTGGTGGTTGCCAGTTAGTGGGTGGAAGGCTAGTCAGTTGGACCAGTAAAAAGCAGAATACTGTGTCTACATCTACAATTGAAGCAGATTATGTCTCTGCTGGTAGATGTTAGCTCAAGTGTTATGGAAGCAAAGCCAGCTAAAGGATTATTTTGTGAATTTCACAAAGACCCCAATCTATTGTGATAATACTAGTGCCATTGCCATCACCAAAAATCCTGTTATGCACTCAAGGATGAAGCACATTGATGTACATTATCATTTCATCAGAGATCATGTACAAAAAAGAGATGTCGAGCTACACTTCATTTCAATAGATCAACTGTTAGCAGATCTATTCACTAAGCTGTTTGATGAGAAACGGTTCAACTATCTCATTTCTGAGCTGGGTATACTTGAACTCTAAAGTAGGAAGACAACTTTGTTGTCGTGTTGGTTCTACATTATAAAACGCAAACCAGTTGTACATACTTGACTATCTACTACTTGTGTATATGCTTATAATGAACAACCAGCACCACAAGGTCTTCTACTTAATCAAATCTGGTAAAATATACATTATAGCTGACACAATCACAAATGATCTCAAAACTAAATGAACCTCATTTATTCCCAATAATTTGAATTAAATTCGTGAATAATTAAATGTATAAAATGTTTTTGTATTTATTACATAATTCATTTTATGATTTTTGAAATAATAATCTGAATTAAATATCTACCACGTCTAATGCTTAATGGGAATAATGATGGTCTAAGCCGTTTACTCGTCACCAAACCTCTACACACTCCTCGACAATTGGCAGAACTATCACACCAACCCACGCGCATGCAGATGTCAGAACTTTTCTCTCTCTTATCTCAACTATCCATTGGTTATATCATATTTTGTTGATTTATTTTTCTTTTTAAATCTTCAAAATCTCCTTATAACCCATAATTTCCCAAATTCTCTTTCAATTCATTTTTAAATCTTCATCTTCTTTCCAAATCTTCATCAATGGTAGAACATCAATAGAACCAACAACCTGAGGAACAATAAGCGAAACATGCACATGCACCGGCAGTACTTTTCTCTCTTCATAAGCACCTTATTGAAGCTCCAGGTGCACCTGAACATTATCTCATTCGCCTCAAGAAAGGCAATGCTCCTCACTTCTTGGTAATTCCAGATAACCGAAGGGATTATGGCTATGAACCGATTGTTAACTACTTCCTACATTCGCCAATTGATTTTGCAATCTCTGGCATCCAATCATCCGCATATCCAGCATGCTTAGGGCAATTCTGGTACACCTGTCAAATGAACATGACGCCAGGAGGACATGATGCATCACTTGAATGGTGATCGAGGAATATGACTATTCAAATATTCTAGGGATACTTATAGCAGCTCGTCATCTCCCAAGGGGCATATTTGTGATGTCTTACACAAGTAATAGATACAGGTAGGGCGTTTTAGAGTATGTAAACTATGATGGTTCTCACGATACTCACAATCAAATGAGGAAGAATGTTTCTCAATTTTGGAGTAATTTTTTTGGTCTTTTGACTCAATGCATAAGCTCCAAGCCAGGAAGCTTTGATCATTTCTTAGACTTTGAGCTCAAGATTGCTCATGCTCTTAATTTTGGCAGAAACATAGATTTTTCTTTTGAATTTTATATAAAATTAAAGGATTTGGTGACCAGGAAGAAAAGAAATCCCATTGTCCCATTTCCCAGATTCTTGAATCTGTGTTTTGAACACAACCTAGCTGAAAAACTATGCTTCAATCATTGACCCAGTTGTTCCATTCGTAGCCAAAAAGGGAGGGATGTTTAATAACAAATGTACTGGAACATTCCTGGGTCTTTTTCCAAAAAAATGGAAAGTTGTTACTGAGCTGCAACCACACCCAACCTCAACCTCTGGTGCTGCTACCACTAGGGGGTCCTCAAATCAAGCCAGAAGCCGACACAGATGATCTACAAGCCGAAAAAGATACATCCATAGTCGTAAATACTGGTAAAGTATTATTGATTATAGAATCTGGTGCTCCTCTTAACGAGACAACCCAGTCTTAAATACTGATTTTACTAAACTAGTTATGGAATCTATTGCTCTACCATTTCTTGATTCAGGATTATCCTAAGTACCAGCTACTGGTTCCCAGCAAGCCACAGGGGAGACATCATCAGTCTCAGCTGCTGATTTTGAAAATCTGACTATGGAATCTGGTGCTCCTCAAGTAGAGACAGCACCAGTCGCAACTGCTACATCTCTACAACAAAATGCTATGGAATGTGATGCTCCTCTAGACCCTGAACCAGATGTTTCTAAACTTGTTGATACAATTCTATCAATTTTCAAATCTGGTTCGGAAGAAACCAAAGGTACTTTAAATATTTTATCTCATACTGGTTTTAAAACAAGTGTGAAGAGGAACATCAACTCCTGCTCCTCTAACCCAGCACATCCACACTTTCATAAAACATACTTTAAAAGATATCTACTGCTGATTGTACAACCAGCAGAGATCATACCTCACCCCCAAAGAAGAAATGAGCCAGCTCTTCATCGTGTTAAGCTAGCTCTAGTTACTGCATTAACCTGTTGCAACTTGCACAATAAAGATGAGTGTCACACTAATACATCTAAACTTGATAAACTTCTTACACAATCTGAGTCAACATGTGCCCCAATCGGTCAGCAGAGTCATAGCTGCACTTACAGGCATGACACTCTGCCTCAATCGAAGGCCTGACTAAAACACACGTCATTTTCTAGAGACCAACATCATATGCAATTGTTGAGTCAAATTTATTTGGTTCTGCTTTTGCTAACTTAAATGGTTCTTTTGTTTCAGTTGATGTTGTGATATCGGCTAAAAAGTCACGTTTTTACCCCCGATATTGAGTCCTAAAAAGCATAAAGTATCAAACTTTGTCGGCAAAATAATTGCCTTTTCGGTTAAATTTGTAGATAAAGTAATTACGAAGACGATGCAAGAAGAATCAAGATAATCAGAGCTAAAACAAAGATTCTAAAGCGAAAATGGTGAAAGAATAGAAACCAAGTTACGACCCTAAAACAACCCAACCCGTATTAAACTCAAGTAAATTTTTTTTTTTAAATAATAAACCAATAGCGCCCAATTAAACGGTTACGTATAACCCATTTAACAATATCACAAGTTTAATGTTTATAAAAGGCACGAAGGCCATTAATCAAATGTAACACAAGTTCGACCTTAATATGATAGTTTTAGACCAAACGACACACGAGCATGGTTTGGGGTTAAACTACCCAAAACAATTGGCCGACTACCAAAAGCTTCAACACTAATCCAACATAGGGAACTAGTACCCAATAACCCCTTTCCCTTTCTCCGCACCTGTGTCTAAAAAGATAAACAACGAGAGGGGTAAGCTAACGCTTAGTTAGTGCAATAATTATACATATGCATATATAATCTATGTACTTGCATTCACTTACACAATACCGCATAAAAGCTAGCAATTTAATAGCATACCAATCTCAAGTATAATTCTACAAACCTCCAACCACACAAGCTAGCTCGACAATAGCATATAACGCAAACGATATAATATACTACACTACAACACAAAACCATGGTTAACCAATCGTACAAAGGGATGGTACTTGAACTTCCCATCGGTGTTCATAACAATCGCTAGTGTATAACAACATATATCACTAACCCTTGGACAACACATATCCATTCATAAAGACCGTTAGGGTACAACACATATATCACTAACTTGGACAACATATATCCTTTCATAAAATCCGTTATTGTACAACAAATATATCACTAACTCGGACAACACATATCCATTCATAGAATACGTTAGTGTACAACAACATATATCACTAACTCGGACAACACATATCCATTCATACAAATAAACACATCATATACGTACATGTATACTTATCCGACTCACCTTAACACGTCGGTGATGATCAAACACTTCCGTATGCTTCAAAGCAAAGTACCTAATACATTAAGTATACATTCAATACACAAAATTGTGGAACTAACCACATTACTTAACACTTGAGCATTTAATGACCCGAATGCATTAAATGACCCATTTACACCAAAACCGCCCATTAAAGGTCGAGACTCATTATTAATCACTAAAAGCTAGTGATTAGAGTCTACTAACACCAACTAACACCAACTTAGGGTATTTCATACCCATTTCACCCAATTAGGTCAATCATTACGCATTTGACCCATTTTATCACTTAGACTTACAAACTAGGTCAAACTTGGACCCATTAACAATCTTTCATCATTTCACAAGTGTATTAGTGACTAACAACACCATTTAACACTTACAACCTCAATTCATAAGACCAAACCCTAGATTAAAGCTATTAGGGTTCCCTTTCATCAATATAACCCAAATTCACCCATTTTACTCCCAAATGGGTCTTACAAGTTCCAAGTGAACAAAACCCTAGCATAAACTAATTAAAACTCAAAACATAGCTAGAGACGCAAGGAACAATTTTAAAACTTGGACTTGGGTGAGATTTGGCCTCCTTCTTCTCCAAGTGAGCTTTTCTCTCACTAACCCTAGCTCTCTCTCTCTCTCTCTCTCTCTCTCTAAAATTGAATGAGATGTGGTTGAGAAAGTGTTTAATGTTTTAGGATAAGCTTGAACCAGCCTTTAAGTCACCAAAACCGGACATAAGTGAAAAGACTTAAACACCCCCAAAAGATGCCATTTAAAATGGCTAAAATTGTCAAACAACGACATCTGTCGCGTTTCGCGACAACCTGTCGCGTTACGCGACAACCAAAATGCAACAACTCACACTAGGACGCGATAGGGTAGACAGAACTGGGTTTCAGAATCTGTCGCGTCCCAGCCAGCTTTGTCGCGTATCGCGACAAGCCAGAACGTGATGAGACACATCAAAACGCGATGATGGGCCTGATCAGCCATTTTTTCCACATTTTCAAGATTTAACTATAAATAAACAATCATAGATGCAATATTAATCGTACACGAGGTTAAATATGCACCTTAAGTCATAATCGAGGAAAACGGGATGTTACATACCCAGTGAATTCAGCAAGTCAGGCAAGCCAAACGGCTTGCCCAACGGCTTGTCAAACGGCCTGCCACTATGAGAAACGGCCTGCCACACGGCCAAGGCAAACGGGCACAAGAAACGGACTACCTGGTCACACGAACCTTGCAAACGGCTTACCAAACGGCCTGCCAGCCGTTTGCAGGCATTTTTCACTTCTATTTAAAGGCTTTTTGTCATCCATTTTCAACACACCTCTCTTCACTCTCTCACTACAATACACTTTCTCTTACTAGATCTTTCAAGGCCTTCTCACCTCTGAGCGGGAAATTAAGTACCCAAAGGCGAACGCCGAAGATTGTAATAGGAGCAGTTTAGAGGATGTCAGCACTTGTAATGGTTCAGATCTCGACTATAAACGGTGAACGCTTTCCTTAATTTAATAAAGTTATCTTGTTACTTTAAGTTGCTTTCATCTTGTATGCTTATATATCCGTTGCAAATGTTTATTATGTGTTGAATACTTTATCTGAAACTTATGCTATTGTTATGCTGAAACCTTGATGATTTAGAAGTCTAATTTATGGATCACCATTTCCGCTTATTCACGTGGCTATAACCTAGTATTAGGACTTGATCAACCCTAGGATACAAGGTAAGTAGTTATGTATGCTTAAAGTCACAATAGGGATATAGTATCTACGTACGAATAACCATCTATTCATCAAAGAAAAGCTGCCCATTTAGGTTGTGATTAGAGTAGTCAATATAGAGTTCAGTGAACACTAGCTTGCTCAGAAGCATGATTTGCGTCGGTATAGGATTTAAAGTCGCCATTATAGTAAACCCTTTTTTTTAAACTATAAAAACAAAATATTAATTATGGTATTAATTTCTGTAGATTCCAGTTCAAACTTAACCGATTATGAAGAAAGTGCAAAATGCAGTTACTTTCCCACAACTTCAGAAACCGAAGAAGTTTTTCTTTATAAACATAAAAATGAAACAAATCTAAACCCTGATGAGTCTCATCAAGAATTAATTCTTGATCTTTGTAGTCCAAGAAGCCGGATAACTTCGTTCGACTTAGAAATTTCATTGCTTTTAGATAAGTTTTGCTCAAATGAACCAGGATTTGACCCTCTTCACGATCCAAAAGGAAGGCTCAGTCTTAACGAACTCCTCATTATGGAAGATGAAATACGGGAAGAGTACCCAACTATTTTTAAATATCCAGACTTGTTTGAATTTAATCCAAAAGAGAAACGACACATAGATAAGTCAAAAGCTCCGTTTACTAGAAAATCTGTTAAATCCTAGCAGAAGGTTAGACATCTATAGAGAATTCATTAGGCACCTCTATTCCTCAGATTTCCCGTTTTCAACATTTCAAATAAATCTGTTAAAAGAGCTGCGTGATCAAGTTCGCTCTCTTCACAATCTGTTAAAAGAATGTGGGGACAATATTTTTGTCAAGTATCGGGATGCAGAATTTGACTTCGTTCGAAATAGTTTTGACACCAAAAAAGTAGTTTTACAATTTCTAAAGGTGAATATTGAACTTTTAAGTCATTCGTCAGTTTTCTACCTCACATCAGTGATAAGGAATTTTCTCAAATTCAAATCAACCGTTATGTCGCCGCAATGATTTTTGAATTAGAATTTTGGATTGGAAGTAAAAAACCTAACCCTATTTCAAAATATGGAGATCGAGATTTCTTCTACTTTGATCCAGCCTCATTTCTCATCAAACGATTAATCGAAGTTTTTTCGGATTCAACCGAGGAAAGAATACATCAAAATTTCTTCGCAAAAAGAAAGGAAATATATTCTGAACTCGTTCAAATCCTCACTATGTCAAAATTTCCATTTACAACTCTGCAAAGAAAGGTTATTCGGGAGATATCTGAAAACTTTAAATTTACTATCGGTAACCCTGACTGCGCGGAAGATCTTTTATTTCAAGACACAGTGTCAAAACTTCTTTTCAAACTTAATTATCGAGATACTGGACCTAGGGATGGAATTTCAAACATTAAAAAAGTTAGAAGGGCTTTGGTTAAACTTATGGATGACATAGGAGATTTACAAAAGCGTGAGCGTAAAATGCTAAGTGATTTTGAAATATTTTCAGTACACTCCGCTGATTTACTCTGGATGGTCAAAAAAGCTTTAAATTTATCTTTCTTTCCGCGTCATTTCTGGAACTTAGTTGTGGAACCTGTGTAATTTGTGTTATTAATAAAAAAAGATTTTTTTTATTTTACTCCGTCCATTTGTCTTTTTCTTTTAATTTTTAGTTTAAATTAGTAAAATTAAACGGATTAAAATCCGAAGCAAAATTTTATAAATCCTTTATTAATTTAGTGATAAAACTTAAAATCTTAAAAATAAAAAAATCGAGAGTCGAGTCAGGGAAATAAGCCCGTGCGCCACACGGGCCCAACTTTTTCTCCTTTTTCTTTCTTCTTTCCTTTTCTTTTTTCTTTCTTTTTCTCTTCTTCTTCCCTCCTTCTCCCCTTCGGTCGCCGAACACCCACATCACCACCATCATCATTTTTTGGCTAATTTCAACAAATCAAAGCACTAATCTAAGTCTCTCGTGCCTTCTAAACATGTTCCCGCTGTCAATTTTGCACAAAAGGTACTGTTTCATGGTTAAAAATCGAGTTTTTACTCGAAGTCAATTTTTTGACTTATGAGAAAATTCATGTTTTATGCCCAATTTTGATTCCCTATATGCTTAGTTAGACAATGTGATTGATATGTGTTAGTTTTTAGGTATGATTGAGACATTTTGGTTCACTTTTAGCTTTCGATTCGTTAGTTTGAGTTTTAGGTTAGAAATTGGTGAAATTTTTGGAAATCTGATGTTTTGCTTGCTCATTTAGGCTTAGTAATTCATCTAGAATGCTTAAAAACTAGTTTTGGAACAATTTAGGATTGTTTGATTGAAAATTGAAGTTTTGAGAAAACTATACAAAATTAGGCTTAAGGTTTTTCCTATAGTTAAAACGTTTTTAAAACTTATGATAACTTGAAATTAGCCTAAGTCAAGATATCATTGACTTACAAATGAAATTGGAGCATAGTCTTTGACTTTTCTTATTTTGTACGTTTTGATCAAAATGAGTATTTTTCGATAAAAATGGTCTTGACGTTATAGGAAGAGTTTGATGTTTAAAAATATTTTAGGTAATTAAAAATGGTCATTAGAACCATTGGATGCTTAAGAATCATCTTACTTTGATCAAAATTACTTATTACGACTAACTCACTATAATTATTATTTTTAGCATTATTTGTTGCAATCACGGGTATGCTCCGAATTTTGCTTAGAAATAGATTTGTAGTAAGTTTAGATATTGTTTGTGGTAATTTTGGCTATAACTGACGATAACAGGATATGGAAAATGCCATTTTTAAAGCCCTCATTTCGAATTTTTTTATTTTTTTTAAAAAATATAAGCATTTTCATTTGTAAGTGTTATCTTAAGTCTTATTATTTTGGAACATAACCTACGTGTTTTGACTCTTGCAGATGGCTAATTATCTACCCGAAGAATATGAGTTTTCCCGCTCCATTCACGGGCAAGATAACCCGGCAGAATACAAGCCATTTATGCGTAATTAGATAAATAGGCAAAAGAGCTCCAAAAAGTATATCAACTAGGAGATAATGGAGCAGTGTGGGTGGGCTGATGAGTTAAGAGGAATCTTAAGTTTTACAGCACTATAATTATTATTTTAAGCATTATTTGTTGCAATCACGGGTATGCTCCGAATTTTGCTTAGAAATAGATTTGTAGTAAGGTTAGATATTGTTTGCGGTAATTTTGGCTATAATTGACGATAGCAGGATATGGAAAATGCCATTTTTAAAGCCCTCATTTCGAAATTTTTTCGAAAAATATAAGCATTTTTCATTTCTAAGTGTTATCTTAAGTCTTATTATATTGGAAAATAACCTACGTGTTTTGACTCTTTCAGATGGCTAATTATCTACCTGAAGAATACGAGTTACCCCGCTCCATTCACGGGCAAGATAACCCGGCAGAGTACAAGCCATTTATGCGTAATTGGATAAACAGGCAAAAGAGCTCCAAAAAGTACATCAACTGGGAGATAATGGAGCAGTGTGGGTGGGCTGATGAGTTAAGAGGAATCTTAAGTTTTACAGCACTATAATTATTATTTTTAGCATTATTTGTTGCAATCACGGGTATGCTCCGAATTTTGCTTAGAAATAGATTTGTAGTAAGTTTAGATATTGTTTGCGGTAATTTTGGCTATAATTTACGATACCAGGATATGGAAAATGCCATTTTTAAAGCCCTCATTTCGAAATATTTTTCGAAAAATAGAAGCATTTTTCATTTCTAAGTGTTATCTTAAGTCTTATTATTTTGGAACATAACCTACGTGTTTTGACTCTTGCAGATGGCTAATTATATACCTAAAGAATACGAGTTGCCCCGCTCCATTCACGGCCAAGATAACCCGGCAGAATACAAGCCATTTATGCGTAATTTGATAAATAGGCAAAAGAGCTCCAACAAGTACATCAACTGGGAGATAATGGAACAGTGTGGGTGGGCTGATGAGTTAAGAGGAATTTTAAGTTTTACAACACATGGAAAGACTAACAGTGCTTGGCAAAAGCTGTTTGAGATTAACGAACGGGTGTATTAGGAACCATTTGCAGAATTAATGGCAACATGGAGATTCGAAGCAAATGTCGACTCAGAAGAATATAACAGTCATCCTTGCATCCATTTCCACCACCAAAACCACATGCATCACCTGACCCTTGCACAGTTCGCCATTCACCTAGAATTATACAAGAGATCTCATGTTAACCGCTCAGTGTTTAAAAGAGGATACACCACCATGAACCCAATCGATCATCAAGCCTTTTGGCAAACCTACACCTCTGACAATGAAGCCTGGAGGTCAAGTAAAAAGGCCTCCAATTTTACTAACCCTGTTCATCGCATTCTCCACCACCTCATCGTCAAAACTCTTCATCCAAAAACCCAATATGGCGGAGCTGTCACCGTTAATGATATGCGCCTTATGCACGCCATGATCCACAACCAGAATATGCAGGTTGTATATCTCCTAGCTCAAGCATTCACCAATGAAAGGAACGCCCCGAGTTCAGTTGCAGGATGCATGTTTTGGGTATTGTTGAAGGATTGGGTTATATAAGAGCAACTGAGTCAGAGGAGATCGGGTATAGATTACTGCACACCTGGCAGTACATTCGCGTGGAGGATGAGCACTTGATAGTTGCAGCTAATCCAGCAATCCCAGACTCAGAAGATTGAACAGTGCCCGGGGTGAGAATCAGAGGATTTAGACCTGGCTCAAGGACGAGGGATGGAAGGAGGCGGCGAGGTTCGCTGGAGCCGCGGGATGAGGATGATCCCACAATGCAGGGAAGGCCCACTGACACCCACCGACACTCATCAATTGGTTAGGAGGATCGGCTGCGCTTTGAGGCGTATAATTACGATATGGGGGATTTTCCCGGGCAGGAGAGGTGGTTCGCTGAGGCTGCTATCTTTCAGAATTTGGATCATTTCACGCATTATACAGGCAGATAGTTTAACATCACACCATATCCTCACGAGTATCTGTTGATGCTCGCCCACAGAGACCCTCGAGGTGGAGAGCCTAGCCATCAGTATCCATGACCTCCATCTCCTCCTCAGCATCATTACACCCAGCACACGGTCATTCCATCTTCTCTAAGGGAATAGAGCACAGGGGCCGAGGATTTTGTCAACAGCATTTTTGGCCAAACCCACGTCAGCACCCACAGAGACACATACACCGATGCTCAGACCAATGTATGGGATCAGGCTGCGAGGCAGTATATGGCTGAGGATGTTACACATGGTATGGGAGGAATGGGTATGAACACGGATTAGGGTAGAGATCTGGAACAAGGGTAGGGATGGCGTACGGGGCCTATGATTCACACCAGTACTTCATCGCTCACGGGACTGATTGCGCGTTCAGATGAGGTTCATTTTAGGATATATTCGATCATGAACACTTCGGAGTTAGCACAACAGTTCACTACCGAAGAGGAGATGACCGATGAAGGGCAATCAGCTTTAAGGAACCCAACGCAGCCCCATACGAGCGTATCATATTCTCTCCCCTACCATCCAGTTCAGCCATGACTTTCCCTATCTCTCTGCTCTATTTTATGATTGCTTGTGATCTTATGACACATTATTACATTATGTCTGTACGCCCAATCTTGGGCATAACTACTTTTATGTTTTAGTTTATATGATAATTGGTAGAATAAATTGCATGAATAAATGTCACAAATAAATGATGATCGAGACCATACAAGATGGGAGCACGACTTAGGCAAGGATGCACTGAACGAGAATGGCTCTAGCACGAGATTAGAAGAAACCATAATCGGTAAACCATCCATACAATCCTTACGGCCATAGGGAAGTACTACGTCTCTACCACTTTTTCAAATAGAATATACGCAAAACACTAGACCACTTTAAACACTAAGTGTGGGATTAGCAACCCCATCAACATAAAATTTTAATAACAAAATGTCTTTTTCAAAACCTAAGTGTGGGATACGTCGTATCCTTAACATTGAGGATAATGTTTTAAAGTGTGGGATAGCAAATATTGCACATAATGATTATAGCAAAATCCTCAAGTGTTTATACACTAAATTTTTCACAAAATTTAAAACTTTTCGAACTATAAAACACTTAGGATTACAAAATTCTATAAATGATCAAAAAAGTTTTAGTTACAAAATAGACAAAAGATTAAAACAAGGTCAGAACTTTTTGCGAAAACTAAAACAAATTTTCCAAAAGAGCATTACATAGAGAAAGGCGCAATTTAACCCATAATAATTGATGTGAGGCACCCAAAATAAGGCCTAACAAGCACTCATTTTTAGTGCTTCACTATATTTCCGTTGAGTGCCCCGATGTTAGCATCTCTGAATCAGAACTTGCTCTTGATCTACATTTTGGAATCACACCTTTTGACGAGAACTACTAAGTTAGAAGCCTCGACTAATCGTGAAGACAAAAAATCCCTATACCTTCATTGCCATTATCACTCCAAGCCACCACAAACCCATCTTCTGTAACCTATTCATTTCATTCACTTCATAAATAAAGAAATAAAATCCCAACAATTCCTAAATGTCGGGAAATCTTCTATAAAGCCGCATTTGGAAAATGCGAGCATCCATGCCAAATATCAAAGAGACCGCCAAGAAAAGGAGACCTCGAAGAGAAAAGCAAAAGATGCTTGCTAAAAAAAAGTTGATGAATAAAGGTTCTGAGATAAGGAGCGAAACCAGAAAGATTCGAGAAAAGAACACCTAGCAGTCAAAAAGAAGGATGCTCGTCCTGAAATTTCTAACAAAAAGCTGAAAGGATCACAAAAATTGATCTCTAAAAAAGAACTCATATCTATCAAACCCTTTACACCCCCAAAACCTCCAAAATCACCATCTCTTCACGATATAAGCTGAATCTATAACTAAAAATTATCTCGAATAAGTGATGGAGGTTTGAGTCTTGATCAAGCCTATGACGAAGAATGCAAACATGCTGGCTAAGGGCGATTTCATTTCCTAGAACTATAGGACACTCGAAACACTTTAGTGAATTGAGTGATCCGAGTGAGATAGCCTCGGTTATGTAACCTCCTCTCATGCTTGCGAAAAAAGGTTCGGGAATAACAAAAAGAATAAAACCAAATTTTCACTCCTACGTCTTGCAAAACCAAGATCACTTAATCACTACGAATAAAAATCTTCGGTGCTAAACGCTCGAAAGTTTGTGATATCACTCAAATTATACATATTTTACATCGCGATATCGGTTCTTTATTTGTGTTTATTCGAGGAAATGAGAAGACTTTTGTTATTTATTGGGCTAAAATGATAAATATCGCTCCAGAGGTCTTTAGGTTAGTGTTTTGGTGATTTCTTGCTAAGTTTTAGTGATATTTGAGCTAAAGCACATTTGAGAGCAAGAAAATGAAGTTTTGCTGAGTCTGGAGTGAATCCCAGCCGTGATAGATGGTGTCCCGGTCGTAATAAGTTGACAGTAATTTTTAGAATTCGAAAAAGGCGGATCGCGGGCGCGACAGAAGCATCGCGGTCGCGATGCTGTTGGATGATCCCGGTCGCGATTGGGGTATCGCGGTCGCGATGCGGGCTCGGACTGGTGACTTTTTGTTCTACTATAAATAGTCGAGGTTTTTAACCCTAAAAGAGAGTGCAGTTTTACAGCCACGAATTGAAGCTCCTTTTGAAGGTCTAAACTCTACCATTGAAGGCTTGCTATTTCTTTACTTTATTTTAGTTAATCATTACAATTGGTACTTGAATTTATCATTCGTTTATCTTGTAATCATGAATTCTTTTGATTTTCATTGTTTGAATGTTCTTTGTTACTTTAATATGCTAGGCTAAATTAGTTTGGTGTTTGCTTGAATGTAAAACTACAAGTATTGGATTGTTCTATCTTAATGATTTAATGTTTTGATGATTGAAATTGATTGTGTTTGGTTAAAGATCCATTCTTATGCATGTTCTTAGTTCTTAATTCAATTACATAGGTTGTTAATCATTTAATGTGAGTTAGATTTGAGATGCAATCTATGCTTCAACACTTAGGTGATCTAGACAATTAAAGAGGTGATTTCGACAATTAAAGAGGTGATTTCAAGTGATTGTGTCATTAATTTAATTTGTAATTGAAAGACTAGTGAATTGCATGATAGTGAAATTGTCACAAGTGATTGTGATAATTAGGACTTTATGTGAGTTTAGTCTAGATCAAGTCTCATTAATTTCTATCAAATATAGTTTAATCTATTGAAGTGGGTCTATGTGAGTTTACCAACTTTGATCGATTAGGACTTTGTGAAAAGTCATATAACTATATTTAGATCATAATAATCGGTAATAATTGCAAGAACAATCCATACGAGTAGTGAATCATTTAAGTGAACACTGTTTTATCTTTATTGTTAATTCCTTTCGTTTTACTTCACGTTAATTGCGTGAATTGAAATACAAACTAAAATCTTTTTAATCTGAATTCTTGGATAATTATTAGTGTTAAAATCTTGATTAAATTGCTCTCTGTGGAATGAACTGGTCTATTACTTATAGATTACTGCATGATCGGGTTATAGTTGCCTGTAAATGTGTGATAATTGTTAAGTTTTTAGCTAGTTATTTTAAGGTACGATTTTCACCCATCAACTTTTTGGCGCCGCTGCCGGGGAGCGGTTCTTAATTGGGATTTTAAGTTTGCTTTTGATTATTCGATCCTTTTGTGAGAAGCAATTCTTGCAAAAGGTCTTTTTCTGTCAATTATTTTTATTTTGGTTTTATGCGTGGTTTTGTTGTGGTGTGATTAGAAGTTAGGTACCAATAACTCTGGTGTGACGACCCGGAAATTTTCGACCAAATTTAAACTTAATCTTATATGATTCCAATACGATAAGCAAAATCTGTAATAATGAGTCTCGAAAACTTTAGAACAGTTTACATGAATGCATTTGCCCTTTTACCATTCTCGAAGATTCACGAACAATTGGTTGTAAATAAATATGTATATATAAATGTAAGCATATGTATATTAAATTGAAATTATACAATATAATTTAAGCATTAGAATTAAATATGTAAAATAGGATACAAAATAATTAAGTGTAAATTTAAAATGAATCTATATATAAATGTATATGATTTCTATGATTAATTATTATTACATGTATATTGTAATATATATATATAATTTATAAATAATAAATATTCAATAAAAGTTATTATATAAAATATTATATGATTATTAAATATTATATAATTAATAATTTATTTCAAGTTAGAAAATAGTTGTTATATTAATATTATTGGTATCATTTTCATTATTATTATTATTATTATTATTATTATTATTATTATTATTATTATTATTATTATTATTATTAATATTAATATTAACCTTAATATCTGTATTATTAATATTATTAGTTCTAATATAAAATATATAGATACAAAATTTAATGCATGTAAATTGTTATATCTTAATCATTATCTGTATTTTTTTTACTTATTAGTACATTAATTTATTACTTTTATCATAGTTATTATTATCATAAACTTATTTTCATTTTTTTTAAATTTTCATTATTCTTATTATTAATAGTATCATATCAGTATTTTTTATTACTCTTTATTATTTATTTGATATTATAATCATTAGTATTTTTATTAATATATCTACTATATGTATATTTAGTAATTATTAATATTAAATATTAAATAATAAATATAAATTATAAAGAAAACAGTATATAGTACGATTCAGTTACCCATCTATTTCTGCTTTTTATTTTATATTGTTGTTTATATGCTTCCTGTCTACTCGATTTACAAGACGACTGAAAATTTGTCATTACAAAACAAAATTCATTCTATTATTTACACTAACTTCAATTACTGCGTATCGTTTTATATACAGTTTGTGCACAATTGCTTTTCGTTAAAAAAACAGAATTTCAATGAAACCAACCCAGGTTCTCCTGTCGTGAGGTGTTTTAATCCACACCTCAAATTCAAATCTGTCTTCAAAAAATAAAAATGCAGATGTATTAAGAACCTTTTAGTTATACTATCTGTAGAATTTCAGTTTCCAATTCTTAATATCAAGAACGAATTTCGAAGTCAAAGTTTAAGTTTAAAAAGTCAAAGAAATCGTTCTTCGTGAAATTTGAATCGGTGTTGATGTTTTAGATTCAATTGAGGATATAGAAAGTTTCTACGAGCGATTTGGAAAATGTTTCATGAAGTAATTGAGGTCTCAAAACAACCCAATCTCAAAAACTATTTTTTATGTTTTTCATTTTTTTATAAATAAAACACAGCTACTGCTGTAAATGTTTTTCTTTCTTTTCCTATTGATTCAATTCATCAACACCGTTCATTCATAAATCAATTTCAAGTCTTAATTCAAATAGTAATTCGAGGTTATGATTTGATTTGTTTCCATGTCAATTGGGTTCATGAAGTTCAAAACAGGTTGCTGATTTATTTTATTTTCTTTTCTTTTAATTAATTCCATCAATCACATAGAGTTTCAGTTTGGTTTAGGAATCCAAAAACAAATCCAATGTTTTATTGTTATGTTGAAATAATCCCTGTCGATCCCTTTTAGTGCGAAGCAGAAGAAGATAGAAACTGTTAATTAATCGAAATAAATAAAAATGAGTTGTGGTTTATATCAGAAAAATGGAAATGGTTCAATGGTTAAGTGATGTTGCGGGTGAGCGAGGGGTCGCGGGTTCGAGTCTGATATGGGGCATTTTTTTTTAAGAAGGCTTCTAAGGTAGTTATTA
Organism: Rutidosis leptorrhynchoides; assembly: GCF_046630445.1. NCBI lineage: Eukaryota > Viridiplantae > Streptophyta > Magnoliopsida > Asterales > Asteraceae > Rutidosis > Rutidosis leptorrhynchoides. The sequence continues at coordinate 356,619,816 of NC_092334.1, read as the reverse complement.
TCATTTTTATTTTTATTATTATTATTAGTATTAATATTAATATTATTATTATTATTATTATCATCATTATTAGTATAGATATTATTATTTTTGTTATTGTTAGTATTGTAATTAGTACCAATATCATATTTATATTAATAAGTATTAAGAACATTATTATCATTAGTATTAGTATAAGTATTATTTATATAATTATTTTTATTGATTTTATCATTTTAGTATTATTATCATTTTTAAGATTATGATTATCATTATTAATTAATGTTATTATTACAAGTATTATAGTTATTATCATTTTTACCAATATTAATATTATTTTAGTATTATTATAACTACTGTTTTTAACAAACAAATAATATATAGTTAATACAAATAACATAAGAAAAATTAATATTTTTATATGAAATATATATATATACATATATATATATATATATATATATATATATATATATATATATATATATATATATATATATATATATGTATTATTAATATAAAAATGATACAACTAATAAATTTATATATATATATATATATATATATATATATATATATATATATATATATATTTGTTTGATTACAATTGTGTATGTTAATATATATACCAATGATATAGGTTTGTGAATCCAAGGCCAACCCTGCATTGTTCAGTTGTTCAATGTCATCATATGTATTTTTACTACAAAATACAGTATAGTGAGTTTCATTTGCTCCTTTTTTAAATGCTTTTGCAATATATGTTTTTGGGACTGAGAATACATGCGCTGCTTTTATAAATGTTTTATGAAATAGACATAAGTAATCAAAACTACATTCTATGGTTGGATTATCGAATCGAATATCACTATTTTTAGTCTGGTAATCTAAGAATTAGGGAACATACACCCTAATTGACGCGAATCCTAAAGATAGATCTATTGGGCCTAACAAACCCCATCCGGGTTACGGATGCTTTAGTACTTCGATTTTATCATGTCCGATGAGAGTCCTGGAATGATGGGGGATATTTTAGACGCGTTTTGTTAATGTCGATTACCAGGTGTTCACCATATGAATGATTTTTATCTCTATGCAGTTTGTGCGAAATGCCTGATATGAGATGATGTTTATGAAAAATGAAAATAGAAATCTTGTGGTCTATTAAAATGATGGAAATGATTATTTATGATAAACTAATGAACTCACCAACCTTTTGGTTGACACTTGAAAGCATGTTTATTCTCAGGTATGAAAGAAATCTTCCGCTGTGCATTTTCTTATATTAGAGATATTACTTGGAGTCATTCATGACATATTTCAAAAGACGTTGCATTCGAGTCGTCGAGTTCATCAAGATTTTTACTAAGTCAATTATAGTTGGATATATTATGAAATAGTATGCAAGCCGTCAACTGTCGATGTAATGAAAGTTTGTCTTTTGAAAACGAATGCAATGTTTGTAAAATGTATCATATAGAGGTCAAGTACCTCGCGATGTAACCAAATGTAATGTATTCGTCCAGATGGATTAGGACGGGTCACTACAGGTGGTATCAGAGCGGTGGTCTTAGCGAACCAGGTCTTACATTAGTGTGTCTAACTGATAGTTGTTTAGATGCATTAGTGAGTCTGGACTTCGACCGTGTCTGCATGTCAAAAGTTTTTCTTATCATTTCGTGTCGAAAATCATCTACTTATCATCCTTAGGAAATTACCTGCTTATCATTCCTAGTCTAGACACATCTTACTGCATTGATTGCATGAATAGTGTATAGACAAAAATCATATCTTAGTGTATCTGTTACTGTAGACTCTTCTTGACAGCTTCTGTAGATTCCTCCATAACTTATGGGATTTTAGTAATATATATGCATATGTAAATCATGTATTGCAGGGTACTAATCTACATCCTATAATCTATTTCACATCGAAAATATTTCATCTGATCGTACGAGATGGATCCCTCAACCAGTTCTAATTCTTCGAATTCCGACAGCTATTTCGACATGGATATTCACCTAAGCTCCGAAAGCAGTGTAAACGAAATAGATCAACCAATTAGTCATCTTCAATTTTGGATGAATTGGGGATGAGTTCGTATTCGACTTAACCGATGGAGACGAGAAGAAGGCGATCCTTTCCACCCACCTTATTGCCCTCTCAACGAGGAACCTGAAGCACTTACCGGCGAATCTATCCGAAACACCATTTTCACCCTCATTTCCCGAATATCTCGTCATGATTACACCTATCTCGTGTTCTAAACCTTATTCATTCGCTCGTTCTTACCGACAATCATCCCGGAGTAATCGAAGAAGTCAACGAGCTTCGCGCCTGAGTAATGATTTTTGGAGAATATGGTGCAAAATTTACCAGCTTCAACAACAAAAATGGCACCAACAGTACCATCAGTAACAACACCAGTACCATCAACAATACATGCCTCAACATCTCATTCTGTACCTCGAGTATAATTATCGTTCTTCGAATCGTTCTACATCAATTATCTTCATTCTACGTGACGATTATATAATTTCTAATGTTTTAGAGATTATGTGTTCTAGTTCTAACGATAAATCAAATGAGATTAATATCATATTAACTCATTAAATCCACGATTATATCTGAAGAAAATATATATGTATATATGTTTTCATAAAGATTGTAATCAAAAATTCTTTTGTACAAACTGTTAATGGTGAAAATATTTTAACGGGTAGGTAATACCCGAGGAATATTTAGATTTCACATTAATAAGTTACTGTACATTCTTTCAAATCTGATTCAACAGTCATTTACTATCCTACTTACATCCACCGATGCACGTATCCGTTCACCACAGAATAACCATTTTCATTCAATTTCATATTTAGATTTTGACCTATCAGAATCCAACAAGTGGCATAATGAAGAAAACATTGGACAAAATAAAATTTGTCAGAAACAAAAAAATTGACTATGAGAAATTTTATTAAGAATCCACGCTAACAAAATCCTAGCTAACCGTTCCTAGCTAACTGATTACATTTTATTTATCGCAGTTTATTTATCGCAATTTATTTATCGCAATTTTATTTATCGTCATTTAATTTCTGTTATTTATTTTACGCACTTTAAATGTCGGGACGCGTATACAAGGTTTTGACATATCATATCGATGCATCTATATATATTATTTGGAATAACCATAGACACTCTATATGTGGTAATGATCGAGTTAGCTATACATGGTTGAGGTTAATTCTGTAATAATATATATACTTTGAGTTGTGATCGAGTCTGAGACATGTATACAATGGGTCACGATACGTATTAATTAATTTGAATATTATATATTAAACTATATATGAATTATTGAACTGCTAACTGTGGACTATCAACTGAGGACTACCAACATTGGACAATTAAAATGAATTAAAATATTGATTATAACATATGAAACTAAACAATTCTTCAAGTTTGCCACTTGATTTCATCTTAAACCTCGCTTGTATCTTGATGATTACAATCTGCGTTTAAACCTTTCATGATTTTTGAAAACACCTCAATCGAGAGGATGAACCAACCACACTTCATCTACGAAAGAAAAGATTGATGCATATAATTATGCACCTGAAAAACTCTCAGAACCTGAGTAAACGTTTAACACGTAGCTGTGCTAATTCCTTTGGCGTTGTATTGCCGAAAATAACTTTGCAATCCCTTTTCAAATTAGACAATTTTGTCACAGCTCCAGGAAATCAGCTTTGACTTTCATTCGAATAAGCCTTATTATAAATTTGTTATATAAGTTTACCTTTTGTCATCGTTATCAGAGAACCATTTATATTCCACCACATTAGCAGTAAACTTACCAGCAACTTCATTGATCTTTGACTTTTCAAAAAATTAATATATTCATTGAAACTCTATTATATACTCATCCGCATCTTGTAACGAGAACTGGCATACCAAGTACCGGGAAAATCAGCAATCAGTATTTTGAATCTCGCAGCGTCTGTACATCAATAGTTATATGTATACATATAACATTTATCTCTTAGAATTATGAACTTTCATTCTGAAATTCTGAAAAGCACTCTAGCTTACGAATCAGATCTCTGAGTTCTGAAAACGAATTGAGCAAACTATGAAGGAGACTATGGACAAATCCCAAAGACTAAACTTGCCTTCAAAGAATCTAAATGATTCAGTATCTGCTGAAGTCATTAACGTATACTTTGCTCATGACTCTACACTTTTACGGACAAATATTCATCATCATCCATCGATATTAGAAATTCTAAGATATCATCGTATCTTTCATTATAAATATCCTCGATATTTCTGAAGATATTTTCATAAATATTCTTATCTGAAATCATTTATCTCTTCGCGATATCTGTATTACATCATAAAGGAAACTGTTTAGTTTCTATATTCTGTAAACCTTCGAGTTTAAATTATGAATGTTTTTGAAGTAGTGTTGGGAACTGAAGCATGAGTTAGTATAATATAATGACACTTGATCAACGTAATTATATTACAGTAAGTCATGATGAGTTTCTAATGAAACATGATGATTCACAGACTATAACATCATCATGGGCCATGTTACATGACTCTTACATTCTATATAATCTATAAACATATCAAGAACATATTTCCTTGATAGTCCTATCTTTTCCCTTGAATTCTGGTAATTTGACAAGTCAGATTGTACTATTACCATTTCTTTCTTAGAGCATTAACTATGCTCATTCCGAAATTCATATCTACAAATTCTGGACCATTACTCACTTTACTAGAGGTCGAGAAGAGAATAAAAAGGCAAAGAGCTCCAAAATATAAGAGAAAATATAAAGTCCAATAACAACACGGAGGTTACAAACCGTGGATATTAATGCGAATAGCAATATAAAGACATGGTAGAATTAAGAATAGTATCACCCTAAGGTAATAGTAGAAGTAAAAAGATTTTTCTAGTGGAATATTGAAAAGAAGGATGACAGAAATGATAATTAGGAAAATATCAAGGATTAGAACGGGAATGATCATTTTCACAATCTTTTAGATGTATGAACTAAGAAAGAAAGTATAGGAATGGTGAGAATAATGGAACGGAAGAGTTTAATTTATAAAGGAAAAATCAGACGTAACAATCAAGGCAAATCATCGCATTTAATTATAGAGATCCTAATTTCCTTAAATACCGAAGAATCAGATCTTATTGATTTCGAAGATTTTCTTTAAATCCCTTAAATTTTGGAATTCAACCAAGACAACGTCAATAGCTAAGATGCACCTTATTTTCTAAATTCAAGCATGACTGGGTCAAAAGTTAAGACAAATCATTATTTCTCCAATTCACTCATTTGTGATAGCTTCACTCATACGCTTTGAGTAAGCGAATTATCTTATCCATATAACTCTACAGTAATAAAACTTTGTTTATCAACTCATATTCGACAAGAAAACATTTTTATTGTTAGCCATGATCATGTCGATCAAATTTCAGGACGAAATTTCTTTAACGGGTAGGTACTGTGACTACCAGGAAATTTCTGACCAAATTTAAACTTAATCTTATATGATTCCGATACGATAAGAAAAATCTGTAATGATGAGTCTCGAAAACTTTAGAACAGTTTACATGAATGCATTTGCCCTTTTACCATTCCCGACGATTCACGAACAATTGGTTGTAAATAAATATGTATATATAAATGTAAGCATATGTATATTAAATTGAAATTATAAAATATAATTTAAGCATTAGAATTAAATATGTAAAATAGGATATAAAATAATTAATTGTAAATTTAAAATGAATCTATATATAAATGTATATGATTTCTATGATTAATTATTATTACATGTATATTGTAATATATATATATATATATATATATATATATATATATATATATATAATTTATAAATAATAAATATTCAATAAAAGTTATTATATAAAATATTATATGATTATTAAATATTATATAATTAATAATTTATTTCAAGTTAGAAAATAGTTGTTATATTAATATTATTGGTATCATTTTCATTATTATTATTATTATTAATATTAATATTAATCTTAATATCTGTATTATTAATATTATTAGTTCCAATATAAAATATATAGATACAAAATTTAATGCATGTAAATTGTTATATCTTAATCATTATCTGTATTTTTTTTAGTTATTATTACATTAATTTATTACTTTTATCATAGTTATTATTATCATAAACTTATTTTTTTTAATTTTTTTAAATTTTCATTATTTTTATTATTAATAGTATCATATCAGTATTTTTTATTACTCTTTATTATTAATTTGATATTATAATCATTAGTATTTTTATTAATATATCTACTATATGTATATTTAGTAATTATTAATATTAAATATTAAATAATAAATAATAAATATAAATTATAAAGAAAACAGTATATAGTACGATTCAGTTACCCATCTATTTCTGCTTTTTATTTTATATTGTTGTTTTTATGCTTCATGTCTACTCGATTTACAAGACGACTGAAAATTTGTCATTACAAAACAAAATTCATTCTATTATTTACACTAGCTTCAATTACTGAGTATCATTTTATATGCAGTTTGTGCACAATTGCTTTTCGTTAAAAAAAACAGAATTTCAATGAAACCAACCCAGGTTCCCCTGTCGCGAGGTGTTTTACTCCACAGCTCAAATTCAAATCTTTCTTCAAAAAATAAAAATGCAGATGTATTAGGAACCTTTTAGTTATACTATCTGTAGAATTTCAGTTTCCAATTCTTAATATCAAGAACGAATTTTGAAGTCAAAGTTTAAGTTTAAAAAGTTAAAGAAATCGTTCTTCGTGAAATTTGAATTGGTGTTGATGTTTTAGATTCAATTGAGGATATAGAAAGTTTCTACGAGCGATTTGGAAAATGTTTCATGAAGTAATTGAGGTCTCAAAACAACCCAATCTCAAAAACTGATTTTTATGTTTTTCGTTTTTTTATAAAAAAAACACAGATACTGCTGTAAATGTTTTTCTTTCTTTTCTAATTGATTCAATTCATCAACACCGTTCATTCATAAATCAATTTCAAGTCTTAATTTAAATAGTAATTGGAGGTTCTGATTTGATTTGTTTCCATGTCAATTGGGTTCATGAAGTTCAAAACGGGTTGCTGATTTATTTTATTTTATTTTCTTTTAATTAATTCCATCAATTACATAGAGTTTTTGTTTGGTTTAGGAATACAAAAACAAATCCAATGTTTTATTGTTGTGTTGAAATAATCCCTGTCGATCAATTTTAGTGCGAAGCAGAAGAAGATAGAAACTGTTAATTAATCGAGATAAATAAAAATGAGTTGTGGTTTATATCAGAAAAATGGAAGTGGTTCAATGGTTAAGTGATGTTGCGGGTGAGCGAGGGGTTGCGGGTTCGAGTCTGATACGGGGCATTTTTTTTAAGAAGGCTTCTAAGGTAGTTATTATCATTTTTATTTTTATTATTATTATTATCATCATTATTAGTATAGATATTATTATTTTTGTTATTGTTAGTATTGTAATTAGTACCAATATCATATTTATATTAATAAGTAATAAGAACATTATTATCATTAGTATTAGTATAAGTATTATTTATATAATTATTATTATTGATTTTATCATTTTAGTATTATTATCATTTTTAAGATTATGATTATCATTATTAATTAATGTTATTATTACAAGTATTATAGTTATTATCATTTTTACCAATATTAATATTATTTTATTATTATTATAACTACTGTTTTTAATAAACAAATAATATATAGTTAATACAAATAACATAAGAAAAATTAATATTTTTATATGAAATATATATATATATATATATATATATATAGGTATTATTAATATAAAAATGATACAACTAATAAATATAAAAATGATACAACTAATAAATTTATATATATATATATATATATATATATATATATATATATATATATATATATATATATATATATATATATATATATATATATATATATATATATATATATTTGTTCGATTACAATTGCGTATGTTAATATATATACCAATGATATAGGTTCGTGAATCCATGCATTGTTAATATTTGTTCGATTACAATTGCGTATGTTAATATATAAAACGCGTCTAGGCCAACCCTGCATTATTCAGTTGTTCAATGTCGTCATATGTATTTTTACTACAAAATACAGTATAGTGAGTTTCATTTGCTCCTTTATTAAATGCTTTTGCAATATATGTTTTTGGGACTGAGAATACATGCGCTGCTTTTATAAATGTTTTACGAAATAGACACAATTAATCGAAACTACATTCTATGGTTTGATTATCGAATCGAATATCACCCTTTTTAGTCTGGTAATCTAAGAATTAGGGAACAGACACCCTAACTGACGCGAATCCCAAAGATAGATCTATTGGGCCTAACAAACCCCATCCGGGTTACGAATGCTTTAGTACTTCGATTTTATCATGTCTGATGAGAGTCCCGGAATGATGGGGATATTCTAGATGCATTTTATTAATGTCGATTACCAGGTGTTCACCATATGAATGATTTTTATCTCTATACAGTTTGTGCGAAATGCCTGATATGAGATGATGTTTATGAAAAATGAAAATAGAAATTTTGTGGTCTATTAAAATGATGGAAATGATTGTTTATGATAAACTAATGAACTCACCAACCTTTTGGTTGACACTTGAAAGCATGTTTATTCTCATGTATGAAAGAAATCTTCCGCTGTGCATTTGCTCATATTAGAGATATTACTTGGAGTCATTCATGACATATTTCAAAAGACGTTGCATTCGAGTCATCGAGTTCATCAAGATTATTACTAAGTCAATTATAGTTGGATATATTATGAAATGGTATGCATGCCGTCAACTGTCGATATAATGAAAGTTTGTCTTTTAAAAACGAATGTAATATTTGTAAAATGTATCATATAGGGGTCAAGTACCTCGCGATGTAACCAAATGTAATGTATTCGTCCAGATGGATTAGGACGGGTCACTACATCTGGAACTATCTAGAGTTTACTATACACGCAGCAAAGCTAAAGAAGAACAAGAAATCGTCGAAGGTTTCACTGAATTACCTTTTTATATTTCGGATTTTGAATATATCAAGAAGGAAGAAGATACAATGGGTGAACCTGCGCAAGGTCAATCCATGGAAGCTTTGATGAAAGCCACAAAGGCTGGTAACGGACATGCCATTAGACAACCGGCAGTCAACATAGATTTTGAGGTCAAAGGGCAGATTCTTAACATGATAACTCATTAATGTCAGTTAAGGGGTACACCGAAAGAGGATGCATTCGAGCATCTTTAGAATTTTAAGAGTATTTGTAATTTGTTCAAGATTGTGAATGTTGAAGATACAGTTATCTATTTGAGGGTTTTTCCTTGGTCTTTGAAAGATGACACCAAGGACTGGTTGAAATCATTGCCTGAAGGTGATATTGATAGTTGGACTACGATGGAAGATAAGTTTCTGCTGCGTTTCTTTCTAGCTTCTAAGGCTGTTCAATTGCAAAGTGACATTAATCACTTTACTCAAAAGCCACATGAGACACTTTATGATGCATGGACACGGTTTGGTAAGATGTTACGTAATTATCCTCATCACGGGTTGAACAACTTCAATAAGGTCCAGATCTTCTATAAAGGTGTTAATATGCCGACGAGGAAAGAAATAGATATTGCTGCACGTGGTTCTTTGATGAAAAAGACTCCGGATGAAACTTATGAAATCGTCTCCAAAACAGCTACGCATTCATATGATTGGAATCAAGAAATGGGTGTCTCTCGATATTCTCATGTTGCTAGTACCAAAACTAGTGACGAGCTTGCTTCGGTTAAAGCTCAACTTGCTACTTTTAAGAGACAGATGGAGTCTATGACTAAAGAAATGCACGCTATTAAAGTGGGTTGTGAGTTATGTCACAGATCGCATCTGACGAAAGATTGTGATTAAGCATCAATGAAGGAACAGGCTAAATATCTGGGTTATGTAAAAAAGGGTGATTTTGCTCTTAGTGAATTTTCAGCTGGGAGACAGTTTTTCAATCAAGCAGGTAATTCGGGTGGTAATAATTATCAGAGTGGTAATCAGGGTTATCAAGGTAATCAGAAGGTATATCCGTACAGGCCGTCTGGGTTTAACAACAGAAATCAGCAAGCTCCGCCTAGAAATTTTCAGCAACCGATACAACCAGTACAATAGCCAGAAAATAAGATGCCTCTATTGGAAGAGTTGTTGAGGGGATTTATCATGAAAACTGATGAGAGTATTACTACTTTAAGACAGGATGGTGAGTTGACAAAGCAGCAAGTTAGGAGTCAACAGGCATCAATTCAGAATCTGGAACGTGATGTGGGTCGTATTGCTTAGTCTTTATTGGAGAGACCACCGGGTACACTTCCTTCTAACACGCAGCCCAATCTGAACAACAAAGGATCGGTTAGAAATGAGCAAGTGAATGCCATAACCACCCGAAGTGGTTTGGTCATTAATGAGGAGACACCAAAGTCTCCCACTATTATTTCTCCTACTATTTTACAGGTACTAGATGAAGAGGAGTTAAAAGACGAAAGCTCAAAAGATGATGAACCAAAAGCTCAGGAGCAAAAGGAGGATGATCCACCAGAGATCATAGCTAAGCCGCCATTGAAGGTGTATAGGGCACCTATTCCATATTCCAAAGCGGTAAAGAAAGATAAGTTGCAAAACCAGTACAATAAGTTCTTGGATATGATTAATCAGATCAGCATTAATATGCCATTGGCGGAAGTGATTAAAGGAATGCCCAATTAGGAGAAGTTTCTAAAGGACCTGATTTCTTTGAAAGGTAGGTACCAAGAGGTTTCATCTACATTCCTCAATGTTCGGCCATTTTGCAAAAGAAAAAGCTACCACCAAAATTAGGAGATCCAGGTAGTTTTATCATTCCTTATTTACTAGGTGACTCGGTAGTGTACGATGCACTAGCTGATTTAGGGGCAAGTGTTAATTTAATGCCCTATTCGTTGTATTTGAAACTTGGCCTAGGAGACTTGAAACCAACTAGAATGGGAATCCATTTGGCCAACCATTCTTTTGACACTCCCATAGGTATAGCCGAAGACTTGATTGTAAGAGTTAGCCACCCTTGTCCAAACAAGGAGCCATTAGTTTTTCCAGCTGACTTTGTAGTGCTTGAAATGAAAGAGGACACAAAGGTCCCAATCATTCTAGGTCGTCCATTCCTAAACACCGCGGATGCTATTATTCATGTCCAACAAAATACTTTGAGCATAGGTGTAGGTGACGAGAGGGTGATTTTTCATGTAGACAAGGCTATGAAACGACCTAAGTCTAATGAAATTACTTGTTTTAAAATTGATTTAATAGACTTGTGTGTTGAGAATGATGTGCAGGATTCTTTGAAAGATAGTGTTACAGGTTTAGTAGATGCAAAGGAGGTTGAGTTTGAGAGTAAAGAAGATTTTTAACTAAAGACGATTCGGGTTGATGAATCAAAGTGTGAAAAGAAGGGTAACATGGATGAATGGTTCGATAGAAATGTTGAAATTGGTAATGTAATTGATTACGACACTTGGGATTATGATGGGCGTTTCGAAGATGCACCTGATGATATAGATTCTGTGGTAATTTCAGATGAATGTTGTGGTGAAACCCATAAAGAATTGTCTTCAGAAGAAAGTTTGAATGGTGGACCGGTGATTCTTTGCCAGGAAGAGGATCCGGGTGAAGTTCTTTTCTAATTGAGTATTATTGGGGTGTTACCTCATTTTGCCAATGATCATTGGGAATTTAAAGTAATAGCTGATACCGGATCAACAATTAATATCATGTCCTACGAAATGTATGTTAGATTGTTTCATGGGAATTGTGCGCATTGTTCATTAGTTAAATCCGACTTAGTGATTACTTTAGGTGACAATACAAAGTGCAGGGCATATGGTTTACTTAGGGATGTAATGGTGAGCATTAAAGGAGTTTTTCTTGAGGTGCCATTCACAATTTTCGATATGCCGACAGATGAGGATATTCATTTATTAGTAGGTCGCGGCTTTATTGCAACTGCGGGTGGTAAAATTGACCTGGGGGCAGGAGCTATAACTTTTAAAGGCGTTAATGGTACGTTTAGGTTCTGTAACTCTGAAAATATGCGTTTCCCTTCAGCGTACATAGTCGAGAGGGAATTTGAGGATGGTTATTATGAAAGTGATGAGGATTCGAGCAGGGTTGAATCTATTCGAGTGAATATGGCAAAAGAGACATTAGAAACGAAGAAGAAAACGGATGTAGATGTAGAAGAAATTTGAGAGACTCTTGAGAAAATGTGAGGTAATAAAAATACATATAGGCTAATTAAGAATACGAAAAGTTCATTTGTTGATGAAGATGGATGGACGATTGAGGAGGTTGAATATGTTAAGCCTTAACCACAGTGCAGATTCAAGCCTCGTAGAAGACTTATAGATCCGGGAGAGTTTTCGGTTTTATGTGTGTTCCCAGGTAAAAAGATTTACTCGGCATTACTAGATTCAGGAGCTAGTATTAACATGATGCCATCTAAAATAGCAAAATCGTTGGGGATCAGAGAGCTAGTCTACACTACTACCAGCATCCGTTTTGAGAATCAAACCATTGATAACCAGGGATGGCGTTAGATGTACCCCTTAACATTCACGGTGATAGTTTCGAAGAACACTTTTTCATTATGGATGGTACAGCGGAAAAGAAAACATCGATAGTGTTGGGATGAGGATTCCTAGCAACCGCAAGAATAACCCTTGATTTCGACACAGGTACGATAGTGATAAGGGACGAAGATAGGAAGAACACCCTGGGAGATAGATTTGGGTATAGGTATGACTCTAGTAACATTGGAGTCAAGGAACCCGACAATTGCTAGTCATGGGAGAGGAGTCAAGTGCGCGACTCCAATTTAAACATCGCACAAATGTGTAAAATTTGTAAGTTTGTTTTTATTTTTATTTTTGCATACATCCTTAAAACAGAAAAAACCATAAAAAGTATAAAACTTTTTGAAAAAAAAAAGCTAGAGGTTGATCGCGGCCGCGACACATCCCATCATGACCGCGGTTTGGTGACAGAAATTCTATCCTTCAGATACAAGGTATATTGCGACCGCGATAAAAGCCATCGCGAACGCGGTTTGGTAACAGAAATCGAGTCAATCAGATACAAGGTGTATCGCGACCGCAACATAAATCATCGCGACCACGATCCAGGGTCAGAAAAAAAGCTGGTACCAGGTATCGGTCTATCGCGACCGCAATAAGACCCATAGCGACCGCGATACGGGCCTAGCTCAAAATCGTTTTTATTTTTAATTGTTGTTTTGTTTCAAATCACACACACACATACACACCCGCCAAATTCTTTAAGCTCCCACACTAAACCCTAATCGATTTTCACTTCAAATTAACATCAAATCCATCATTAATCATGGCTCCTAAGACAAAGGTAATGATTTAACATCCTTTCTATGTGTAATCTTTTTGAATTTTGATTTTGTAAGATCCTGTTTTCTCAGATGGATGGGACGCCGTCCAAAATGTGGGACACTGTCCTTTTTTGAAGGGCTGGATGCCGTCCAGTATTCTGGACGCCGTCCAGATGAACTGGCGGGCCAGCTGTTTTGTTTTTAGACATTTAAAAAGGGTATTTTGGTATTTTTCACATTGTGGACGACTTTAAGGCCCCAAGATCAGTTTGGTGGGTGACTTAACTCCTTTTTCATCTACCATATCCTTTTCACTTCAATTCTAGAGAGAGAGGAGGTTTTAGTGTGATAAAGCACAATCCAAAGAGGAAGAAGCTAGTTTCGAGTTTAAGCTCGAGTTCTAAAGTTGTTCCCTATGTCTCTAGCTACGTTGTGATAGCGTTGGTAAGTCCTAACTCTGTGTTTTGAGTTTTAATTGATTTATGGCTAGGGTTTGTACTTTTGAGACTTGTAAGACCCATTTGGAGGTTAAATTGGTGCATTTGGGTTAAATTGGTGCATGAAAACCCCAAGGCTTGAAATCTAGGGTTTGGTCTTGGATTTAGTGTTTGAAAGTGTTAATTTTGTTGTTAAAACACTAGTACACTTGTGAATTAGTGTAAGTTTGTTAATGGGTTCAAGTTTGACCAAATTTGTGGGTCTAAGTGTTAAAATGGGTCAAATGGGTAATGGTTGACCTAATTGGGTGAGATGGGTATGAAATACCCTAAGTTGGGTTAGTTGGGGTTAGTAGACTCTAATCACTAGCTTATAGCGACTAATGATGAGTCTTGGCCTTAAATGGGCAGTTTTGGTGTAAATTGATCATTTAATGCATTTGGGTCATTAAATGCTCAAAAGTTAAGTGTTGGTGGTTGGTTCCACAAGTTTGTGTATTGAATGTGTACTTAATGTATTAGGTACTTTGCTTTGAAGCGTACGGAAGTGTTTAATCATCACCGACGTGTTAAGGTGAGTGGAATAATTATGCTTGTACGTATATAATGTATTTATTTGTGTAGCGTGAAATGTGGGTTAGTCACGGTGTTTAAGACACCACATTCTACGTAACGAGTGGGATTGTCGCGGTGTTCAAGCCACCACTCATTGGTTTGATTGACATGTGGGATAGTCGCGGTGTTTAAGACACCACATTGTCATGGGAGTGAGATTATCGCGGTGTTCAAGACACCACTCATTGGTTTGATTGACGTGTGGGATAGTCGCGGTGTTTAAGACACCACATTTTCATGGGGGTGAGTTAGTCACGGGGTTTAAGACACCACTCATTAGTTAGTACGCGGTGTTAAGTACACTAATGGATGTTATGAACTCTGACTGTCTTTCGCGAGTACAGTTCCCTTGTACGATTGGTTAACCATTATTGTGTGAGTTTTGTATTAGCATATTTAATTGTGAACTTTATGCTATTGGTTTTGCTAGCTTATTGTGAATTACGGATACTAGTTTAGGCATAATATTTGCATGATTGTCGAATTGCTAGCTTGTATGCGGTATTGTGTAAGTGATTGCAAGTAAGTAGGTTGTGTATGTATAATTATTGCATTCACTAAGCGTTTTGCTTACCCTCTCATTGTTTACTCTTTTTAGACTCCGGCGTGGACAATGGTAAGGGCGTTTGTTTGGATTAGAGGCCTCCCTCTTTGTTTTGGATAGGGGATGCTTTTAGGAAGATTATTTTTGAAGTTCAACCGAGATGTGGGTAGTTTAACCCCAAACACCATGCTCTAGGTGTAGTTTGGAATTTAAACTCATATGGTCGAAACTTTTATTTTGAACGAAACTTGTAAGACGGGACATTGTGGGCCCGGTATCATGAAAACTTGTTTTAATGATGGAAATCTCTTAATTTTACTTATTATGTCATGTTATAAAAAGGGTTTCGTTTAAAAGTATCGGGAAGAGGGTTTTCCGCTCGTGTAAGTTGGACCCCGGGAACAGAATCTGGTAGTTCATTTGGACGCCGTCCAGATCTTCTGGACGGCGTCCTGGTCTTCATTGTTGGACGCCGTCCAGATAACTGGACGCCGTCCAGATGTATTGGTTCATAAAAAAAATTTAAGCGTGTTTTTGGAATAACGAAGTCGGGTCATTACAAGTGGTATCAGACAATGGTCTAAGGGATTTAGGCGACTTGAGATAGGTGCCTAGAATTAGACTTTATTGTGTATGCACTTTATGCGGGACTTGTAGGAGATGGGTCAGATCGGGGATTTGGTTAGTGCCTAGGTTTAGGTGAACTAACTATGCGCTAATTGTTTTGTGTTGTGTTTGCAATCATCAAGCGAGATAGACGTTGTACTAGCAAGTTAATGTGACGTGCTCGCGTAACAATGATTAGCTACGATTGTTGAGCAAGATGGGGCGGTGAGATGTATTTGTATATATGTGTTATGTCTTTTAGTTTCATGGTTTAACCTATCTCCGTTTTATAGAATGAAGATGAGAAACAGACATGATACCAATGAAGGAGGTACGAGCGAGGACTTCGAGTTTACGGCCAAGGTTGAGGCCATTTTGAAAAGGCATCACACGGCTTTCCTTGAGGACGTTAGGAAAATGTTTCTAGATTCGATTGACGAGTAAGTAGTTAATCTAGTTAAGGAACAAGTGAAGGTTGTTCTACTAGAAGATAATGTTGGAAGGCGGGACTTCTTTTATAAGAATTTCAAGGATTCTCAACTTCCCACCTTTGAAGGCGAACGGGACCCACTTAAGAGTGCCTGTTGGATCTCCGATATGGAGGGGGCTTTTCGTACTTGTGAATGCCCTCTTGGTAAGAAGACGAGGTATGGTTGTTGTAAAGACCCATCCTAATCCATCCGGACAAAGTCCATATCGATTATAAACGATTTACAACAGTTGATTACATCGCGAGGTACTTGACCTCTATATGATACATTTTACAAACATTGCATTCGTTTTTAAAAGACAAACTTTCATTACATCGATAGTTGACAGACATGTATAGCATTTCATAATATATCCAAATATAATTGACTTAATAATAATCTTGATGAACTCAACGACTCGAATGCAACTTTTTTTGAAATATGTCATGAATGACTCCAAGTACTATCTCTAAAATGAGCAAATACTCAGCGAAAGATTTCTTTCGTACCTGAGAATAAACATGCTTTCAAGTGTCATCCAAAAGGTTGGTGAGTTCATTAGTTTATCATAAATAATCATTTCATAACTTTTAATAGACCACAAGATTTCATATTTTCATTTCTCATAAACATACGTCCCATGCATAGAGATTAAAATATCATTCATATGGATTGAACATCTGGTAACCGACATTCACAGTATACATATAAGAATATCCCCATCATTCCGGGATCCTCCATCGAACATGATATACATTTCGAAGTACTAAAGCATCTGGTACTTTGGATGGGGCTTGTTGGGCCCGATAGATCTATCTTTAGAGTTCGCGTCAATTAGGGTGTCTGTTCCCTAATTCTTAGATTACCAGACTTAATAAAAAGGGGCATATTCGATTTCAATAATTCAACCATATAATGTAGTTTCAATTACTTGTGTCTATTTCGTAAAATAGTTATAAAAATTGCGCATGTATTCTCAGCCCAAAAATATAAAGGGTAAAAAGGTAAATGAAACTCACCGTATTGTATTTTGTAGTAAAAATATATATGACTATATTGAACAACTGAACAATGCAGGGTTGGCCTCGGATTCACGAACCTATATCAATTTTATATATTAAAACATATAATGAGCATATAATAGTATTCGACCCAGTTTATATATTAATTATATAATATATTATTGTTTAAAAAGTAATGTATTTATTATTCCAAATGTTATATATATCTATATATGTTATGAAAAATAGTAAATTAGATATACTTATGATATATGTAATAATTCTATAAATATCCTGTGTTTGTCAAAATAATAATTATAATCGTACTAAAATAATGATAATAATAATGATATAGTTGTTTTGATAATAATAATGATACTAGTAATAATAAGAATGATACTAATAATAATAAGGTTAAAATTTATAATTTTAATGTTAAAAATAATAACTTTATATATCTTTATACTGATCCTTATGACTTATAAACTTTGTAGTAGTAATTAATATCTTTCATCAGTTTTATTTTAACATCAGGATCTATAATATGTTTATAATATAACTTTAATTTTATTAGACTCTAGCTAAATACTTTTGAATTCTAAGATCATCATATTAATATTAACACTACCTTACTTAATAATAATAACAATAATAATAATAATAACGATAGATATAATGTCAATAATGGTTTTTACTTCTAATGATGCTACTAATAATAACCTAAATGATAATATTAATAATAATACTTATAATAATAATAATAATGATAAAGATGTTAATACTAAATATAATAAAAACACTAGTTATAACCATAATCATATTAACAATAAATGATAAATAATATTTGTATTAGAAATAATAATAATAATAAAAGTTATAGTTAATACTAATAATAATAATAATAATAATAATAATAATAATAATAATAATAATAATAATAATAATAATAATAATAATAATAATAATAATAATAATAATAATAATAATAATAATAATAATAATAATAAACTACCTCATAAAGTTTCATCAAAAAGAAATGGCAGGCATCAGACTCGAACTCGAATCCCTTGGATACCCATCACGAATCCAAACCAACTAGTCTAACCCATTTTATCTGATTTTATACCTTTATTAATTTATTTAATTCAATTTCCTGTTTCATCATCTTCTCCACCCCAAATAAATTTACCAGAGATCGAATCAAAACATAGACATTACATGTAATGGTTTATAAATTTCCCAGCGAGACAGAAACATTGATTACATGATCAAATCGTTTTAAAACAGAAAAATGATAACACAGAAAAATAGCTGTAACAGGAAAGTTCATTACGTATGAACTCAAAAACTGATTTCGAATCTAGAGGCCTTTATAGACCATGATCACAACACAAAACATGTTTCAAATACCTTTTAGAAACTTTCTGTAATCTTAATTTAACCTAAAACATCATAAGGATCACGAATTTCTCGATGAACCTTATTGTTGACTTTTGAAAATTAAATTTGACTCGAGAAATTTGGATTCGTTATAAGGATTCAGAATTTGAGATTTTACATACAGTTTGAATAAAAGATTTCTAACAACATTGCATTCACACATTTTGCAATTCATTAAAAATCGTTTTCATTGAAAAAATTAAGAAAAACAGGGCAGCAACAGTTTATTGGGTTTTTCTGTGAAATTCTTAATCGATTAAAGACTATAAGGGTTTGGATTGATAATGATAATAAAAGTGTTGAATGTGGTATTCAAATTAATCGACTAATTCCATCAGTATATATCCAAACTGATGGACAGGTTCAATAACCGTGACAGAAGGAAAAAAAATAAAAAATTGAAAAGTTATGTACGATCCTAATTACTTTTGAATACTTCTAAGATTGAATTGGATTTTGGTGACGATATTAGGAGACCAAAACAAAATAATACAACAGTTTGATAGGTGCAGTTAACAAATCTTGTACGATTAATCATAATATAAAGAATGTATACAATTTATATTAATAATTAATAATTATAATAATAATTATAATAATAATAATAATTAATAATGATACTAAAAATAAAATGATAATATTATTATTGTAAATAATGAAATGTATTATTTTCTAATAATTACAATGTTAAAAATGTTAATAATAATAATAAAATAGATTATATCATTAATAATAATAATATCAAAATAATATCAATAACTAGAATCATAATTATATCAATGATAATATTAGTAATAACAATATATATGATAGTTCTCATAATGTTACCTATAAATATAATGATAATTATTAATAACATTGTAAACATTGAAATTCTTAATAATAATAATAACTAATGACATTTAAATTGTAATTAGATTATACTTGTAATTATTCTTATCATAATATTTATAATTTGTATATGTTACAATGTACATATATTCATTAATTATGTATCGAAATCCTATATATATATATATATATATATATATATATATATATATATATATATATATATATATATATATATATATATATATATATATATATATATATATATATACATATCTACTAGGTTTTATTATATAACCTAATTTATTTTATGTCATTAATTCTAGAAACTAAATTGTATGATATTAATATTAAAAGTAATAGCAATTATTATTATAACAACTATGTTTAATATATTAATATTAAATGTTTTAGATTATGTAACATAACTATATAATATATTACATTTTATAATAATCATAACTAATAATAATGAAGATATAACATGCTATATGTTTCCATAACAATATTAATGTTATTGAAATATTATAACAAATATATTTTTATCTTGTGTTTACATCTAATTATTAATAGTACATATATTGAATATTTATTATTTATACATTTTATATATACATACATTTATTTATATAACTATATTTATTTACAAACAATTGTTTGTGAATCGTTGGGAATAGTCACAGACTAAATGGATACATGTAAACAGTTCAAAAATTTTGAGATTCAACATTATAGACTTTGCTTATCGTATCGAAATCAAATAAAGATTAAGTTTAAATTTGGTCGGAAATTCCCGGGTCATCACAGTACCTACCCGTTAAAGAAATTTCGTCCCGAGGAGGTGGTCATGGTTAACAATAAAAATGTTTTCATGCCCAATATTGAAATGTCCCGTTCTTATTGATTAAAAACATTCCATATTAATTGATTTCGTTGCGAGGTTTTGACCTCTATATGAGACGTTTTTCAAAGACTGCATTCATTTTTAAAACAAACCATAACCTTTATTTCATAGATAAAGGTTTTAAAAAGCTTTACGTAGATTATCAAATAATGATAATCTAAAATATCCTGTTTACACACGACCATTACATAATGGTTTACAATACAAATATGTTACAACAAAATAAGTTTCTTGAATGCAGTTTTTACACAATATCATACAAGCATGGACTCCAAATCTCGTCCTTATTTAAGTATGTGACAGCAGAAGCTCTTAATAATCACCTGAGAATAAACATGCTTAAAATGTCAACAAAAATGTTGGTGAGTTATAGGTTTAACCTATATATATCAAATCATAATAATAGACCACAAGATTTCATATTTCAATACCCATCCCATACATAGAGATAAAAGTCATTCATATGGTGAACACCTGGTAACCGACATTAACAAGATGCATATATAAGAATATCCCCATCATTCCGGGACACCCTTCGGATATGATATAAATTTCGAAGTACTAAAGCATTCGGTACTTTGGATGGGGTTTGTTAGGCCCAATAGATCTATCTTTAGGATTCGCGTCAATTAGGGTGTCTGTTCCCTAATTCTTAGATTACCAGACTTAATAAAAAGGGGCATATTCGATTTCGATAATTCAACCATAGAATGTAGTTTCACGTACTTATGTCTATTTTGTAAATCATTTATAAAACCTGCATGTATTCTCATCCCAAAAATATTAGATTTTAAAAGTGGGACTATAACTCACTTTCACAGATTTTTACTTCGTCGGGAAGTAAGACTTGGCCACTGGTTGATTCACGAACCTATAACAATATATACATATATATCAAAGTATGTTCAAAATATATTTACAACACTTTTAATATATTTTGATGTTTTAAGTTTATTAAGTCAGCTGTCCTTGTTAGTAACCTACAACTAGTTGTCCACAGTTAGATGTACAGAAATAAATCGACAAATATTATCTTGAATCAATCCACGACCCAGTGTATACGTATCTCAGTATTGATCACAACTCAAACTATATATATTTTGGAATCAACCTCAACCCTGTATAGCTAACTCCAACATTCACATATAGAGTGTCTATGGTTGTTCCGAAATATATATAGATGTGTCGACATGATAGGTCGAAACATTGTATATGTGTCTATGGTATCTCAAGATTACATAATATACAATAAAAGTTGATTAAGTTATGGTTGGAATAGATTTGTTACCAATTTTCACGTAGCTAAAATGAGAAAAATTATCCAATCTTGTTTTACCCATAACTTCTTCATTTTAAATCCGTTTTGAGTGAATCAAATTGCTATGGTTTCATATTGAACTCTATTTTATGAATATAAACAGAAAAAGTATAGGTTTATAGTCGGAAAAATAAGTTACAAGTCATTTTTGTAAAGGTAGTCATTTCAGTCGAAAGAACGACGTCTAGATGACCATTTTAGAAAACATACTTCCACCTTGAGTTTAACCATAATTTTTGGATATAGTTTCATGTTCATAATAAAAATTATTTTCTCAGAATAACAACTTTTAAATCAAAGTTTATCATAGTTTTTAATTAACTAACCCAAAACAGCTCGCGGTGTTACTACGACGGCGTAAATCCGGTTTTACGGTGTTTTTCGTGTTTCCAGGTTTTAAATCATTAAGTTAGCATATCATATAGATATAGAACATGTGTTTAGTTGATTTTAAAAGTCAAGTTAGAAGGATTAACTTTTGTTTGCGAACAAGTTTAGAATTAACTAAACTATGTTCTAGTGATTACAAGTTTAAACCTTCGAATAAGATAGCTTTATATGTATGAATTGAATGATGTTATGAACATCATTACTACCTTAAGTTTTTTGGATAAACCTAATGGAAAAGAGAAAAATGGATCTAGCTTCAACGGATCCTTGGATGGCTCGAAGTTCTTGAAGCAGAATCATGAGACGAAAACAAGTTCAAGTAACATCATCACTTGAAATAAGATTGTTATAGTTATAGAAATTGAACCAAAGTTTGAATATGATTATTACCTTGTATTAGAATGATAACCTACTATAAGAAACAAAGATTTCTTGAGGTTGGATGATCACCTTACAAGATTGGAAGTGAGCTAGCAAACTTGAAAGTATTCTTGATTTTATGTAACTAGAACTTGTAGAATTTATGAAGAACACTTAGAACTTGAAGATAGAACTTGAGAGAGATCAATTAGATGAAGAAAATTGAAGAATGAAAGTGTTTGTAGGTGTTTTTGGTCATTGGTGTATGGATTAGATATAAAGGATATGTAATTTTGTTTTCATGTAAATAAGTCATGAATGATTACTCATATTTTTGTAATTTTATGAGATATTTCATGCTAGTTGCCAAATGATGGTTCCCACATGTGTTAGGTGACTCACATGGGCTGCTAAGAGCTGATCATTGGAGTGTATATACCAATAGTACATACATCTAAAAGCTGTGTATTGTACGAGTACGAATACGGGTGCATACGAGTAGAATTGTCGATGAAACTGAACGAGGATGTAATTGTAAGCATTTTTGTTAAGTAGAAGTATTTTGTTAATGTGTATTGAAGTCTTTCAAAAGTGTATAAATACATATTAAAACACTACATGTATATACATTATAACTGAGTCGTTAAGTCATCGTTAGTCGTTACATGTAAGTGTTGTTTTGAAACCTTTAGGTTAACGATCTTGTTAAATGTTGTTAACCCAATGTTTATAATATCAAATGAGATTTTAAATTATTATATTATCATGATATTATCATGTATGAATATCTCTTAATATGATATATATATACATTAAATGTATTTACAACGATAATCGTTACATATATGTCTCGTTTAAAAATCATTAAGTTAGTAGTCTTGTTTTTACATACGTAGTTCATTGTTAATATACTTAATGATATGTTTACTTATCATAGTATCATGTTAACTATATATATATATCCATATATATGTCATCATATAGTTTTTACAAGTTTTAACGTTCGTGAATCACCGGTCAACTTGGGTGGTCAATTGTCTATATGAAACATATTTCAATTAATCAAGTCTTAACAAGTTTGATTGCTTAACATGTTGGAAACATTTAATCATGTAAATATCAATCTCAATTAATATATATAAACATGGAAAAGTTCGGGTCACTACAGTACCTACCCGTTAAATAAATTTCGTCCCGAAATTTTAAGCTGTTGAAGGTGTTGACGAATCTTCTGGAAATAGATGCGGGTATTTCTTCTTCATCTGATCTTCACGCTCCCAGGTCAACTCGGGTCCTCTACGAGCATTCCATCGAACCTTAACAATTGGTGTCTTGTTTTGCTTAAGTCTTTTAACCTCACGATCCATTATTTCGACGGGTTCTTCGATGAATTGAAGTTTTTCGTTGATTTGGATTTCATCTAACGGAATAGTGAGATCTTCTTTAGCAAAACATTTCTTCAAATTCGAGACGTGGAAAGTGTTATGTACAACCGCGAGTTGTTGAGGTAACTCAAGTCGGTAAGCTACTGGTCCGACACGATCAATAATCTTGAATGGTCCAATATACCTTGGATTTAATTTCCCTCGTTTACCAAATCGAACAACGCCTTTCCAAGGTGCAACTTTAAGCATGACCATCTCTCCAATTTCAAATTCTATATCTTTTCTTTTAATGTCAGCGTAGCTCTTTTGTCGACTTTGGGCGGTTTTCAACCGTTGTTGAATTTGGATGATCTTCTCGGTAGTTTCTTGTATAATCTCCGGACCCGTAATCTGTCTATCCCCCACTTCACTCCAACAAATCGAAGACCTGCACTTTCTACCATAAAGTGCTTCAAACGGCGCCATCTCAATGCTTGAATGGTAGCTGTTGTTGTAGGAAAATTCTGCTAACGGTAGATGTCGATCCCAACTGTTTTCGAAATCAATAACACATGATCGTAGCATGTCTTCAAGCGTTTGTATCGTCCTTTCGCTCTGCCCATCAGTTTGTGGATGATAGGCAGTACTCATGTCTAGACGAGTTCCTAATGCTTGCTGTAATGTCTGCCAGAATCTTGAAATAAATATGCCATCCCTATCAGAGATAATAGAGATTGGTATTCCATGTCTGGAGACGACTTCCTTCAAATACAGTCGTGCTAACTTCTCCATCTTGTAATCTTCTCTTGTTGGCAGGAAGTGTGATGATTTGGTGAGACGATCAACTATTACCCAAATAGTATCAAAACCACTTGCAATCCTTGGCAATTTAGTGATGAAATCCACGGTAATGTTTTCCCATTTCCATTCCAGGATTTCGAGTTGTTGAAGTAGACCTGATGGTTTCTGATGCTCAGCTTTGACCTTAGAACACGTCAAACATTCTCCTACGTATTTAGCAACATCGGCTTTCATACCCGGCCACCAAAAATGTTTCTTGAGATCCTTGTACATCTTCCCCATTCCAGGATGTATTGAGTATCTGGTTTTATGAGCTTCTCTAAGTACCATTTCTCTCATATCTCTAAATTTTGGTACCCAAATCCTTTCAGCCCTATACCGGGTTCCGTCTTCCCAAATATTAAGATGCTTCTCCGATCCTTTGGGTATTTCATCCTTTAAATTTCCCTTTTTTAAAACTCCTTGTTGCGCCTCCTTTATTTGAGTAGTAAGGTTATTATGAATCATTATATTTATAGATTTTACTCGAATGGGTTCTCTGTCCTTCCTGCTCAAGGCATCGGCTACCACATTTGCCTTCTCCGGGTGGTAACGAATCTCAAAGTCGTAATCATTCAATAATTCAATCCATCTACGCTGCCTCATATTCAGTTGTTTCTGATTAAATATGTGTTGAAGACTTTTGTGGTCGGTATATATAATACTTTTGACCCCATATAAGTAGTGCCTCCAAGTCTTTAATGCAAAAACAACCGCGCCTAATTCCAAATCATGCGTCGTATAATTTTGTTCGTGAATCTTCAATTGTCTAGACACATAAGCAATCACCTTCGTTCGTTGCATTAATACACAACCGAGACCTTGCTTTGATGCGTCACAATAAATCACAAAATCATCATTCCCTTCAGGCAATGACAATATAGGTGCCGTAGTTAGCTTTTTCTTCAATAACTGAAACGCTTTCTCTTGTTCATCATTCCATTCAAATTTCTTCCCTTTATGCGTTAATGCAGTCAAGGGTTTTGCTATTCTGGAAAAGTCTTGGATGAACCTTCTGTAGTAACCAGCTAGTCCTAAAAACTGGCGTATGTGTTTCGGAGTTTTCGGAGTTTCCCACTTTTCAACAGTTTCTATCTTTGCCGGATCCACCTTAATACCTTCTTTATTCACTATGTGACCGAGGAATTGAACTTCTTCCAACCAAAATGCACACTTTGAAAACTCAGCGTACAATTCTTCCTTCCTCAATACTTCTAACACCTTTCTCAAATGTTCACCGAGTTCTTGGTCATTCTTTGAGTAAATAAGTATGTCATCAATGAAAACAATGACAAACTTGTCAAGGTATGGTCCACACACTCGGTTCATAAGGTCCATGAACACAGCTGGTGCATTAGTTAAACCAAACGGCATGACCATAAACTCGTAATGACCGTAACGTGTTCTGAAAGCAGTCTTTGGAATATCATCTTCTTTCACCTGCATTTGATGATACCCGTAACGTAAGTCAATCTTTGAATAAACAGACGAGCCTTGTAGTTGATCAAATAAGTCGTCGATTCTCGGTAGTGGGTAGCGGTTATTGATGGTAAGTTTGTTCAACTCTCGGTAGTCGATACACAACCTGAATGTACCATCTTTCTTCTTGACAAACAAAACAGGAGCTCCCCACGGTGATGTGCTTGGTCGAATGAAACCACGCTCTAAAAGTTCTTATAATTGGCGTTGCAGTTCTTTCATCTCGCTGGGTGCGAGTCTGTAAGGAGCACGAGCTATTGGTGCAGCTCCTGGTACAAGATCTATTTGAAATTCAACAGATCGATGTGGGCGTAATCCCGGTAATTCTTTCGGAAATACATCGGGAAATTCTTTTGCAATGGGAACATCATTGATGCTCTTTTCTTCAGTTTGTACTTTCTCGACGTGTGCTAGAACAGCATAGCAACCTTTTCTTATTAGTTTTTGTGCCTTCAAATTACTAATAAGATGTAGCTTCGTGTTGCCCTTTTCTCCGTACACCATTAAGGGTTTTCCTTTTTCTCGTATAATGCGAATTGCATTTTTGTAACAAACGATCTCTGCTTTCACTTCTTTCAACCAGTCCATACCGATTATCACATCAAAACTCCCTAACTCTACTGGTATCAAATCAATCTTAAATGTTTCGTTAACCAGTTTAATTTCTCGATTCCGACATATATTATCTGCTGAAATTAATTTACCATTTGCTAATTCGAGTAAAAATTTACTATCCAAAGGCGTCAATGGACAACTTAATTTAGAACAAAAATCTCTACTCATATAGCTTCTATCCGCACCCGAATCAAATAAAACGTAAGCAGATTTATTGTTAATAAGAAACGTACCCGTAACAAGCTCCGGGTCTTCCTGTGCCTCTGCCGCATTAATATTGAAAACTCTTCCGCGACCTTGTCCATTCGTGTTCTCTTGGTTCGGGCAATTTCTAATAATGTGGCCCGGTTTTCCACATTTATAACAAACTACATTGGCATAACTTGCTCCGACACTACTTGCTCCGCCATTACTCGTTCCGACACCATTTGTTCCTTTCGTTCTATTAACCCCTGGTCCGTAGACCTCACACTTCGCCGCGCTATGACCATTTCTTTTACACTTGTTGCAAAATTTGGTGCAGAACCCCGAATGATACTTTTCACACCTTTGGCATAGCTGCTTCTGATTGTTGTTGTTGTTGCGGTTATTATTGTTGTTGGGATGATTGTTGTAGTTGCTGTTGTTGTTGTTGTTGTTGTCGTTGTTGGGCCGTTTGTTGTAGTTGCGATTGATGTTGCGATTGTTGGGATAACTGTTGCGATTATTGTTGTAATTGCTGTTGTTGTTGTATTGGTGATTCTTATCACCGTTTTCCTCCCACTTTCTTTTTGACTTGCTTCACATTGGCCTCTTCAGCAGTCTGTTCTTTAATTCTTTCTTCAATCTGGTTCACTAGTTTGTGAGCCATTCTACATGCCTATTGTATGGAGGCGGGCTCGTGTGAACTTATATCTTCTTGGATTCTTTCCGGTAATCCTTTCACAAACGCGTCGATCTTCTCTTCCTCATCTTCGAATGCTCCCGGACACAATAGGCACAATTCTGTGAATCGTCTTTCATACGTGGTAATATCAAATCCTTGGGTTCGTAACCCTCTAAGTTCTGTCTTGAGCTTATTGACCTCGGTTCTGGGACGGTACTTCTCGTTCATCAAGTGCTTGAATGCTGACCACGGTAGTGCGTACGCATCGTCTTGTCCCACTTGCTCTAGATAGGTATTCCACCATGTTAACGCAGAACCTGTGAAGGTATGCGTAGCGTACTTCACTTTGTCCTCTTCAGTACACTTACTTATGGCAAACACCGATTCGACCTTCTCGGTCCACCGTTTCAATCCGATTGGTCCTTCGGTTCCATCAAATTCCAAAGGTTTGCAGGCAGTGAATTCTTTGTAGGTGCATCCTACACGATTTCCTGTACTGCTAGATCCAAGGTTATTGTTGGTATGTAGCGCAGCCTGTACTGCGGCTATGTTTGAAGCTAGAAAAGTACGGAATTCCTCTTCATTCATATTCACGGTGTGTCGAGTAGTCGGTGCCATTTCCTTCAAAATAATCAAATGGAACAAGTTAATCATACAGAATATTAAGAGTAGTTAATAGTATTTCGTAGCATAATATGAACTCATTTATAAAATCTTTTTCTTCATATTAGCGTTTTATAAGTTTAAATTCGGGTAGTACCTACCCGTTAAGTTCATACTTAGTAGCTAATATACAATTCAACTACTACAATTCTATATGAAAAACTGATTATAATAATATTTCGCGTTCAAACTTTTACACAATATTTTACAAACTTACAATACCGCTTATTTTACATATAGCATGAAATATAGCACACAATAAATTTGATACAAGATGGTTGTGAAGATAATTCTAGCTAGTACACAAGTCGTTCAGCAAAGGCAATAAAGACACGTAATTCATACGTCCAGAAACAAGTCATGCATTCTGGTTTTACTAGGATTACTTCCCATCCTTGGTCTTGTGGAACATAACCGTTATGGCCGTTGATAAGACAGCGTGTTGTAACGTCGTCAAAGGGACGAGGGTTACGTAATGTCCAACAGTCCCGTAACAATCTAAAAACCTCATTTCTTACCCCAATTACCGACTCCGTCACTTGTGGAAATGTTTTGTTTAATAGTTGTAGCCCGATGTTCTTGTTCTCACTTTGGTGAGAAGCGAATATTACTAACCCGTAAGCATAAGATGCTTCTTTATGTTGCATGTTAGCCGCTTTTTCTAAATCACAAAGTCCAATATTCGAATATATTGAGTCAAAATAATTTCTTAACCCATTGCGTAAAATAGCATTTGGGTTCCTGATGTCGTAGGGGGTGTATACAAAATAATATTTTTTTTAGTGCGAAAATACTATTAAATACGATACAATTTTACACAAGATATTTATTTATTTATAGAATGGATATACTTAAACCTTGCTACAACACTTATAGGCAGTGTACCTAATCGTACAGTAGTGTAGTTTTTAGTAAGTCCGGTTCGTTCCACAGGGAATCTTTTTTTTAAACAAAGCTCAACGCTATATTAGTTTACTTTTATAAAAATACAACTATATATATAAGTAATATTATTATTATAAAGGGGGGTTTTTATCGTTTAATGACCGGTTTGTCGATTTTAAAACTTTAGTCGCAGTTAAAACCAAATGTAAAATATTAAAAATAAATACAAGACTTAAATTAAAGCATGAAGTAAATAACGATAAATGAAATTGCGAATAATAAAAGTGCGATAAAATAAACTTGCGATAATTAAAAAGTACGATAATTAAAAGTGCGATTAAATACAATAACAATAAAAATGCGATAATTAGAAGTGCAATTAAATATAAAATAAAGGAAATTAAATATGAAATAAAAGAATTATGCTTATTTAAACTTCCGTAATCATGATGTTTGACGTGTTGATTTTTGTTTTATGCCCATGGGTTAATTGTCCTTTGTCCTGGATTATTTAATATGTCCGTCTGGTTTTTGTCCATAACAGTCCATCAGTCATAAATATAAAGTGCGAGTGTCCTCGTCAAATTATCCTTATACCCGAAGTTAAATATTCCAACTAATTGGGGACTTAAACTGTAACAAGATTTTAATACTTTGTTTAATAATTACACCAGGATGTCGACTGAGTGTAACCCAAGGTTTTAATATTTTGTTATCAATTATACCAAGTGTCCTTTGTACATAATTTCACCCCTGTTTTAATTATTCTAGTGGCTATTAATCCATTCCCGTGTCCGGTTAAATGAACGATTATTCGTACATATAAATACCCCGCCCATCGTGTCCGATTGAGTGTATATGGTAATTTATAGGGACGCCTAATTATAAATCTTTATATTAACATTAACAAACTATCATTTAGTTAAACAAATATAAAGCCCATTAATAGCTCATAGTCTAATTTCCACAAGTGTCGTTCTTTTGTCTAAACCCCAATTATGGTACAAAGCCCAATTACCCAATTTTAGTAATTAGCCCAACATCATGATTACTTCGTTTTAAATAAGCATAATAATAACTTAGCTACGAGACATTAATATAAAAAGGTTGAACATAACTTACAATGATTAAAAATAGCGTAGCGTTACACGGACTTAATTTCGACTTACACCCTTACAATATTCGCTAACATACCCTTATTATTAGAATTATAATTAAAATTAAAATTAAAATATAAATTATAAATATAAATATATCGTATGAATGAGGAGAAAAAAGATGATGAAAATGATCAGAATTCGGTTTGCTTTATAGGGAGTTTTAAAACTGGGGGCTCCGCGACTCGCGGCCATTTTGGCCTTCAAACTCCGCGAGTCGCGGAGAATGAAATTACAGCTCACATCTTTGGAGTCTTTCTCTGCCGACGGTTTTTATTTATAAATATAATATATATATATAATTAATATAATTAATATAATTAATTATATATTATATTATATTTATATACATAGTTAACTTGTAATTTTTAGTCCGTTGCGTCGAGCGTTGAGAGTTGACTCTGGTCCCGGTTCTGGATTTTTGAACGTCCTTGCGTACAATTTTATATTTTGAACTTTGCGTTTTGAATCTTGTACTCTTGTAATTTCGAGACGTTTCTTATCAATAATTGGAACCTCTTTGATTGTCTTTTGTTCTTTTGAGCTTTTTGGTCGTTTGCGTCTTCAATTCGTCGAATCTGTCTTTTGTCTTCACCTTTTATTATTTAAACGAATATCACTTGTAAATAGAACAATTGCAACTAAAAGCTTGTCTTTCTTGAGGAATAATGCTATGAAATATATGTTCGTTTTTAGCATTATCAAATATTCCCACACTTGAGCGTTGCTTGTCCTCAAGCAATATCGTCTTGAAATACTAGACTCACTTCTTTATTCTTCACACTTTGTACATCAGTGATTTCTATACGGCGGTATAAACAATGGTAGTAACGATATGGTTTACAGTCCCACATGACTATAAAAATTTAGATCCATTAAGGAAATTGGATCTTTATGAAAACATTTGATCTTTTGAAAATTAAATCTAGTTTTTACCCTAGATAAGTTTTCCGGAATAACCCTTTACCGGTGTTTGCAAAATATTTTTGTGGGTTTGGTGGGTTTCAGATTTGAAAATTTTAGCTCAAAACTTGCGGTTTTGTGTCACCCACTTGCTAACCTTGTATTTGGAAAGCAACACGTCCAGTTTACTTGTCCCGTATATTACCTTTCGGTAAACTACCGTCCGGTTGAAAGGAAAGCGTTGAACAAGCAACTGTTAAGGCAATGTCCCCTGACATGCTTTTAATTATGGTCTATAACATGTCGGACGCAATTACTATCCTTGGTAGGAGCAATAGTAAAGTTCACCCTTATGATTTTTCGGTATGGCACAAGGTCCTGTCTTTGACCACTATGCAACCACCGTTCTTACGGTTGACACCCGATTTAGTTCAGGTGACCTAATGAATTTCAGGTGAATTCCTAGGATTTTACGTTCAATGGTAATGAACGCATTGAAAATGGGTTTTCAGAAAACAAATCGGTTTATAATTTTGATCAAAATATTTTCTCGTTCAAGCTCGAGTTTAGATATCATTGAATTCCATGAGTTTTAATTCTCAATCTTTAAGGTCAATCTCTATGATTGAGTAATATCAGTCTTAAAAGCTGATTTTTAATCTTTAAGGAGATTATCCTTTCTGGGGATCTGATTCATTAGTCTTATCCGGCTAATTTGCATGGTGCCCCCCATTGTACGAGATAAATCCTTCTCATGGTTAGGATAAATCTGACCACTTGGCGACCCTGTTTAATGCTGAGGTCCGTGGATTTCCTGCTGATTTTAGTGATGACTTTTCTAGATTTTTCGTCAACCTACAGCTGGTCTGGACGACAACTTCATGACCTAAATCAAGAAGCGCGTTTCTTTTTCGGAAGACTTTACTTCCTTTTAATGATGGAATTGATTCATCGTGTAGATCCATCTTTTCTTTTCTTTCATTGGGTAAAACAATTTAGTTTAGTCCAAAGCAAAAGTATTTTCAGTTATTTGTTACAGATATATGTGACATATGTTTAAGATAACTTGGTAAATTTTCCCACACTTGGCTTTTATTTTCCTTTTTATCGTCCTCTATTCCATTTTAAATGAATTTTAACATTTTAGTTTGTTTCTCAATTTATGTCCTTTCCGAGGTAACAATAATTTCGGTGTTAAAACCTAGTTTTATCGTTCATAAATATGTATAAACATGAATTTGAGTTCATTTAATTGAAATTTTTTTAAAAATTTTACTAGAATTGGATAGTCAGTATATAAGACTAGGGCTGTTCTTTATTATCAGAGAGCACTAGATTCTAATACAACTACTACTTTACTAGTATTTTTAATGGTAACCAAGTGTATAAAGTAAAAAATTTTAAAATCCGAAAGAATTTAACCCCTTCCCACACTTAAGATCTTGCAATGCCCTCATTTGCAAGAAATCAGTAACAATTTAAATTATTGAGGGTGATTTGTGTGAAAATGATTAAATTTTTACCAAAGTTTATAAATATATTGGCGTTTGTTTGCTGAATGATAAATGGTGCACATCATTTGTTCATTCCGTCTTGTTGTTATTTCACATATATTTTGCATCTTGTCGTCAAAATTAGTTGCTTTTGCTGAACTTAATGCCAGTCTTTGAAAATGCGTTGTTTTACCCTGTTGTGTACATAAGACAAACTGCAAACATATATACATATTTTTGAAGTTTGGTATATTACCCCACATTCAAAAATTATTAAAATCTAAGAATAAAAGTTAGATAATTATAAAAATGATTACAATATTAACAAAAGTATTAAACGTATCAATAATTACAAATTACAAAAAAAAAAAAAAAATAAGTATACTAGGGATGATACTGGTACCAATAGGGGTTCCAGGCATAACCATAGGTGCTATAGAATGCTTCGGCAGGGTCATACGTAGGATACGGTGGCTGCATCTCTATAGACCAGGGAGGGAAGATGGGTTTCGGTGTAGGAATATAGTTTCTACCTATATGTTGGCAATGAGCTATGATTTGGTTCTGATGAACTTGCCAATCTTCAAATGCTCTATGTCTAGCATTTTCGTATTCCTGAGAAGCTATAAACCTTTGCATTTCTTGCATCTCATTCCCCCCTCCTACATTACCTTACTGTTGGTTTCTCTCCACCTGTGGATGTCTACCATGGTATCGTACTGCGGCGTTATTTCGCCTCTTCAAAACTTTCGCACCATGGTATACATTTAAACCTATAGTATCGCGGGGTTCTGGTTCTTCTACTAATAATCCCCCCCGACTTATATCCACACCGAGATATTCACCAATCAAAGTAATAAAAATACCACCTCCTATTATGCTATGCGGTCGCATCCCCCGAACCATAGCTGATAAATAATAACCCACACAATACGGTATACTTACAGCGCTTTGTGGGTCTCGAATACACATATGGTAAAACAAATCTTGTTCATTTACCTTTTCCTTGTTTTTACCCCTTTGTGTAATCGAATTAGCTAAAAACCTATGAATCACTCTTAATTCGGCTCTATCTATATCCAAATAAGATTAATTTCCCCCTTTGAAACGGTGATGGCTTGTCATTTGACTCCACACACCGTGTGTATCAAAATTTTCATCTATCTTTCTAACGTTTAGTATCAACCCTCTACAATCAGCGGATGCTAACTCCTCAGGCGTATATATACGTAAAGCCTGAGCCATGTCCAGTAAAGACATGTGGCGCATCGAACCGCCTAACAAAAATCTAATAAAAGAACGATCGGTTAAACTAGCTACCCGATCATTCAACTCTATACTACACAACAATTCTTCATACCATACTTTATATACAGGTCTACACATGGTGAATAAACGTACCCAGTCATTAAAAGTAGAATTACCATACCTCTGTACAAGTAATTCCCTAATTGGCCCGGCCAATTCTACAGCTTCTAAGGGTCCCCATTCTATGACCCTCGGTACCTCAACAACCTTAGAATGAAGAGTATGCAAACCCTTTTGATATTTTGGATAATCTATCCAAAGTCTGTCAAATCTCAGGTTCGGGTGCAATTCTTCCAAGTGCATATCAGAAAAGGTAATGACTGGATGAGGTATATCCTGCTTGTAGTAGTTATCCACCTCCTGTTGTTCCATATTCTCAGCAGGAGCATTGCGGGCTTGGGATGAAGATTCACCCCTTTCAGTCTGCAAAACATATCAAATACAATTTTTGTGCATCCAAATATGCATTAGTGTCAGCAAAATCATCAATCAAAATAATTATAATGACATGATCAATTTATATCAAACTTAAGCTCATTTTCATATTTTCATAAAATCTACACTTTTTCAAATAAGCATATACGAAAATGTTCGCCAAGTTCATAAGCATTCAATTCAAATAACATGTCAAAATAATCATTACTAGCAATTAAACAAGTTTCAAATGGCATTATCTCTCAAAAATCAAGTTCATGAATTTTAGACTTGAAAAAGTCCACTTTAATTCTCAAAATCATGTTTAGGCTCAAAGTTTGAATCATTTAACTACCTAGACATGTTACACTACCTAATTTAGCAACAATTCATGACAAAAATCCGCCATAACCTGTTTATATCAAAAAGCCCCAAATTTACTCAAGAACACAAACCCTAGATTACTCAAAATTTGAAGTTT
The DNA here is from genome assembly GCF_046630445.1 of Rutidosis leptorrhynchoides. Classification (NCBI taxonomy): domain Eukaryota; kingdom Viridiplantae; phylum Streptophyta; class Magnoliopsida; order Asterales; family Asteraceae; genus Rutidosis; species Rutidosis leptorrhynchoides. Next base: position 356,584,937 of record NC_092334.1, on the reverse strand, counting down.
AAAGCTTCTAATCATGTTAAATAGCATCAATCTAGGTTATACAAGCATAATACATAAACAATTTAATCATAATTACACTAAAAAGGATCAAAATCAAATTGGGGAAAAAATTGCTCAAGAACACAAAATTTCGGATTAAATGGTGTTTAGGTGTAGAAATTTACCGTTTTTCTTGAGTAATTCCTAGATAGCATCCTTCTCAACATGATTTTAGTAAAAGATTTGGTGATTAACGATTAAAAATTGTGATTTTGGGGTGTATTTTTCGGGTTTTTCGCGCAGGTTTTCGCAGTGTTTTTTTTTTCTGTTTTGGGACGGATCAGTTCGGGTGTTTATATTTTTTTCTGATTTTTCGACCCCTCCGCGAGTCGCGGAGATTAAAGCTCCAAACTCCGCGAGTCGCGAAGTTTGGTATATATATATATATATTTTTTTTTTTATAATCTTCAACTTATAAAACAATTAAGTAAATAATTTTTAAAATTTTGTTTTCCTTATTATTGAGGACGAGGTCGTTTCGGATCGATTTCCTAGTCTGTCCCTCGACAAAATTTTAAAATTTGTCTTTTTGTAGCGATTGTTTTAAAAGCTAAGATTTTTGGTTTTTTAATGTTTTTGGCATACTTTAAATCAATAAGATTAAAAATAATGATAATAAAAGTTCTCGTCCCTCCCTTGGGTAAAGTAATTTCGGTTCAAAGACCTAGTCTTCAACTTACGACGAATTTTAAAAATCATATTTTTAACTTAATGAGATAAAGTAAATTTTTGTTTTTAAATTCACACAACTTAAATATAAAATTCAAAATTAATATTAAAAATTCACACCAAACTTAAAATTTGAAATGCATAAAATTAAAAATTCATATTTTAAAAATTCACACCAAACTTAATTTAAAAATTCATATTATAAATTCACACCAAACTTATATTAATTTTTCAAATATTTACAATTTTAAAAATATTTTTTTTACAAAGTTTACAATATTAATTTAAGATTTATATATTAATTTTAAAAAAAACATGGTAAAAATAAAATTAAAAATCTTTTTGTCTTTTTATCCCACTTTAATCAATCAAATATTATCAAAAATATGCGCCCCTCTTTTTGGTAAAGTAATTTCGGTTCCAAGACCTAATTTAACTCATGATGAATTTTTGAAATATTTTGTGTTGATTGATTAAAGATATTTATACCTTAAGAATAAACGTTAAATTTCGCAGTGATGTAATAAATTTTTGAATGATATCAATAATTTCGGTCGCCAAACCTAATTTTATTTAATACCAATTTAATACTTTTTAGCGAACAAATTAGCGTTTATTATCAAAAGGTTAAAAATAAAATAAATAAAAGTAAAAACTGTACAGACATACCTGTGAAATAGATTTCTTAGTTATATGATCTATCCCATTCATAAGATAGTCGGTTTAATTGGTTTTCCATGGCTACATAGGCGTAACCTCGAGCATTTAGTGTCTTTTCTTCTAAACATATGAACGGTCCGTCTCTGCATAAAGTAACAAATTCGGTATTTGAATAGGTTTGATTATTTGAACATTTACCTCCATGTGACCATTTTCCGCATTTGTGACATCTTTCTAGGTGTCGTGCTCTTCTTTTCGCTGCGGATTTTGATTTTCCTTTACCAAATTGTAACTTATTATCTTCGCATCTGGATTCTTTTCTAACTCCGTCCATTCTTTCTCTGATTACTGATACTAATTCACTCGGTAGTATGTCATTATTATGTTTAGTGATCAAAGCGTGTAGCATTAGACCATGGTTTAGTTCACAGGCAGTCTTCATTTTGTAAAAACCTAAAAAAAAATAAAAATTCAGAATGGGGGGGAGAAGACTAGTTCTTTAGGGTCTGCTAGGGAAAGACCATTCGGGTTCCATTTTCGAGAACTACACGAAAACAGACAATCTAACTCTAACAGAAATACATATTATCCTTTAAAGACTTGATTCTCCCCACACTTAGTTAGCTGTGGTGTCGAAATTGTGATTAACTTCGTTGTCGACTTCCATCGGACCATGTATGTAATGTTTAACTCCGTGACCATTAACTTTAAATTCAATCCCATTTGAATTTATTAATTCTATCGTTCCGTATGGGAAAACTCTTTTGACTATGAATGGTCCAGACCATCTTGATTTCAATTTTCCAGGAAATAGCTTGAATCGTGAATTGAAAAGAAGAACTCTGTCTCCTTCTTTAAATTCTTTTGAACTTTTGATTCTTTTATCATGCCATTTCTTCGTTCTTTCTTTATAGATTAACGAATTATCGTATGCTTCATGTCTTAATTCTTCTAATTCGTTTAGTTGACTTAATCGTAGACGTCCGGCTTCATGTAAATCAAGATTACATGTCTTCAAAGCCCAAAATGCTTTGTGTTCAATTTCTACTGGAAGATGACATGCTTTTCCATAAACAAGTCTAAAAGGTGTGGTTCCAATTGGAGTTTTGTAGGCTGTTCTAAAAGCCCAGAGTGCATCCTCCAATTTAATGGACCATTCCTTCGGATTTGATCCTACGGTTTTCTCTAGAATACGTTTTAAAGCTCGGTTGGTATTTTCAACTTGTCCACTTGTTTGTGGATGATATGCGGTGGAGATTTTATGAGTTACTCCATATCTTTTAAGAACTTTCTCAAGTTGATTATTACAGAAATGAGTACCCCGATCACTTATTAAAGCTTTCGGTGTTCCAAACCTTGCAAAAAGACGTTTTAAAAAGTTGACTACAACTCGTGCATCGTTAGTTGGGAGAGCTTGTGCTTCCGCCCATTTAGATACATAATCAATGGCTACGAGTATATATAGATTATTATGAGATTTTGGAAATGGACCCATAAAGTCAATACCCCAAATGTCAAATACTTCACATACTTGGATGACATTTTGTGGCATTTCATCACGTTGACTTATTTTTCCGGCCCTTTGACATGCATCACAGGATTTGCAAAGAAGGTGTGCGTCTTTGTAAATTGTAGGCCAATAGAATCCAGCTTCATAAACTTTTCTTGCTGTTAGTTGAGGCCCATAATGCCCTCCTGTTGGTCCTGTGTGACAATGGTTTAATATTTTACTAGCTTCATCTCCAAATACACATCGGCGTATTATTCCATCGGGACAACTTTTAAACAGATGTGGATCTTCCCAAAAATAGTGTTTTATATCACTGAAGAATTTATTTCGTCTTTGGTACGATAATCCTTTTTCAAGGAATCCACATACTAAGTAGTTTGCATAGTCTGCAAACCATGGGATTTCATTATAATCTATCTTCAATAGATATTCATCAGGAAAATTGTCTTGTATGGCTGATTCATTTAGAACTTCTAATTCGGGATTTTCAAGACGAGAAAGATGATCAGCGGCGAGATTTTCTGCTCCTCTTTTATCTCGGATTTCAATATCAAACTCTTGTAAGAGTAAGATCCAACGGATTAATCTTGGTTTAGCATCTTGTTTTGAAAATAAGTATCTAAGAGCTGAATGGTCGGTATAGACCACCGTTTTTGCTAGAACGAGATATGATCGAAATTTGTCAAAAGCAAAGACAATAGCAAGGAGTTCTTTTTCAGTAGTTGTATAGTTCGTTTGTGCTCCTTGTAACGTCTTACTAGCATAATATATAGGTTGAAATCGTTTTTCAATCCTTTGTCCTAAAACGGCTCCCATTGCAAAATCACTTGCATCGCACATTAGTTCAAATGGTAGATTCCAATTTGGTGTTATCATGATCGGCGCATTAGTGAGTTTCTCTTTAAGAATATTAAAAGATTTGATACACTCTTCTGAAAAGATGAATGGAGCATCCTTTTCTAGGAGTTTATTCATAGGAGTGGCAATTTTAGAAAAATCTTTTATGAAACGTCGGTAAAAACCGGCATGCCCTAGAAAACTCCTAACTCCTCTAACATTGATGGGATGTGGAAGTTTAGCAATTACATCTACTTTAGCTCTATCCACCTCAATTCCTTCTTTTGAAATTTTATGTCCAAGAACGATGCTTTCTTTAACCATGAAATGGCATTTCTCCCAATTAAGTACTAGATTTGATTGTTCGCATCTAAGAAGCATTCGTTCAAGATTAGCTAGACATGATTTAAATGTATTACCGAAGACTGAAAAGTCATCCATGAAAACTTCCATGCATTCTTCTATCATGTCGTGAAAAATCGCCATCATGCACCTTTGAAAGGTTGCAGGGGCGTTGCAAAGTCCAAATGACATGCGTTTGTAAGCAAAAGTACCATAAGGGCACGTAAATGTGGTTTTCTCTTGGTCCTCGGGTGCTATTGGAATTTGAAAATATCCGGAAAATCCATCTAGAAAACAATAGTAACTATTTCCGGCTAATCTTTCCAACATTTGATCAATGAAAGGTAAGGGAAAGTGATCTTTTCTGGTGGCGTCATTTAATTTTCTATAATCAATACATACACGCCATCCTGTTACAGTCCTAGTAGGAATAAGCTCATTTTTCTCATTTGTAATGACATTCATGCCACCCTTCTTAGGCACGCATTGAACTGGGCTTACCCATGGACTATCAGAAATTGGATATATCAAACTTGCATCTAGCAGTTTAATAATCTCTTTCTTAACTACATCTTGCATATTAGGATTTAGTCTTCGTTGGCGTTGCACATACGTTTTATGACCTTCTTCCATAAGGATTTTATGTGTGCAATACGAAGGACTTATTCCTTTAATATCATGAATCTTCCATGCAATGGCTGGTTTATGAGCTTTCAACACAGAAATGAGTTGTGATTTCTCATTTTCAGTAAGAGAAGATGATATTATTACAGGTAATTCAGATTCACCATGTAAATAAGCGTATTCCAAATGGTTTGGAAGTGGCTTTAACTCTAATTTCGGAGGTTCTTCTATCGATGATTTGTATCGATATCTGTCTTCTTCTTTTAGCATTTGAATTTCTTCTGTTGTTGGTTCTTCTAACATTTCAGCTTCATCAATTTGTTCTGTTCCTTCTCCTAAAGAACATTCTCCTGTTCCTTGTAATTCTGGAAATTCTTCTAATAATTCTGCATGTGCATCTATAGTTTGAATATAATAACATGTATCATCTGCAGATTGTGGTTGTTGCATTGCTCTATCAACTGAAAAGGTAACACTCTCATCCTCTATACTTAGGGTCAGTTTCTTACCGAACACGTCTATCATTGCTTTAGCCGTGTTTAAGAATGGTCTTCCTAATATGAGAGGAACTTGAGAATCTTCTTCCATGTCCAGAACAACAAAATCTACTGGAAATACTAAAGTACCAACTTTAACTAGCATGTTCTCCATTATCCCTCTAGGATATTTTATTGATCTATCGGCTAGTTGTATGCTTATTCTGGTTGGTTTCAATTCTCCAAGGTCTAGTTTAGCGTATAGTGAATACGGCATTAGATTTATACTAGCACCTAAATCTGCTAATGCTTCTATTGAACTAAGACTACCCAGAAAACATGGAATTGTGAAACTTCCTGGATCAGATAGTTTTTCTGGTATCTTATTCAACAGCACTGCTGAACAATTAGCATTCATAGTAACAGCCGAGAGTTCTTCCATTTTCTTTCTATTTGAGATTAGATCTTTCAAGAATTTAGCATATCTAGGCATTCCTGAAATTACATCAATGAAAGGAAGATTTACATTTATCTGTTTAAACATATCCAAGAATTTGGATTGCTCGGCTTCAAGTTTTTCTTTCTTCATTTTACTCGGATAAGGAAGTGGTGGTTGATATGGTTTAACATAAGGTTTAGCCTTAGCTGTGTTATCTTCATTAATCTTTTCAACTACCGGTTCTTTTTCCTTATTTTGATCAGGTTGTGGTTCTTGTGGAGTAGGAATGGCTTCATCAGAAGTTACAGGTATTTCAGGTGGTTTAAGTGTTGTACCACTTCTTGTGGTAATGGCTTTAGCTGTTTCATTCCGGGGGTTAGCGTTTGTATCACTAGGTAGACTTCCCGGTTTTCTTTCACCTATTAACCTTGCTAGGTTACTTACTTCTTGTTCCAGATTTTGAATAGAAGCTTGTTGATTTCTAAATGCTTGAGCATTTTGTTCATTGGTTTGTTTCTGAGATGTGAAAAACTGTGTTTGAGTTTCAACTAGCTTTGTCATCATATCTTCTAAATTTGGCTTTTTATCATCGGTTTGTTGTGGTGGTTTGTTTTGAAAATTCGGTCTTTGCTGATTGTAATTATTATTGGATACTTGTTGATTGCTAGGACCTTGTTGGTTGTTGTATGGAATATTTCGGTTATAATTCTGGTTTTGATTGTAAATCGGTCTTGGCGGTTGATAATTATTCTGATAATTATTTCCAGGCCTTTGGTTTATGTATGAAATATTCTCTCTTTGTTCCATCGTTAATTCAATACTGAGACAATCTTTTGTCAAATGTGGTCCTCCACACTGCTCACAAATAATTCGTATTGAGTGAATATCTTTAGTCATCTTTTCCATTCGTCTCTCCACAGCATCTATCTTTACGGAAATGGAATCTAAGTCATGGCTAGAATCGGCTCTAGCTGCTTTAGATGATCTAATGATATCTTTTTCTTGGTGCCACTCATGTGAGTGGGAAGCAGTGTTATCAATAATTTTGTAAGCATCAGTTTCGGTTTTCTTCATAATAGAACCACCAGCTGCTATATCTATGTCTTTTCTGGTAGTGATGTCGCATCCTTGGTAGAATATTTGTACTATTTGACAGGTGTCTAAACCATGTTGCGGACATCCTCTTAACAACTTTCCATATCTTGTCCATGCCTCATATAGAGTTTCATTCGGTTTCTGTGTGAACGTAACAATTTCTGCTTGAAGTCTTACGGCTTTAGATGCAGGAAAGAATTGTTTAAGAAACTTGTCAACTAAAACATCCCATGTATCAATCGCCCCTTCAGGTAACGATTCCAACCAATCTTTGGCTTCTCCCTTTAAAGTCCAGGGAAATAACATGAGATATATCTGTTCATCCTCCACTTCTCGGATTTTAAATAGTGTGCAGATCATATTAAAGGTACGTAGATGTTCATTTGGATCTTCCTTCGGTGCACCACTAAATTGGCATTGATTAGTCACCATGTGTAGAATTTGTCCTTTGATTTCATAATCTGTCGCATTAATGTCTGGATGAGTAATTGTGTGACCTTGGCCAGTGCGTTTAGCTCTCATTCGGTCTTCCATACTTAAAGGTTCCAGATTCTCCATAATTGAATTTGTTGAATCGGAATCACTAGAGGATTCTGATTTAATGGTTCGTTCCTCAACAATCTCTGTTTGAATGATTGGTGGCTCCGGAGGAAAGTTTAGTGGTTCAGGATCTACGAACCGTTCCTGAATATTCTCCGGATTCTCAATTGTGAGGTTGGGTTCAAAAAATGGATTATCGGAAATTTGAACTGAAGTACTTGGTTGACTGGATGACGATTCTAAAGAAAAATCAACGTCGGTTATATTTGCTAAATGTCTTGATCTAGTTACAGGTGGTGAACGTACAAAAGGTGGTGAACGTCTTGCTCGGTGCATTCACTGAATATTCTATTAGTTTTAAAAAGGAAAGAAAAATTATAATAAGTTATCCAATTAATAGACTTTTCTGATTTTGCCCACGTTTCGAATAGCCAAAAGATGCAGCAGAGGGGCAGGATTCGTTTGGTCTCAATATAATCGAGGACTGTTTGGCTCCAATAACCCGGTCTACGTACAAATCCAACTATTACTACGAACCAGAAAATTTTGATGTCTATTAATTTAACCACTTAAAATAAATTTTCGTAATTTTAAGAAATTTAGATAAGAAGTAGAATAAATATCTATGTCCTAAAACTAGAATAGCGAGAAATAAGAAAGAAAAAGAGTTCGTCGAAAAAGGTTGAAAAAGAAAAATGGTTGAAAAATAAAAGGTGACGAAAAAAATAAAAGAAACTTATAAAACTTAAAAATACTTGACTAACCTAACCTTATTACTACAACTAACTTAAAATTATAATCGCAAATTGAAATTACTAATTGGAATGATAATTGATACATAGGTAAAAGGTGTCTAAAAATATTAAAGCTTACAGGAAAACTAAATTCCAAATGGAAATAACTTAAAAAGAAACTAAAACTTAAAAAGGCGTCGCAAAATTCTAAAGCACCTAAATCTTAGTCTAAAGAAAAAGCACTTAAGGAATTCTACGGCAAAGCCTAAAAATCTAGGAGTAAAAATAACTATGGCAAAAACTAAGTTTAAAATTAAATATGAGCTAAAAATACAAATATTACGCTACAACAATTAAAAAGGGACAAAATATAAAAATATACAAAAAGTTGTAAAAATTACAATTTTTATAAAAATATTATTTTTATATTATTTATTTATTAAATCTACTAATTTTATAATTTAATTAAACTAATTAATACTAAATACATAAATTAAATAAAAAGTAAAATTTAAAATAAAACTAATAATAATAATAATAATAATTAGGGTTAAATAATAATAATAATTAATAATTACCCGTAATTAATGCTGAATTAGGGTTTTGTTGCCTGTCAGAAAATCTCCGCGAGTCGCGGTAATCAATGCAGCAAACTTCGCGAGTCGCGGGGTTCCAAAATTCAGCTGACAGGTTTAAATTCGACGCTTTTTTTTCTTTATTTTTTTTTATTTTCTGTTTTCTGTTTTTATATAAATAAAAGATATTTAAATAAAACTTATATTTTTATAAACTAAAATAAAAATAAAGAAACTTTCTAAAACTTAAATATTTAATAAAATTTTAAAAATATATAAATTTTTCTTTTTATATTTTCAAATATTTAAAACGTATTTTTATAAAAACGAATTTTAATAAAAGTAAAAAAAAAATTTTTTTTTTTTATATTAGCGTTGCGCTTCCGGCTTTTAAGAGAGTTCCCCGGCAGCGGCGCCAAAAAATACTTGATGTCGTAGGGGGTGTATACAAAATAGTATTTTTTTAGTGCGAAAATACTATTAAATACGATACAATTTTACACAAGATATTTATTTATTTATAGAATGGATATACTTAAACCTTGCTACAACACTTATAGGCAGTGTACCTAATCGTACAGTAGTGTAGTTTTTAGTAAGTCCGGTTCGTTCCACAGGGAATCTTTTTTTTAAACAAAGCTCAACGCTATATTAGTTTACTTTTATAAAAATACAAATATATATATAAGTAATATTATTATTATAAAGGGGGGTTTTTACCGTTTAATGACCGGTTTGTCGATTTTAAAACTTTAGTCGCAGTTAAAACCAAATGTAAAATATTAAAAATAAATACAAGACTTAAATTAAAGCATGAAGTAAATAACGATAAATGAAATTGCGAATAATAAAAGTGCGATAAAATAAACTTGCGATAATTAAAAAGTACGATAATTAAAAGTGCGATTAAATACAATAACAATAAAAATGCGATAATTAGAAGTGCAATTAAATATAAAATAAAGGAAATTAAATATGAAATAAAAGAATTATGCTTATTTAAACTTCCGTAATCATGATGTTTGATGTGTTGATTTTAGTTTTATGCCCATGGGTTAATTGTCCTTTGTCCTGGATTATTTAATATGTCCGTCTGGTTTTTGTCCATAACAGTCCATCAGTCATAAATATAAAGTGCGAGTGTCCTCGTCAAATTATCCTTATACCCGAAGTTAAATATTCCAACTAATTGGGGACTTAAACTGTAACAAGATTTTAATACTTTGTTTAATAATTACACCAGGATGTCGACTGAGTGTAACCCAAGGTTTTAATATTTTGTTATCAATTATACCAAGTGTCCTTTGTACATAATTTCACCCCTGTTTTAATTATTCTAGTGGCTATTAATCCATTCCCGTGTCCGGTTAAATGAACGATTATTCGTACATATAAATACCCCGCCCATCGTGTCCGATTGAGTGTATATGGTAATTTATAGGGACGCCTAATTGTAAATCTTTATATTAACATTAACAAACTATCATTTAGTTAAACAAATATAAAGCCCATTAATAGCTCATAGTCTAATTTCCACAAGTGTCGTTCTTTTGTCTAAACCCCAATTATGGTACAAAGCCCAATTACCCAATTTTAGTAATTAGTCCAACATCATGATTACTTCGTTTTAAATAAGCATAATAATAACTTAGCTACGAGACATTAATATAAAAAGGTTGAACATAACTTACAATGATTAAAAATAGCGTAGCGTTACACGGACAGAATTTCGACTTACACCCTTACAATATTCGCTAACATACCCTTATTATTAGAATTATAATTAAAATTAAAATTAAAATTAAAATATAAATTATAAATATAAATATATCGTATGAATGAGGAGAAAAAAGATGATGAAAATGATCAGAATTCGGTTTGCTTTATAGGGAGTTTTAAAACTGGGGGCTCCGCGACTCGCGGCCATTTTGGCCTTCAAACTCCGCGAGTCGCGGAAAATGAAATTACAGCTCACATCTTTGGAGTCTTTCTCTGCCGACGGTTTTTATTTATAAATATAATATATATATAATTAATATAATTAATTATATATTATATTATATTTATATACATAGTTAACTTGTAATTTTTAGTCCGTTGCGTCGAGCGTTGAGAGTTGACTCTGGTCCTGGTTCCGGATTTTCGAACGTCCTTGCGTACAATTTTATATTTTGTACTTTGCATTTTGAATCTTGTACTCTTGTAATTTCGAGACGTTTCTTATCAATAATTGGAACCTCTTTGATTGTCTTTTGTTCTTTTGAGCTTTTTGGTCGTTTGCGTCTTCAATTCGTCGAATCTGTCTTTTGTCTTCACCTTTTATTATTTAAACGAATATCACTTGTAAATAGAACAATTGCAACTAAAAGCTTGTCTTTCTTGAGGAATAATGCTATGAAATATATGTTCGTTTTTAGCATTATCAGTTCCCCGCAATATATGCGTCAAAGTAAACACATCGTAACTTATGGATTTCCCAATGTGATATCCCCCATCTTTCGAATGAAAGCCTTTTATAAACCAAGGCATTCTTGGAACGTTCTTCGAATGTCTTACAAACTGATCTCGCCTTAAATAGTTGTGCCGAAGAATTCTGACCGACTCTAGACAAGATTTCATCAATCATGTCTCCGGGTAGGTCTCTTAAAATATTGGGTTGTCTATCCATTTTGTGTTTTTATACTGTAAAATAGACAAGAGTTAGATTCATAAATAAAAAAATACTTATTAATACAAGCAATTTTTACATATATCATAAAGCATAAGCACACTATATTACATATATTACACCACACGAATACAACTATCTTATTCCGACTAACTTGTTTCTTCTTCTTCTTCGGTTTTGGTTCGTTCTGCCAAGTTTCTAGGGATATATGATGTTCCCCTAATACGAGCCGTCGTTTTCCACATTGGTTTAGAAAAACCTGGTGGTTTAGAGGTTCCCGGGTCATTGTTACAACTTAAGGACTTCGGGGGTTGACGATACATATAAAGTTCATCGGGGTGGGAATTAGATTTCTCTATTTTTATGCCCTTTCCCTTATTATTTTCTTTTGCATTTTTAAATTCAGTTGGGGTAATTTCTATAACATCATCGGAATTCTCGTCGGAATCCGATTCATCGGAGAATTGGTAATCCTCCCAATATTTTGCTTCCTTGGCGGAAACACCATTGACCATAATTAACCTTGGTCGGTTGGTTGAGGATTTTCTTTTACTTAACCATTTTATTATTTCCCCCACCGGTTCTATTTCTTCATCCGGTTCCGATTCTTCTTCCGGTTCCGATTATTCTTCCGGTTCCGACTCTTCTTCCGGTTCCTCTTCGGGAACTTGTGAATCAGTCCACGAATCATTCCAATTTACATTTGACTCTTCATTATTATTAGGTGAGTCAATGGGACTTGTTCTAGAGGTAGACATCTATCACATAATATCAATTGCGTTAAGAGATTAATATATCACATAATATTCACATGTTAAAAATATATAGTTTCCAACAAAATTTGTTAAGCAATCATTTTTCAAGTAAACACGGTCGAAGTCCAGACTAATTGTAATGACCCGCACTTTTTCGATCGTTCTATACTTATAAGATTAATATTTATATAAATTAAACCTTACCAACATGATAAACAATCCAAATTGTTGAGACTTATGTTTTCGAAAAGAGTTTTACACAACGTTTGACCGTCTAGTTTGACCGATGATATCACGAACTATACAATATATGATAATTATACGTTTGTGTATATATATGTATATATACATATTTAACATGATCTAAGAATGTTTTAATATCTCATTTTGTATTAATAACAATAAGTTATAAGTATATTTTGAAACTACTAACTTAAGTTTTCAAAACGATAACCATAGGTAACGTTATTTGACTTAAATACTTATGACCTATAATGTTTATACATATATCGTATAAGTAATGTATTTAATCACTTTTAAAGACTTAAATACATAAAACAATATAAGTATATTTACAAAAGATAGCTATATTTGAATCCTCGTTCCGTTTTCTCAAAGATTTCTATACGTATACCTAGGGTATATGTACCCGTATCATACGCAGCTTCTAGATGTATTTACTATTGGTATATACCAATAAAAATCTGCTCCTTAGCAGCCTTAAATGATTAAGAAACATGTGGAACCAACCATTTGTCAAGTAGCATGAATTATTTAGCAAGAAAACAAAGTTAGGTATTTTTTTTCCTTTATAACCTAAAAACGTTTTTATGCATGCACACCATTTCTTCACCCCATTTTCTCATACTTACACTTCCATTTCTCTCTCAAAATACTCTTAACTTCATACTTGATCATCTTTAAGCATTTTCCCCATCATTTAGCTTCAAAAACAACACTTAAACCTCATAAGAAAACCTTACAAAAACACTTCAAGAAATCCTTCCAAGAACACAAACTTACTTCCAATCTTTCATTCAATTCCATCACCCTTTTGGTTCTAGCTTTTTACTCCTCTTTTACAGCAACCTTGTCCAAGGAACTTGAGGTAGTAACTATGTTCATAACCTTATTCGATTCATATATATATAGCTATCTTATTTTGTGGTATAAAATTTTAACAACAAGAACATAGTTTGAATGTTTTCAAACTTGTTTGCAAACTAAATAGATTCTTATAACTTAACTTTTAAAATACTTCAAGACCTGTAATATAACTTAAAAATATGCTATTTTAACAAGGTATAACTTGGTTTTTCAAAGAACACCTTAAAAACTGTTTTTACGACGTCGGAGTGCAACCGGGGGCTGTTTTGGGTTGGATAATTAAAAACCATCTTAAACTTTGAATTGGAGGTTTATTTTCTGGAAAAATGATTTTTACTATGAATATGATAACACATAAAAATTTCATGATTTAACTCAAAGTATAAGTATTTTTAGAAAAATAATCATTTAAGGTTGTTTACATGATGGAAAATGATTAACTTCATAAGTTTCACTAAAGTTTGACCTATGACCTGTGATTTCGAATACAAACTAAGGTATTTACAGTTCATAGTCTTAAAGAGGGACTCGATCCAAGGAAGTGGCAAGTTGAATCAACGAAAACGGAGTTGTAACGAAGAAACTATGACCAAAACGAGATCGGATATCTAAGACTAGTTTGGTTACGAAAATAATTGGAGAAAATTAAATAAATCACATCTTTTTAAAATAACATGATATTTTATATATATGTACTCATAATTTAATTTTATATGGTTCAGGATCACCCGTAAACAATACGAGAAGATTAATCATAAGATCCCATGATTGTACGCAACACGTCATTTGACAACACCGGTACTTTATGTACGCAACACGTCATTTGACAACACCGGTACCATGGGTCAAGATTAATCTCGACCAATACATATACGATGGGGGTTTTTATTTATTTCATTGGGGGTTTATTAAACACCTAAAAATGAACCATTAAAATTGAATTACTAACATCGGACTGCTAACTACGGACTAAGAAATTATTAAAACTATTAAAAGTATAAAAAGTATATATATGTGACGATTGTTTAAAATAGAAATATATTGATAAACTATATATGGATAGGTTCGTGATATCAATCGGAGACCAAGTCGAAATTACATATCTTCAAGACGAAAGTGAGTATATAGTCCCACTTTTAAACTCTAAATATTTCGGGATGAGAATACATGTATTTTATGTTTTACGTTATGGACACAAGTAACTGAAAAATATATTCTACGTTGAGTTGTACCACTGGCATACTTCCCTGTAGCTTGGTAACTAATATTTACAGCGGTATTGTAAACGCGAATCCTGTTGATAGATCTATCGGGCCTGACAACCCCAACCGGACTGGACGACCAGTATTCAACGGTTGCACAGTACTTCGTTTCGTGACTACACTTGGTACGGTGTAGTAAGATTTCATTATAAAGGGAATATGCGACGTGATTAAATGTTAAGTATGGTTACCAAGTGCTCAACCACTTAGAATATTTTATTAAACTGTTTATATATGAAATCTTGTGGTCTATATATATATTGCTGCCGGCACTAAACCTATATCTCACCAACTTTATGTTGACGTTTTAAACATGTTTATTCTCAGGTGATAATTAGAAGTTTCCGCTGCATTATGTTGAATTTGAGCAGGATCTTGCGTACGCATATTTGTGTCAAAAATAAGACTGCATATCCAAGAACTTGTGTTGTAAAATATGCTAGAAATCGTGTTGTTATCATCATTTGTAAAGTTTGTAAGTCGAAGATTATCGCTAAACGATAATCATCTTTATTTTGTCCAAAGCTTGTATCAAAAATAAGAATCATGGTTTGTAATGTATAATATATGCAGTTTTTCTTTTAAAAATGTCGCATATAGAGGTCAATACCTCGCAATGAAATCATACGTTATCTAACACGTTCTTACGGTTAAGGACGGGTTATGACACTAATGTATCCTAACAAACTCGATAAGACACAATAATGCAAAATTCTGGTTCTCTAAGACCAACGCTCGGATACCAACTGAAATGTCCCATTCTTATTGATTAAAAACGTTCCATATTAATTGATTTTGTTGCGAGGTTTTGACCTCTATATGAGACGTTTTTCAAAGACTGCATTCATTTTTAAAACAAACCATAACCTTTATTTCATAGATAAAGGTTTTAAAAAGCTTTACGTAGATTATCAAATAATGATAATCTAAAATATCCTGTTTACACACGACCATTACATAATGGTTTACAATACAAATATGTTACAACAAAATAAGTTTCTTGAATGCAGTTTTTACACAATATCATACAAGCATGGACTCCAAATCTCGTCCTTATTTAAGTATGCGACAGCGGAAGCTCTTAATAATAACCTGAGAATAAACATGCTTAAAATGTTAACAAAAATGTTGGTGAGTTATAGGTTTAACCTATATATATCAAATCATAATAATAGACCACAAGATTTCATATTTCAATACACATCCCATACATAGAGATAAAAGTCATTCATATGGTGAACACCTGGTAACCGACATTAACAAGATGCATATATAAGAATATCCCCATCATTCCGGGACACCCTTCGGATATGATATAAATTTCGAAGTACTAAAGCATCCGGTACTTTGGATGGGGTTTATTAGGCCCAATAGATCTATCTTTAGGATTCGCGTCAATTAGGGTGTCTGTTCCCTAATTCTTAGATTACCAGACTTAATAAAAAGGGGCATATTCGATTTCGATAATTCAACCATAGAATGAAGTTTCACGTACTTGTGTCTATTTTGTAAATCATTTATAAAACCTGCATGTATTCTCATCCCAAAAATATTAGATTTTAAAAGTGGGACTATAACTCACTTTCACAGATTTTTACTTCGTCGGGAAGTAAGACTTGGCCACTGGTTGATTCACAAACCTATAACAATATATACATATATATCAAAGTATGTTCAAAATATATTTACAACACTTTTAATATATTTTGATGTTTTAAGTTTATTAAGTCAGCTATCCTCGTTAGTAACCTACAACTTGTTGTCCACAGTTAGATGTACAGAAATAAATCGATAAATATTATCTTGAATCAATCCACGACCCAGTGTAAACGTATCTCAGTATTGATCACAACTCAAACTATATATATTTTGGAATCAACCTCAACCCTGTATAGCTAACTCCAACATTCACATATAGAGTGTCTATGGTTGTTCCGAAATATATATAGATGTGTCGACATGATAGGTCGAAACATTGTATACATGTCTATGGTATCTCAAGATTACATAATATAAAATACAAGTTGATTAAGTTATGGTTGGAATAGATTTGTTACCAATTTTCACGTAGCTAAAATGAGAAAAATTATCCAATCTTGTTTTACCCATACCTTCTTCATTTTAAATCCGTTTTGAGTAAATCAAATTGATATGGTTTCATATTGAACTCTATTTTATGAATCTAAACAGAAAAAGTATAGGTTTATAGTCAGAAAAATAAGTTACAAGTCATTTTTGTAAAGGTAAACATACTTCCACTTTGAGTTTAACCATAATTTTTGGATATAGTTTCAAGTTCATAATAAAAATTATTTTCTCAGAATAACAACTTTTAAATCAAAGTTTATCATAGTTTTTAATTAACTAACCCAAAACAGCCCGCGGTGTTACTACGACGGCGTAAATCCGGTTTTACGGTGTTTTTCGTGTTTCCAGGTTTTAAATCATTAAGTTAGCATATCATATAGATATAGAACATGTGTTTAGTTGATTTTAAAAGTCAAGTTAGAAGGATTAACTTTTGTTTGCGAACAAGTTTAGAATTAACTAAACTATGTTCTAGTGATTACAAGTTTAAACCTTCGAATAAGATAGCTTTATATGTATGAATCGAATGATGTTATGAACATCATTACTACCTTAAGTTCCTTGGATAAACCTACTGGAAAAGAGAAAAATGGATCTAGCTTCAACGGATCCTTGGATGGCTCGAAGTTCTTGAAGCGGAATCATGACACGAAAACAAGTTCAAGTAAGATCATCACTTGAAATAAGATTGTTATAGTTATAGAAATTGAACCAAAGTTTGAATATGATTATTACCTTGTATTAGAATGATAACCTACTGTAATAAACAAAGATTTCTTGAGGTTGGCTGATCACCTTACAAGATTGGAAGTGAGCTAGCAAACTTGAAAGTATTCTTGATTTTATGTAAATAGAACTTGTAGAATTTATGAAGAACACTTAGAACTTGAAGATAGAACTTGAGAGAGATCAATTAGATGAAGAAAATTGAAGAATGAAAGTGTTTGTAGGTGTTTTTGGTCGTTGGTGTATGGATTAGATATAAAGGATATGTAATTTTGTTTTCATGTAAATAAGTCATGAATGATTACTCATATTTTTGTAATTTTATGAGATATTTCATGCTAGTTGCCAAATGATGGTTCCCACATGTGTTAGGTGACTCAAATGGGCTGCTAAGAGCTAATCATTAGAGTGTATATACCAATAGTACATACATCTAAAAGCTGTGTATTGTACGAGTACGAATACGGGTGCATACGAGTAGAATTGTTGATGAAACTGAACGAGGATGTAATTGTAAGCATTTTTGTTAAGTAGAAGTATTTTGATATGTGTATTGAAGTCTTTCAAAAGTGTATAAATACATATTAAAACACTACATGTATATACATTTTAACTGAGTCGTTAAGTCATCGTTAGTCGTTACATGTAAGTGTTGTTTTGAAACCTTTAGGTTAACGATCTTGTTAAATGTTGTTAACCCAATGTTTATAATATCAAATGAGATTTTAAATTATTATATTATCATGATATTATCATGTATGAATATCTCTTAATATGATATATATACATCAAATGTCTTTACAACGATAATCGTTACATATATGTCTCGTTTAAAAATCATTAAGTTAGTAGTCTTGTTTTTACATACGTAGTTCATTGTTAATATACTTAATGATATGTTTACTTATCATAGTATTATGTTAACTATATATATATATCCATATATATGTCATCATATAGTTTTTACAAGTTTTAACGTTCGTGAATCACCGGTCAACTTGGGTGGTCAATTGTCTATATGAAACATATTTCAATTAATCAAGTCTTAACAAGTTTGATTGCTTAACATGTTGGAAACATTTAATCATGTAAATATCAATCTCAATTAATATATATAAACATGGAAAAGTTCGGGTCACTACAAATATGAGTTGATAATTAGTGGTTTATCATCATTGATTAATAATGATAAAATAATTCGATTATTCTACGAATACGAATGAAGCTATCGCAAAAGATTGAAATAGGAAAAGTAAAGATTTGTCTTAACTTTTGACAGAGTTAGGGTTGAATTTAGAAAATAAGGTGCGTCTTAACCTTTGACGTGGTCACGTTTGAATTTTAGGAAAATAAGGTTCGTCTTAACTTTTGACATTGTTTAGATTGAATTCCGGAATTCAAGGGGTTTAAAGAAAATCTTCGAAATTTATAAGATTTGATTCTTCGGCGAATAAGGAAATTAGGATCTCTCTAATTAAATACGGTGATTTGCCCCGGTTACTACGTCTGATATTTCCTTTATAAATTTACCTTTTCTGTTCCATTTGTTTTCACCACTTCTATACTCAATTCTCAAATTCAAAAGATTTATGAAAATGCTTAACCCTGTTCTGATCCTTGTTCTTATTCTAACTATTGTGATGACCCGGGAATTTCCGACCATATTTAAACTTTAATCTTTATATGTTTCCGACACGATAAGCTAAGTCTGTAATGTTGAGTCTCGAAAGTTTGGAAATCTATATTTATGTAAACAATAACCCTTCGACTATTACCGATGATTCACGAATAATTGCTTGTAAATAAATATGTATATATATGATATAAATATAAATATAAGTATATATTTAATGTTTTGAATTAATAATATTAATATTGATCTAACTAATATTATTAATAATATTATTATTAGTATTATTATTAATTATTACTAAAATCTTTATTTTATTATCGTTATCATTATTATAAATATGAACTTAGTTATCAATAGGATTAATATTATTATTAGTATTATTTGGATATTATTAATTTATATCCTTATTATTAGTTATAATATTATTGTTACTACTAATTATTTAACTCTGTGATAATTACTAAGAAGTAATTACAAAAATTAAGTAAATTTACATAGATAGCAGATATGGATCGAAATTCAATCCCCATCCCCATCTAACTGTATCCAACCCTTGTCCTTGTCTCCAATCTGTTAGATGTTTACATCAAGTGGCAAAACAATACAAATTTGGTAAATGAGTAAATCTCCTTTCCCTATTCTGTTTATATTTTTTTTATTTGCTAATTTAAAATCCATGTACTTCCTGTCTATCAGGTTGTTAAACATCCACATCACAAATTATTTGAGATCAAATTTAACTGATAAAGTACTCACTCTTTCTTCTCTCTCTTGATCCCGTTTGAAAACAATCACAAAACACCAACACCATCATCTATCCTTCATCACCATCAAATCTCTAACTCACATACCATCACTTAAACATCACCTCCCTAACCCATTTACTTCTTATTGTTGTTGACGACAAACGAAGACATCAAAAATACAACGAACCACATCATATATCTATTTTCTGTTTGAACACCCTACAATCATCTTCACTATCCTTTAGACACCCACAAACACAACGACAAGTATAATCACCTGCACTCCTGCTTCTGTCTTCTTCTGTTTTCTATTTAAACACTACGAACCACCATTATTATTTGCTACAGCTACTACTACTCATCCACTACTATTAATCGGCATTTGAAACCTGCTCGAGCAACAAACCTGTGGCAATTTCGATCATGATTTCTGTTGAGACTGCAGCCTTTATGTTTTGGTGATCACCATTACGAACCTCTCTTTTCCTGCCTTGTTCACTGCTGCAGCTACGTATTATTTTTTTTTCTTTTTTTCCTTCTCTCTTCTGTCTAAACATCTCAACCAACACCACCTTCTTCTGCTTCGATTTACAGCTGCAACTCTGACCCGTCTTTCCTCTTGGAAGTTGCTTCCTAGGTGAACCGAAACCAAACAAACCATTGCTGCTGCTATATTTATTTCTTGATTTTATAAACTGCTACTACTTCATTACTAGTGGAACGTGATATTTATTAAGGAGTAAAGAGATAAAGTGCTTACTCAATTATTAATGGAACCAATGTTGGGCACTCATGGCCGACCAAGATGCTGTTAAGACAATTCTTTTTATGTTTATGGGAGATTATCTTGAGTGGTGAAAAAGTGGGGAAGACTTGCGTGATTTTTTTTTTTTTTAGTTGTCACCTGCCGTTCCAATTAATCCAACACAAAGCAAATGAGATCCACCTTTAATGGATCATGGCTGGCACGTCCCACTCTATGAAGGAAAAGAATGATGTGTGTAGCATAGTCTTTTCGGGTTTAATCATAACCAACACAATACCGACGTTTTTCTTTTCTTTTTTCCTATTCGGGTTCTATATTTTTTTTCTTTATTCCTTTACAACTCATACAAAAACCTCAAACCCTGCTGCTATATTTTTTTTATATCTTTGGGACGGTTTCATGCGAATATAAAATGGAGGATATAGCTAAAGGTGATGATCATGAAAGCTAGTGGCCAACAAATGCAATGAACCCCACACCAACTTTAGTAGCAATCGTGATGTTTAATTAGGATACCGAAATATTGATGGGCCAAAGTCATCATAACACCATCACATGTTATTGTCGATATATGCATAAGAAATTTGAATGGTTCGGTTTCATCTATTACTGGGGCCAAGTACTTTAGTTAGTGGAACATGACTCATTGTGCTAGTAAACAAATGAATTTCTTTTATCAATAACATGGACCGTGTTATTTTTTTGTTTTTTGTCTCAGACGAACTAGCTGGGGAAACCAAAACATAACCACAAATATTTCAACTGAATCGGGCTTGTAAATTAGTAATTGGGCTGAGAGTTTTAAATGTTGTTGTTGGGTTCGTGAAACAAGTGTTTTGGTTGGGCTATGTCTTATTTTCGTTGGGCCAAGAAACGGGTTATATTGATTCCCGTTGGATATACAACAGAAAAAAGTGATAGAGTAGATGGTAGGGAGTGTTGTTGAGGAGTGGGAGGTCGCGAGTTCAAAACCGATCTTGGGCATTCTTTTTAAGGGCTACTCCTATTGAGGTAGTATTTTCATTAAAATTATTATTATTATTATTATTATTATTATTATTATTATTATTATTATTATTATTATTATTATTATTATTATTATTATTATTATTATTATTATTATTATTGTTATTGCTAGATCATTTATTACTATTAACAAAAATTATATCATAATTATTAGTATCATCATTAAACGTTATTAATATTATCATTACAAACATTTTTATTATTAGTACTATCTTTATCATTAATATTAAAATTATCATTTTATTATTATTAGAATTACCATAATTTTTATCATAATTAGTATTATTTTTATCATTATTATTATTAGTACTATTAATATATCAAACGAAGATTTTTTTATATAAAAATATATTTATGACATAAAACCTAACCATATTAATACTTTTGTAATAAGTGTTAATTATCTACATAAAGATAAATATATCTAAATAAGTAATTAATAAAACACATGATATAAAATAACAAGTAAAATCACTAATAATATATATATATATATATATATATATATATATATATATATATATATATATATATATATAACTATTCGATTATCATTACATGTATTAATATACATGATTGAATAATAGGTTCGTGAATCTGAGGTCAATCCTACACTTGTTAAATGACGTCATATGTATTTTTACTACAAAATACAGTATGGTGAGTTTCATTATTCCCTTTTTAAATGCTTTTGCAATATATATTTTTGGGACTGAGAATACATGCGCTGCTTTTATAACTGTTTTACGAAATAGACACAAGTAACCGAAACTACATTCTATGGTTGGATTATTAAACCGAATATACCCCTATTTAGTCTGGTAATCTAAGAATTAGGGAACAGACACCCTAATTGACGCGAACTCTAAAGATAGATCTATCGGGCCCAACAAGCCCCATCCAAAGTACCGGATGCTTTAGTACTTCAAAATTTATATCATGTCCGAAGGAGGATCCCGGAATGATGGGGATATTCTTATATGCATATTGTGAATGTCGGTTACCAGGTGTTCAATCCATATGAATGATATTTTTGTCTCTATGCACGGGACGTATGTTTATGAGAAATGGAAATATGAAATCTTGTGGTCTATTAAAATTATGAAATGAGTATTTATGTTAAACTAATGAACTCACCAACCTTTTGGTTGACACTTGAAAGCATGTTTATTCTCAGGTATGAAAGAAATCTTCCGCTGTGCATTTGCTCATTTTAGAGATATTACTTGGAGTCATTCATGACATATTTCAAAAGACGTTGCATTCGAGTCATCGCGTTCATCAAGATTATTATTAAGTCAATTATAGTTAGATGTATTATGAAATGGTATGCATGCCGTCAACTTTCGATGTAAAGGAAAGATTGTCTTTTCAAAAATGAATGCAATGTTTGTAAATGTATCATATAGAGGTCAAGTACCTCGTGATGTAATCAACTGTTATGAATTGTTTATAATCGATATGGACTTCGTCTGGATGGATTAGGACGGGTCTTCACAGTTGGTATCAGAGCGGTGGTCTTAGTGAACCGGGTCTGCATTAGTGTGTCTAACTGATAAGTCGTTAGGATGCATTAGTGAGTCTGGACTTTGACCGTGTCTGCATGTCAAAAGTTTTGCTTATCATTTCGTGTCGAAAATTTCCTGCTTATCATTCTTAGAGAATCACTTGCTTATCATCCTTAGTCTAGACACATCTTATTGCATTAATTGCATAATTAGTGTATAGACAAAAATTTATATCTTAGCATATCTGCTAATTCATACCTTGGCGTACCTATTATTGTTACCGATGCCTGACAGCTTCCGTAGATTCCTCCGTAACTTATGGGATTTTAGTATTATATATGCATATGTAAATTATGTACTGCAGGGTACTAATCTATATCCTATAATCTATTTCTTATCGAAAATTCTTCATCTGATCGTACGGGATGAATCCCTAAACCAGTTCGAGTCCCTCAGATTCCGATAGCTATTCCGAAAGTTATTCCGACAGCTATTCAGACATAGATGTTCACCTAAGCTCCGAAAACAGTGTCATCGGCATGAATCAACCAACCAGCCATTATCAATTCATCTAATGGGTTCGTAGTCGACTTAACTAATGGAAACGCGCAAAAGGCAATCCCTTCCACCAATCGAATTCACCTCTTGACAATGAACCTGAAGCGTTTACCGGCGAACCTGTTCGAGACACCATTTTTAGTCTCATTTCCGGGGTAACTTGACAAGATTATATCCTATCCACAATTCTGAACCTTATTCATCCGCTCGTTCCGACCGACAATCATCCTGGAGTAATAAGTCAACAATCTTCGCACTCGAATAATCAATTCGGAGAATATGGTGCAAAATGTACCAGCTTCAGCAACATCACCGGCACCAACAGTACAATCAATAACAGCACCAGTACCATCAACAATCCATGCTTCAATATCATCATATGTACTTTGAGTATGATCTTCGTTCTACGTATCGTTCTACCTCATTTTTCTTCGTTCGACATGGCAAATATGTAATCTCTAAAGTTTTAGAGATTATTTATTCTAGTTCCAACCGAAAAGCAAATGAGTTTAATATCATATTAACTCATTAAATCCATGAATACATCTGAAGAAAATATATATGTTTTCATAAAAGATTGTAATTAAAAATTCTCTTGTACAAACTGTTAATGGTGAAAATATTATAACGGGTATGTAATACCCGAGGACTATTTAAATTTCACATTAATAAGTTACATTGTACGTTCTTCGAATCTGTTTCAATAAGTCATATACTATCCTACTTACATCCACCGATATACAAATCCGTTCACCATAGAATAATCATATTCATCCAATTACATATTTGGATTTTGACCTATCAGAATCCAACAAGTGGCATAACGAAGAAATAATGGACACAATAAAAATTGATTAGAAACAGGATTAATTAACAATATGAAATTCTATTAAGAATCCACGCTAACAATATCCTAGCTAACTGTTCCTAGCTAACTGTTAATTACGTATTACCATTTAATTATCGCAATTTAT
The DNA here is from genome assembly GCF_046630445.1 of Rutidosis leptorrhynchoides. NCBI lineage: Eukaryota > Viridiplantae > Streptophyta > Magnoliopsida > Asterales > Asteraceae > Rutidosis > Rutidosis leptorrhynchoides. The sequence continues at coordinate 356,560,580 of NC_092334.1, read as the reverse complement.
TTATCATAGTTTATTTATCGCAATTTATATTCTCGCAATCTTATTTATCGTCATTTAATTTCTGTTATTTACTTTACGCACTTCATTTATCGTCATTTAATTTTTGTTATTTATTTTTACGCACTTCAAATATCGGGACACGTATACAAGGTTTTGACATATCATATCGACCCATCTATATATATTATTTGGAATAACCATAGACACTCTATATGCAGTAATGCGGGAGTTAGCTATACAGGGTCGAGGTTGATTCTATAATAATATATATACTTTGAGTTGTGATCGAGTCTGAGACGTATACGGGTCACGATACATATTAATTAATTCGAATATTATATATTAAATTATATATGAATTATTGGACTATTACTGTGGACTATCGACTGTGGATTAATGACATTGGACAATTAAAATGAATTAAAATATTGATTATAACATATGAAACTAAACATTTTTTTTAAGTTTGCCACTTGATTTCATCTTAAACTTCATTTGTATCTTGACGATTCCAATCTACGTTCAAACCTTTCATGATTCTTGAAAATACCTCAATCGAGAGGATGAACCAACCGCACTTCATTTATGTAAGAAAAGATTGATGCATATAGCTATTCACCTGAGAAACTCTCGGCAACTGAGAAAACGTCTAAAACGTAGCTATGCTAATTTCTTAGTGTTATTATTACCCAAAATAACTTTGCAATCTCTTTCCAAATTAGCAAATTTTATCACAGCTTCAGCAAGTCAACTTTGACTTTTCGTTCGAAACAACCTTATTATAACCTTGATTTATATGTGTGCTCTTTTATTGTTACCGGGGTTCCTTTTATTATATTCCACCATATTACCAGCAGATGTACCAGCAACCTCGTTGCTCATTGGCTTAAATCTCTCCGACAAATCACTATATTTATCTATTGAAGTCTCATCATGTACTCATCTGTATCTTGTAACAAGAATTGCCATACCAATTACCGGGAACCAGCAAATCTGTATTGTGAATCTCGCAACGTTTCCACATCAACAGTTATATGTATCCATATAACATTTATCTCTTAGAACTATGATTTTCCATTCTGAAATTCTAAAAAGCACCCAGTCTGCAAATTAATGCTCTGAATTTTGAAAAGTTGAATGAAGCAATAAAAACTGTAAATGACCTCAACAGCCAAAAGTTGATGATAAAGAATGGAATATTGGAAACACTCAATAGAAAATTTAGTACCGAAAAGCAGATTTTGCGAAACTATGAAGGAAACCGTGGACAAATCACAAAAAATAAGTTTGACTTCAAAGAATCCAAATAATTCAATGCCTGCTGAAGTCTTTAGCGAATATCTTGCTCCTTACTCTAGACCCTTGCAGACAATAGTCTCCATCATCCTCTGATCTTAGATATTCAAATATATTATCGTATCTTTCATTATAAATATCCTCCATATTTCTGAAGATATTTTCATAACTATTCTTATCTGAAATCATTAATCTCTTCATGCTATCAGTGTTACATCATATAGAAACTGTTAGTTTCTATATTCTGTAAACTTTCGAGTTTAAAATATGAATGATTTTGAAGTAGTGTTGGGAACTGAAGTATGAGTTAGTATAATATAATGACACTTGATCAAGGTGATTATATTACAGTAATTCATGCTGAGTTTCTAATGGAACGTGATGATTCACAGAACATACCGTCATCATGTGCCATTTACACGACTCTTGCATTCTACTCAATCTCCAAACATATTAAGAACATATATTCTTGATAGTTCCATCTTTCCAGATATTCTGGTAATTTACCAAATCAAAATCGTGCCATTTTGATTTCATTTTTAGAATATTAACTATGTTCATTTCAAAATTCATACTTACGAATTTTGGACCATTACTCGCTTTACTAGAGATCGAGAGGAGAATAAAAAGGCAAAGAGATTCGAAATATAAGGGAAGATATAAAACCCAACAACAACCCAGAAATTTACAAACCCTGCACATCAATACGTATTGCCACGTAAAGGCACGGGAAAATTAATAACACTATAACCCCAAGGTAGTAGTAGAAGTGAATAGATTCTTCTGGTGGCAGGTGAAAGAGAAGAATAACAGATATGAAAGTTAGGAGTATATCAAGAATCAGAACTGGATGAAGCATATTGATGAATGCTTTAAAGTATGAATCAAGGGAGAAAGAATAGAAGATGTGAGATATGGAAATGAGGAAACGGAGGGGGTAGATTTATAGTGAAATATTCGACAGAGCAATCAATACAGATCATCGCATTTAATCAAAGAGGATCCTAATTTCTTTAATCGCCAAAGAACCAAATATTATTACGAAGGTTTTCTTTAAATCCCATGAATTTCGGAAATCAATCATAACTACGACATCAGTGAAAACGCTTCTACATTTACTCATTTCACTCTCTTGTGATAGCTTCACTTATACACTTCGCGTAATCAAATCGTTTTATCTATAGTACTCAATGATGATAAAATTCTATTTATCAACTCATATTTGTCATGAAAACATCTTTATAGTTAGCCATGACGACCTCGATCAAATTTCGGGACGAAATTTCTTTAACGGGTAGGTACTGTGATGACCCGGGAATTTCCGACCATATTTAAACTTTAATCTTTATATGTTTCCGACACGATAAGCTAAGTCTGTAATGTTGAGTCTCGAAAGTTTGGAAATCTATATTTATGTAAACAATAACCCTTCGACTGTTACCGACGATTCACGAATAATTGCTTGTAAATAAATATGTATATATATGATATAAATATAAATATAAGTATATATTTAATGTTTTGAATTAATAATATTAATATTGATCTAACTAATATTATTAATAATATTATTATTAGTATTATTATTAATTATTACTAAAATCTTTATTTTATTATCGTTATCATTATTATAAATATGAACTTAGTTATCAATAGGATTAATATTATTATTAGTATTATTTGGATATTATTAATTTATATCCTTATTATTAGTTATAATATTATTGTTACTACTAATTATTTAACTCTGTGATAATTACTAAGAAGTAATTACAAAAATTAAGTAAATTAACATAGATAGCAGATATGGATCGAAATTCAATCCCCATCCCCATCTAACTGTATCCAACCCTTGTCCTTGTCTCCAATCTGTTAGATGTTTACATCAAGTGGCAAAACAATACAAATTTGGTAAACGAGTAAATCTCCTTTCCCTATTCTGTTTATATTTTTTTTATTTGCTGATTTAAAATCCATGTACTTCCTGTCTATCAGGTTGTTAAACATCCACATCACAAATTATTTGAGATCAAATTTAACTGATAAAGTACTCACTATTTCTTCTCTCTCTTGATCCCGTTTGAAAACAATCACAAAACAACAACACCATCATCTATCCTTCATCACCATCAAATCTCTAACTCACATACCATCACTTAAACATCACCTCCCTAACCCATTTACTTCTTATTGTTGTTGACGACAAACGAAGACATCAAAAATACAACGAACCACATCATATATCTATTTTCTGTTTGAACACCCTACAATCATCTTCACTATCCTTTGGACGCCCACAAACACAACAACAAGTATAATCACCTGCACTCCTGCTTCTGTCTTCTTCTGTTTTCTATTTAAACGCCACGAACCACCATTATTATTTGCTACAGCTACTACTACTCATCCACTACTATTAATCGGCATTTGAAACCTGCTCGAGCAACAAACCTGTGGCAATTTCGATCATGATTTCTGTTGAGACTGCAGCCTTTATGTTTTGGTGATCACCATTACGAACCTCTCTTTTCCTGCCTTGTTCACTGCTGCAGCTACGTATTATTTTTTTTTCTTTTTTTCCTTCTCTCTTCTGTCTAAACATCTCAACCAACACCACCTTCTTCTGCTTCGATTTACAGCTGCAACTCTGACCCGTCTTTCCTCTTGGAAGTTGCTTCCTAGGTGAACCGAAACCAAACGAACCATTGCTGCTGCTATATTTATTTCTTGATTTTATAAACTGCTACTACTTCATTACTAGTGGAACGTGATATTTATTAAGGAGTAAAGAGATAAAGTGCTTACTCAATTATTAATGGAACCAATGTTGGGCACTCATGGCCGACCAAGATGCTGTTAAGACAATTCTTTTTATGTTTATGGGAGATTATCTTGAGTGGTGAAAAAGTGGGGAAGACTTGCGTGATTTTTTTTTTTTTAGTTGTCACCTGCCGTTCCAATTAATCCAACACAAAGCAAATGAGATCCACCTTTAATGGATCATGGCTGGCACGTCCCACTCTATGAAGGAAAAGAATGATGTGTGTAGCATAGTCTTTTCGGGTTTAATCATAACCAACACAATACCAACGTTTTTCTTTTCTTTTTCCTATTCGGGTTCTATATTTTTTTTCTTTATTCCTTTACAACTCATACAAAAACCTCAAACCCTGCTGCTATATTTTTTTTATATCTTTGGGACGGTTTCATGCGAATATAAAATGGAGGATATAGCTAAAGGTGATGATCATGAAAGCTAGTGGCCAACAAATGCAATGAACCCCACACCAACTTTAGTAGCAATCGTGATGTTTAATTAGGATACCGAAATATTGATGGGCCGAAGTCATCATAACACCATCACATGTTATTGTCGATATATGCATAAGAAATTTGAATGGTTCAGTTTCATCTATTACTGGGGCCAAGTACTTTAGTTAGTGGAACATGACTCATTGTGCTAGTAAACAAATGAATTTCTTTTATCAATAACATGGACCGTGTTATTTTTTTGTTTTTGGTCTCAGACGAACTAGCTGGGGAAACCAAAACATAACCACAAATATTTCAACTGAATCGGGCTTGTAAATTAGTAATTGGGCTGAGAGTTTTAAATGTTGTTGTTGGGTTCGTGAAACAAGTGTTTTGGTTGGGCTATGTCTTATTTTCGTTGTGCCAAGAAACGGGTTATATTGATTCCCGTTGGATATACAACAGAAAAACGTGATAGAGTAGATGGTAGGGAGTGTTTTTGAGGAGTGGGAGGTCGCGAGTTCAAAACCGATCTTGGGCATTCTTTTTAAGGGCTACTCCTATTGAGGTAGTATTTTCATTAAAATTATTATTATTATTATTATTATTATTATTATTATTATTATTATTATTATTATTATTATTATTGTTATTGCTAGATCATTTATTACTATTAACAAAAATTATATCATAATTATTAGTATCATCATTAAACGTTATTAATATTATCATTACAAACATTTTTATTATTAGTACTATCTTTATCATTAATATTAAAATTATCATTTTATTATTATTAGAATTACCATAATTTTTATCATAATTAGTATTATTTTTATCATTATTATTATTAGTACTATTAATATATCAAACGAAGATTTTTTTATATAAAAATATATTTATGACATAAAACCTAACCATATTAATACTTTTGTAATAAGTGTTAATTATCTACATAAAGATAAATATATCTAAATAAGTAATTAATAAAACACATGATATAAAATAACAAGTAAAATCACTAATAATATATATATATATATATATATATAACTATTCGATTATCATTACATGTATTAATATACATGATTGAATAATAGGTTCGTGAATCTGAGGTCAAACCTACACTTGTTAAATGACGTCATATGTATTTTTACTACAAAATACAGTATGGTGAGTTTCATTATTCCCTTTTTAAATGCTTTTGCAATATATATTTTTGGGACTGAGAATACATGCGCTGCTTTTATAACTGTTTTACGAAATAGACACAAGTAACCGAAACTACATTCTATGGTTGGATTATTAAACCGAATATACCCCTATTTAGTCTGGTAATCTAAGAATTAGGGAACAGACACTCTAATTAACGCGAACTCTAAAGATAGATCTATCGAGCCCAACAAGCCCCATCCAAAGTACCGGATGCTTTAGTACTTCGAAATTTATATCATGTCCGAAGGAGGATCCCGGAATGATGGGGATATTCTTATATGCATATTGTGAATGTCGGTTACCAGGTGTTCAATTCATATGAATGATATTTTTGTCTCTATGCACGGGATGTATGTTTATGAGAAATGGAAATACGAAATCTTGTGGTCTATTAAAATTATGAAATGATTATTTATGTTAAACTAATGAACTCACCAACCTTTTGGTTGACACTTGAAAGCATGTTTATTCTCAGGTTTGAAAGAAATCTTCCGCTGTGCATTAGCTCATTTTAAAGATATTACTTGGAGTCATTCATGACATATTTCAAAAGACGTTGCATTCGAGTCATTGAAGTTCATTAGAGATTATTATTAAGTAAATGACGGATTAGGTCATTTATAGTTGAATATTATGAAATGGTATGCATACCTGTCAACTTTCAATGAAATGAAAGTTTGTCTTTTAAAAACGAATGCAATGTTTGTAAAATGTATCATATAGAGGTCAAGTACCTCGCGATGTAAGCAACTATTGTGAAACGTTTATAATCGATATGGACTTCATCCGGATGGATTAGGACAGGTCTTTACAGCGCACGCCTCATCAATCGAACCGCCTCTTCAAAGGATCGATCCGCCTCAGCAAAAAAAGGCGTACGTTTAATTATAGGAAAGAGGCGTGCGTTCTAAAACGTATTTTTTCAAAAAACGCACTGAGGCGCGCCTCGAGGCGTACGCCTCAACCGTTTTTTAAAACCATGGTTAATTGAAAACATAATTATATTCAAAATAAGTATCAATTAGACTGTAACATACCTATATCGATGGTTAATACACTCCAATATGCAAACCTGTATAATCAAGAACAATGGGGTTAAGTTATTGCTAACAGTAAAACCAATTGAAATATGATTGAAATAATCAAAAAAACTTGTAAGATGGAGATTATCAAAAGTGTTCGAATTGTTGATTGGACGGACAGAAAGGGAAATCGATGGTTAGGAACTAAAAGATTAAAAGGGAATGTGGATTTTGAATTTAGAGAAATCTTTTGATGAGGAAGAGGTGAAACCCATGGCTGACATTGTCGCCGCAGACATGTTGATTGGCTGGTGGCTACTAGTGGCATTAATTTCAAAGATATTGGGTTGGATCATCAGATCCCAATCTGTCTTGAAACCCTCAAACCCTCCCCAAAATATATAAACTTAGTATCTTCTTGTTGGAGAAATCCTTACAGATTCAGTGGCGTTGATGGCGTTGCTTCAAGTGGCCGGAGTACGGCCCGTAATCAACCGGCTAAAGGGTCTTGGGGTTTAAATTTGAAGAGAGAGAGAGAGAGAGAGAGGAAACTGAGCGAGAAGGAGGGTTACGTGTCTTTTTTTTATATTGTATATATATAATAATAGGTTAAAAAGATGTTTTATTGGGACACTTTTCATGGTGTCAGATTTTTGCAGATTTAATTAGATGCCAATCAGAAACGTGGATAATCAAGCTCAGGTTGAACGATGGTGTGACACGTGGCATATAAGCCACATGATTTATAATATTTAAAAAAAATATAAATATATTTATTACATAGTTTGATGCCACTGTATTAAAAGAATTTTAAATAAAGAAATAAAAATCAATAATCAATTAATATAATTAATAAAATGAAATTGAGATTAATAAAAGAAAGATTCATTTACGATACCACCATGTATGTTTCCTTTTACTTTTGACCTACTTTCTTTTTTTACCTCCATTTCTTTTTTCTTATATCATTCATAGTGCAGCGTGAAGGGGTATTTTTGACACCATCACGCCACCATCACGCCACTATCACGTCATCATCATTGCATCACACGAAGGATAAATGGCGTGAGGTGGTGGTAGCGAATAAGGATGAGCCACGTGTTGGGTCCGTTTGAATTAAACGGCTATATAGCCGTTGTAAATAAAAAATAAAAAGGTGAGACATATTATCCAAACATACAACCATCACACCATACCATTACAAACTTCATGACGCCATCACACTTGCCAAATCAGCACTATACCCCACAAAAACACCCCATCACGCTGGAACCACTACAAATGGTCTTACTCTCCATTTTTTTCATACCTATCATTTATCTACCCCATTTCTTCTTTCATCTTACCCATCGCCCCATCTTACCCATCTTACTCTTCATTTCTTCTTCCACAATTGTCGCCATCACCATAATCATCACCATGACGGTCGCCGCCATTACCAATAATGATACGGACAGCTACATAAAACTGCTTCTAACCACAAACATGATAAACAAATTAGGAGTCATCACCCTAACACTACAACTGCGGGCACCACCACCACCTTTTTTAATTCGCTAAAAGTCGTTTCCATCACAAATCAAAACTCTGATCGGTTTTCCATTTTTCAATTTTCGGTTTTTACCATTTTTGTGTATTAGGGTTTTTAAAATAAAGTTGTGGCTGATGGTGGTGAATGACAGCGGTCGTTTGAGTTGGTGGTAGAAGATTAATGATAGTGGTGGAAGGGAGTCTTAGTGATGGCAGGGTGTGAAATGTCCCGTTCATATTGATTATAAACGTTCCATATTAATTGATTTCGTTGCGAGGTTTTGACCTCTATATGAGACATTTTTAAAAGACTGCATTCGTTTTTAAAACAAACCATAACCTTTATTTTATCGACAAGGTTAAAAGGACACCACCTAGATTATCAGAAATGATAATCTAAAAATATCACACTTACACACTACCAATACATATTGGTTTACAATATTAATATGTTACAACAAAGTAAATCTTGAATGCAGTTTTAAACAATATTATACAAGCATGCTGACACCAAGTCTTGTCCATATATTAGCATGCAATAGCGGAAGCTCTTAATAGTCACCTGAGAATAAACATGCTTTAAACGTCAACAAAAATGTTGGTGAGTTATAGGTTTAACCTATATATTATCAAATTAATATAATAGACCACAAGATTTCATTTATTCAATAATCCTACACTCGCAAGTGTATAAAAATCATTCTATGATGAACACCTGGTAACCGACATTAACATAATGCATATAGAATATTCCCCGCATACTCGCAAGTTTGTCATAAATTGGCAATCGCAATCACCATATAAATTGAAGTATTAAAGCATTTCAAATTCCAGAATGGAGTTTGTTAGGCCCATAGATCTATCTTTAGGATTCGCATCAATTAGGGGTCATTTCCCTAATTCTTAGGCTACCAGACTTGAAGGGGCAATATTCGGTTTAATAATCCAACCATAGAATGTAGTTTCGCATACTTGTGTCTATTTTGTAAAACATTTAGAAAGCTGCATGTATTCTCATCCCAAAATATTAGATTTTAAAAGTGGGACTATAACTCACTTTCACAGATTTTTACTTCGTCGAGAAGTAAGACTTGACTACTGGTCGATTCACTAACCTATAACAAATATGTACATATATATCAAAGTATGTTCAAAATATAATTACAATATTTTAAATACGTTTTAACGTTTTAAGTTTATTAAGTCAGCTGTCCTCGTTAGTAACCTACAACTAGTTGTCCACAGTTAGATGTACAGAAATAAATCGATATAAATTATCTTGAATCAATCCACGACCCAGTGTATACACGTCGCAGGATAGATCACAACTCAAAGTATATATATTTTGGGAATCAACCTCAACCCTGTATAGCTAACTCCAACATTACTGCATATAGAGTGTCTATGGTTGTTCCAAATAATATATATATATGGGTCGATATGATATGTCAAAACATTTGCATACGTATCTATGGTATCCCAAGATTACATAATATATTAGAATACATGTATAATACAATATGAGTTAGCTAGGATATGATTAATATAGATTTGTTACCAATTTTCACGTAGTTACAACAAGTAAAAATATCCAATCTTGTTTTACCCATAACTTCTTCGTTTTAAATCCGTTTTGAGTGATTCAAGTTGCTATGGTTTCATATTGAACTTAAGTTTATGAATTTAAACAGAAAAAGTATAAGTTTATAGTCAAAAATACAGGTTACAAGTCGTTTTTGTAAAGGTAGTCATTTCAGTCAAAAGAACGACGTCTAGATGACCATTTTGGAAAACATACTTTCACTTTGAGTTTAACCATGATTTTTGGATATAATTTCATGTTCATAAGAAAAATCATTTTCCCAGAAGAACAACTTTTAAATAAAAGTTTATCATAGTTTTTAATTAACTAACCCAAAACAGCCCGCGGTGTTACTACGACGGCGTATTTCCGATTTTATGGTGTTTTTCGTGTTTTCAGGTTTTAAATCATTAAGTTAGCATATCATATAGATATAGAACATGTGTTTAGTTGATTTTAAAATTCAAGTTAGATGGATTAACTTTTATTTGTGAAAAAGTTTAGAATTAACTAAACTATGTTCTAGTGATTACAAGTTTAAACCTTCGAATAAGGTAGTTTTATATATATGAATCCAATGATGTTATGAACATCATTACTACCTCAGGTTTTGTGGATAGACCTACTGGAAATGAGAAAAAATAACTTGAGCTTCAAAGGATCTTTGATGGCTTGGAAGTTCTTGAAATAGAATCATGACACAAAAACAAGTTCAAGTAAGATTATTACTCGAATTAAGATAGTTATAGTTATAGAAATTGAATCAAAGCTTGAATATGAATATTACCTTGATTTAGAAAGATAACCTACTATAAATAATAAAGGTTTCTTGATCTTAGATGATTGCTTGGAATGGATTAGGAAACTTGGAAGTAAACTTGTAAACTTGGAAGTGTTCTTGATGTGTTCTTGAGTAATTGTTTTTATGATGATTATAGGTAATAACCAAAGCTTGTATTTGATGATTTTTGCTGGAAAAATAGTAACTTAGACGTTCATAGAAGAGTGTGTGTGTTTTGATAGAGAATTGGGAAGAAAATTGGAAGTGAAATGGAGTAGGTGGTGAGTGGTGAAGGTGAGTGGGGTTAAAAGGAGTTCTTGTTTTTGTTTCCTTGCTCATAAGTCATGCTAGTTGTCTAATTGTTGGTTCCACATGTTTGTTGACTATCTAGGGCTGCTAGGAGCTGAATTATTATGTGTATATATGTAACAACCCAACCCGTAATTCATACGATAAATTTTTTTTATACAACACAATTACACGCCAAATAAATATGTAACCCATTTCACGAGTTCCATTTAAAACGCACAACAATTAATTGTTTACAAAAGGCACGAGGGCCACGAATAAAGTTTAGTACAAGTTTGACCCATTACAAATGATAGTTTACAATCCAAACGACACTTCGAGCATGGTTTGGGACTAAACTACCCAAAACGTTAGGCCAACATCAAAACTCCAACAAAGCATCATCACGGGACACCTAATGTCCGATAACCCCCTTGCCCTTAACTGAACCTGCATCTAAAAAGATAAACAACGAGAGGGTAAGCTAACGCTTAGTGAATGCAATAATTATACACATACATATATAACCTACTTACATGCAATCACATACACAATTACCTCATACACGCTAGCAATTTAAAGACATACCAACGCAAGGCATAACGCTAAATCTCTAAGACCACAAGCTAGCACAACGATAACATATATAACTTGAATAATGTGAAAACACCACACAACAAACACATAGCCATGGTTAACCAATAGTACAAGGAATGGTACTTCGAATTTCCCATTGGTGTTCCCAACAACCGTTAGTGCACAACAAATTATAACACTAACCCCGGAGTGGTATCGATCGCCCAAAATTTAAACCCACCCGTCACTTGTAATGTGGTATCGAATGCCCGAACTTTAAACCCACACTACATACCCACACACATATATGACATGGCATCGAACGCCCGAACTTAAACCCATATCATATATTGACCCGATGTGGTATCGACCGTCCGAACTTAAACCCACATCAAATCTCGTACAAGTAAATACATTATATACACATATGCATAATCATTCCACTCACCTCAAGTCTCTTGTGAAAGTTAACCGAGCTTGCAACCCTTCAATGTAACGTACCTATTACATTATGCATTTATTAACATACAATCTAGTTGAATTAAATGCCAACCACTAACCCTTGAGCATTTAATGACCCGTTTGCATTAAATGACTCAACTACACCAAAACTGCCCGTTAATGGCCATGCCTCGTCATAAATCACTAAAAGCTAGTGATTAGGGTTTAATAACATCAACTAACATAAACTTGGTGTACTTCATAACCATTTCACCCGATTAGGTCAACTAGTGCTCTTTTGACTATTTGACACATAAATCAAGTCAAACTTACACAATAACAACTCTTTCATCCTTTTAAAAGTGCATTAATGACTAACAACATCATTTAGCACTTACAATCTCAAATCATAAGACCAAACCCTAGATATAGCTATTTAGGGTTTCCTTTCAACAATCCAACCCAAAACCCACCCATTTAACCCTCAAATGGTTCACACTAGTTCCATATGAACCAAACCCTAGCTTAACTAATTAAAACTCAAGACTTAGAGTTAGAACTTACCAAGACTATGAACGTGTAGCTAGAGATACAATGAACAACTTTAATTCTTGCTCCTAGGTTTGATTCACAACTCTTCACCTTCAAATCTCAAGATTAAACTTAGTGGGTTTTATGTTTTGGGAGGAATATGTGAAAGAAAATGGAAAAGAAATGAGAAATAGAGGATAAGTGGCTGAGATTAAAGGCTCCAATCTGATCTATACGCAAAAAGACCAAATTACCCCTAAAGCCCTATTTAAATCGGGCTGAAATTGGAGTCAGAACTGCAGAGGTGCCGCGACGCGGCTCCTTTGTCGCGGCGCGACATAAAGAAGGAAAAATGACCCTTCTTAACTCAAGTTCTGATCTGGATTTACTTTGTTTGTCGCGTCGCGGCCCCATTCCTCGCGGCGCGGCATTGGCCTGTTCCTGGTCACTTTGACAACAAATCATAAAACGAAGGTTCATACAACTTGCACACCTCGTTCACTATTCCAATGCACGTCTAAGCTTCGCCCTTAAGTCTCACACGACTCAACACCATCGCGACACATACATAAACACGTACACGCACGCATTCGCATATATATATATATATATATATATATATATATACATATACATACATGTACTTACACAAAAACTAACACTTGGCTCACTTAATCACACAAACGAATAAGTTATAGGCATACTATTGATTAAGTACGTACCTTTAGACGCGCACGAGAAAACGGGGTGTTACAACTCTCCCCCACTTAAATCGGAGTGCGTCCTAGCGATCCAAGCCGCATGACACGAGGGAAGATAAACCAACACAAATTCTTCGGGCTCCCAAGTAAACTCAGAACCTTTACTACGACGCCATTGGACCTTAAAGGTCCTCACCTCCTTGTTACGCAACATTTTGACCTTCTCATCGAGTATAGCACTCGGCTCTTCAACGTATTCTAACTTGTTGTTTAGATCAATTTCGTCTAAAGGCATCCATGAAGAATCATCCGCAAGACACTTACGGAGGTGGGAAACATGAAATGTGTTATGGATCCCCGCAAGTTCTTCGGGTAATTCCAAACGATACGCGACTTCACCAACACGAGCTAAAACCTTAAACGACCCAATAAACCGAGGAGCTAACTTTCCTCGTTTCCGAAACTGAATAATACCCTTCCAAAGTGAAACCTTGAGCATCACCATATCACCTTCTTGGAATTCGATCAAACTTCTACGCTTATCGGCATAAGACTTTTGCCTATCTTGCTCCTTTTTCAAATGTTCCCAAATCATAACGATTTTATCATTTGTCTCCAATACCAAGTCGGAGCTCCCGACTTCCCTTTGTCCCACTTATCCCCAACAAATCGGGGTTCGACACCTTCTACCATACAACATCTCATACGGTGGCATTCCAATACTAGAGTGAAAACTAATATTGTACGAGAATTCCACCAAAGGTAAATGTTCATCGCAACTACCACCGAAGTCAATGATACACGCACGTAACATATCCTCCAACGTTTGATTCGTACGTTCGGTTTAACCGTCCGTTTGAGGATGGTACGCCGTACTCATATTTACCCTCGTACCCATGTCTTCATGAAACTTCTTCCAAAATCGAGAAGTAAAACGCGTGTCCCGATCCGAAACAATAGACGCGGGAACACCATGTCTCGATATCACCTCTTTAATGAACATCTTCGCGAGTGCCTCCGACGATATTGCTTCTTTAATAGGAAGAAACAACGCACTCTTCGTCAATCTATCGATAATCACCCAAATAGTGTCAAATTGGGTTCTTGCCGTTTTCGGCAACTTGGTAATAAAATCCATGGTAATATGCTCCCACTTCCACATCGGAATTTCTAGCGGTTGCAACTTACCATACGGCTTTTGGTGTTTGGATTTCACTTGCAAACACATGACGCATTGCTCAACATGCTTAACAACATCGCGTTTCATGCCCGGCCACCAATAATCTTTCTTCAAATCATGGTACATCTTCGTCGCACCCGGATGTATGGAATACTTAGACTTGTGCACCTCATCAAGAAGCACCTTTCGGAAATCACCCATATTAGGCACCCACACTCTTTCTTGAAAAGACAATAAACCACGCGAACCCATCGTAATGAATTCCGATTGCCCCACAATTCGTTCCGCATGCTTGTTGTGAACGTAAGCCTCTATTTGAATCACACCAAGTTTTTAAAGAAAATTGTTAGTAATAATCATACGTAACAATCCCAATCGTAACGCCGGGTGGTGACTCTTTCGGCTTAATGCATCCGCGACCACATTCGCCTTGCTCGGATGATAAAGTATCTCACAATCATAATCCTTCACCACATCCATCCATCTACGTTGACGATAATTCAAATCCCGTTGATCAAAAAGATGTTTCAAACTCTTGTGATCCTAATAAATCGTACACTTGACACCATACAAGTAATGGCGCCAAATTTTCAAAGCATGGACCACCGCCGCTAATTCGAGATCATGAGTCGGGTATCTCTTTTCATGTTCCTATAATTGGCGAGAGGCGTAAGCGATGACTTTACCTCGTTGCATTAGAACACACCCGAGCCCATTCAAAGAAGCATCACAATAGACCGTCATATCATCTACACCTTCCGGCAATACTAAGACCGGAGCTTTACACAATTTCTCTTTCAACAATTGAAAAGCGATTTCTTGCTCGTTCTCCCAATTGAATCTCGTATTCTTCCTTGTCAACTTAGTTAATGGCGAAGCAATCTTGGAAAAGTCTTGGATAAACTGATGATAGTAACCGGCCAATCTGAGGAAACTTCGGATTTCCGTAGGCGTAGTCGGTTGTCCCCAATCCTTCACTGTCTCTATTTTCCTCGGATCCACTTGAATACCATCCTTGTTCACAATATGGCCAAGGAATTGAACCTCCCTTAGCCAAAATTCATATTTTGAGAATTTAGCATAAAACTTCTATTTTCTCAAAGTCTTCAATACTTCGCGCAAGTGGTGTTCATGTTCCGTCATGCTCTTAGAATTGACAAGAATATCGTCAATGAACACAATTACCGACTTGTCCAACATAGGTTGGCACACTCGGTTCATAAGATCCATGAATGCCGCCGGTGCATTCGTAAGACCAAAAGGCATAACCACAAATTCAAAATGCCCGTAACGCGTTCGAAAGGCCATTTTCTCAATATCTTCCTCACGGACCCGCATTTGGTGATAGCCGGATAGTAGGTCAATTTTTGAGAAATACGTCGCCCCTTGGAGTTGGTCAAACAAATCGTCAATCCTAGGCAATGGATAACGATTCTTGATCGTCACCTTGTTCAACTCCCGATAGTCGATACACATCCGCATACTTCCATCCTTCTTTTTCACGAATAAAACCGGAGCACCCCATGGCGAAGCACTCGGTCGAATAAAACCCTTCTCAAGTAACTCTTGAATTTGATTCAACAATTCTTGCATTTCCATCGGTGCTAAACGATAAGGAGTTTTAGCAATGGGAGTAGCTCCCGGAACCAACTCAATGTGAAATTCGACTTGTCTTTCCACCGGAACACTCGGTAACTCATCCTGAAAAACATCGTCAAACTCACTTACCACCGGAATTTCACGAATGGGTGGTGGCTCATCACGAGTATCAACAACATGGGCAAGAAAAGCCATGCCACCACTAACAAGGAAACGACGTGCCCGTGCAAAAGTGCATCCCGGTACAAGTCTTCTACGTTTATCACCATGAATAATTAACTCTCCCCCACTTGGGGTCTTCACACGAATAGATTTTTCATGGCACGCAATATCGGCTCTATTATGATCGAGCCAATCCATACCAACCATGATATTAAAATCACCCAACGTCATCGGAATGAGATCAATATTAAAGTTCTCGGAACCAAACACAACATTACAATTCTTACACACATCAACCACTAGCACCGTCTTGCCATCCGCTATTTCGACTTCTACCGGACGACTTAACTTAGCTAACGGTTTATTAAGTTTAGGTACAAATTATGGAGACACAAACGATAAATTTGCACAGCTATCAAATAGGATCCTTGCCGGATTAGAGTTATCCATGAAAGTACCTGAAACGAATTCATTGGATTGCTTGGCTTCGTCATTGGTCATCAAATAATTACGTCCCCTAGCCGACCCCACCGCCTTCTCTATCCTCTTAACTTGATCATTTCGGAGATCGGGGCACTCCGACTTCCGGTGCCCTTCTTTTTGACAATTAAAACACGTGATTGCATTAGTAGGTGGTTTTGGACAATCACGAGAGTAGTAACCCTTTTGCCTACAATTGAAACATGTGACCATGTGACCACTAGAAGCACCCCTCTTCACGCTACCGACACTTTCAGTTGCTCCCTTACTCTTCTTGTTCGAAAAACTAGAAGCTTCAAACTTTCTTTTACTTGGCGCATAACTAACCGGACTCGGAGCTTGCGCTTCAAACCCCTTCGCCACCGCCAAAAGCTTTGCAAAAGTCTCAACATGACCAATACTAATTTTACCCTTCAAATCATCTCTAAGGGTCGCATGAAAGTCTTCCATTAACAATTGATCGTTCCCCACATACTCGGGGCAAAAACGCGCTTTGGCGAGAAAGTTGGTTTTAAGAGTGTTTAGGTCCATAGACCCTTGACGCATGTTCCTTAACTCATTGCGCAATTTGGAAAGATCCGCTTGCGTACAATATTCAAGGAAAAACTCCTTCTTGAAATCCGCCCAAGATAACCCCACAAAAGCCGCATCACCCACCATATCAATCTTGCCATCGAGCCAATCTTTAGCATGACCCCTCAACAAACTAGTAGCAAGCCTTGTTTTCTCTTCGGGAGGGCACTCGATCGTGCGAAAACAACCTTCAACATCGAAAATCCAAGCCGCACTCTTCATAGGGTCGGGATCCCCGTGAAAGTGAGGAGGCTTAGTCGCCAAGAAGTTCTTGTAGCTAAACTCCAACTCGCCCACATTTTGAGGTCTAGGAAACCTCCTTTCAACTTCTTCTTTAATGGCATTAGTCATCCGTTCTTGAATCATATCGATAATTTGTTCCGAAACTGACTCTTCGAATATTTGTTTAACCCTTCTTGAGAAAACCGAAACATAGTTTTCTAAAGCGGTCTCAATCTTGGTAGTCATCTCATCTTCCTCCACATGAGAGGGACCACCATTGCCATTCGTATTCGTTCCGTTTCTCGTCTTCATTCTAAAGATTAAAAATGGATTAGACATCACCAACAATTTAATACACATATATACCTATGCATATGACCGCACACACACAACATCAAGCTCGATACTTGTCGCACATCCTTGCTCGACTTGACTTGCAACCGTAATAGTGGTCGCGACTCACTATTACGCTCACATGCCGTGACATGCTCAAACGTGTCACAACCATCTTGCTCGATGTTCAAAACAACAACACATGATTAGTAACATCATAACATAGCATAGTTATCCACTTATGCATCAAAGAACTAATCAAACCCCGCACTGACTCGTAGTCCTACAAGTCCCGCATATAATTCCACAACACAAAAGTCTAAGTCTAGGCACCTATCTCAAGTCACCTAAATCCCTTAGACCATGCTCTGATACCACTTGTAACAACCCAACCCGTAATCCATACGATAAATTTTTTTATACAACACAATTACACGCCAAATAAATATGTAACCCATTTCACGAGTTCCATTTAAAACGCACAACAATTAATTGTTTACAAAAGGCACGAGGGCCACGAATAAAGTTTAGTACAAGTTTAACCCATTACAAATGATAGTTTACAATCCAAACGACACTTCGAGCATGGTTTGGGACTAAACTACCCAAAACATTAGGCCAACATCAAAACTCCAACAAAGCATCATCATGGGACACCTAATGTCCGATAACCTCCTTGCCCTTAACTGCGCCTGCATCGAAAAAGATAAACAACGAGAGGGTAAGCTAACGCTTAGTGAATGCAATAATTATACACATACATATATAACCTACTTACATGCAATCACATACATAATTACCTCATACACGCTAGCAATTTAAAGACATACCAACACAAGGCATAACGCTAAATCTCCAAGACCACAAGCTAGCACAACGATAACATATATAACTTGAATAATGTGAAAACATCACACAACAAACACATAGCCATGGTTAACCAATAGTACAAGTAATGGTACTTCGAATTTCCCATTGGTGTTCCCAACAACCGTTAGTGCACAACAAATTATAACACTAACCCCGGAGTGGTATCGATCGCCCGAACTTTAAACCCACCCATCACGTGTAATGTGGTATCGAACGCCCGAACTTTAAACCCACACTACATGCCCACACACATATATGACATGGCATCGAACGCCAGAACTTAAACCCATATCATATATTGACCCGATGTGGTATCGACCACCCGAACTTAAACCCACATCGAATCTCATACAAGTAAATACATTATATACACATATGCATAATCATTCCACTCACCTCAAGTCTCTCGTGAAAGCTAACCGAGCTTGCAACCCTTCAATGTAACGTACCTATTACATTATGAATTTATTAACATACAATCTAGTTGAATTAAATGCCAACCACTAACCCTTGAGCATTTAATGACCCGTTTGTATTAAATGACTCAACTACACCAAAATTAATGGCCATGCCTCGTCATAAATCACTAAAAGCTAGTGATTAGGGTTTAATAACATCAACTAACATAAACTTGGTGTACTTCATAACCATTTCATCCGATTAGGTCAACTAGTGCTCTTTTGACTATTTGACTCATAAATCAAGTCAAACTTACACAATAACAACTCTTTCATCCTTTTAAAAGTGCATTAATGACTAACAACATCATTTAGCACTTACAACCTCAAATCACAAGACCAAACCCTAGATAATAACTATTTAGGGTTTCCTTTCAACAATCCAACCCAAAACCCACCCATTTAAACCTCAAATGGGTCACACTAGTTCCATATGAACCAAACCCTAGCTTAAACTAATTAAAACTCAAGACTTGGAGTTAGAACTTACCAAGACTATGAACGTGTAGCTAGAGATACAATGAACAACTTTAATTCTTGCTCCTAGGTTTGATTCACAACTCTTCACCTTCAAATCTCAAGATTAAACTTAGTGGGTTTTATGTTTTGGGAGGAATATGTGAAAGAAAATGTAAAAGAAATGAGAAATGGAGGATAAGTGGCTGAGATTAAAGGCTCCAATCTGATCTATACGCAAAAAGACTAAATTACCCCTAAAGCCCTATTTAAATCGGGATGAAATTGGAGTCAGAACTGCAGAGGTGCCGGCACGGCTCCTTTGTCGCGGCGCGAAATAATGAAGGAAAAATGACCCTTCTTAACTCAAGTTCTGATCTGGATTTGCTTTGTTTGTCGCGTCGCGGCCTCATTCCTCGCAGCGCGGCATTGGCCTGTTCCTGGTCACTTTGACAACAAATCATAAAATGAAGGTTCATACAACTAGCACACCTCGTTCACTATTCCAATGCACGTCTAAGCTTCGCCCTTAAATCTCACACGACTCAACACCATCGTGACACATACATAAACTCGTACACACACGTATTCGCATATATATATATATATATATATATACATATACATACATGTACTTACACAAAAACTAACACTTGGCTCACTTAATCACACAAACGAATAAGTTATAGGCGTACTATTGATTAAGTACGTACCTTTAGACGCGCACGGGAAAACAGGGTCTTACAATATACCAATAGTATATACGTTTAGGAGCTGGGTATTGTACGAGTACGAATACGGTTGCATACAAGTAGAATTGTTGATGAAAATGAATGAAAATGCAATTGTAAGCATTTTTGTAATGTAGAAGTACTTTGATATGTGTCTTGAAGTCTTTCAAAAGTGTACTAATACATCTAAATACACTATATGTATATACATTTTAACTGAGTCGTTAATTCATCGTTAGTCGTTACATGTAAATGTTGTTTTGAAACTTTTAAGTTAACGATCTTATTTAATGTTGTTAACCCATTATTTATTATATCTAATGAGATGTTAAATTATTACATTATCATGATATTATGATATATGAATATATCTTAATATGATATATATACATTAAAATGTCGTTACAACGATAATCGTTACATATATGCCTCGTTTCAAAATTCTTAAGTTAGTAGTCTTATTTTACATATGTAGTTCATTGTTAACATACTTAATGATATATATAATTATCATTTTATCATGTTAAATATAGTGTAACAATATCTTAATATGATACATATGTATTTAGTAAGACGTTGTAATAACGATAATCGTTATATATATCGTTTCGAGTTTCTTAACTTAGTAGTCTCATTTTTATGTATATAACTCATTGTTAATATACTTATGGAGATACTTACTTATAATAATCTCATGTTAACTATATATATATCCATATATATAACGTCATGTCATTTTTACAAGTTTTAACGTTCGTGAATCGCCGGTCAACTTGGGTGGTCAATTGTCTACATGAAACTCATTTCAAATAATCAAGTCTTAACAAGTTTGATTGCTTAACATGTTGGAAACACTTAATCATGTAAATATAAATTTCATTTAATATATATAAACATGGAAAAGTTCGAGTCACTACAGTACCTACCCGTTAAATAAATTTCGTCCCGAAATTTTAAGCAGTTGGAGGTGTTGACGTATCTTCTGGAAATAGGTGCGGGTATTTCTTCTTCATATGATCTTCTCATTCCCAGGTGAACTCGGGTCCTCTACGAGCATTCCATCGAACCTTAACAATTGGTATCTTGTTTTGCTTAAGTCTTTTAACCTCACGATCCATTATTTCGACGGGTTCTTCGATGAATTGAAGTTTTTCGTTGATTTGGATTTTGTCTAACGGAATAGTGAGATCTACTTTAGCAAAACATTTCTTCAAATTCGAGACATGGAAAGTGTTATGTACAGCCACGAGTTGTTGAGGTAAGTCAAGTCGGTAAGCTACTGGTCCGACACGATCAATAATCTTGAATGGTCCAATATACCTTGGATTTAATTTCCCTCGTTTACTAAATCGAACAACACCTTTCCAAGGTACAACTTTAAGCATGACCATCTCTCTAATTTCAAATTCTATATCTTTTCTTTTAATGTCAGCGTAGCTCTTTTGTCGACTTTGGGCGGTTTTCAACCGTTGTTGAATTTGGATGATCATTTCGGTAGTTTCTTGTATTATCTCTGGACCCGTAATCTGTCTATCCCCCACTTCACTCCAAAAAATCAGAGACCTGCACTTTCTACCATAAAGTGCTTCAAACGGCGCCATCTCAATGCTTGAATGGTAACTGTTGTTGTAGGAAAATTCTGCTAACGGTAGGTGTCGATCCCAACTATTTTCGAAATCGATAACACATGCTCGTAGCATGTCTTCAAGGGTCTGTATCGTCCTTTCACTTTGCCCATCAGTTTGTGGATGATAAGCAGTACTCATGTCTAGACGAGTCCCCAATGCTTGTTGCAATGTCTGCCAAAATCTTGAAACAAATCTGCCATCCCTATCTGAGATAATAGAGACTGGTATTCCATGTCTGGAGACAACTTCCTTCAAGTATAATCACGCCAACTTCTCCATTTTATCATCTTCTCTCATTGGCAGAAAGTGTGCTGACTTGGTAAGACGATCGGCTATTACCCAAATTGTATCATAACCACTTGCAGTCCTTGGCAATTTAGTAATGAAATCCATGGTAATGTTTTCCCATTTCCATTCCGGGATTTCAGGTTGTTGAAGTAGACCTGATGGTTTCTGATGTTTAGCTTTGACCTTAGAACACGTCAAACATTCTTCTACGTATTTAGCAATATCGGCTTTCATACCCGGCCACCAAAAGTGTTTCTTAAGATCTTTGTACATCTTCCCCGCTCCGGGATGTATTGAATATCTGGTTTTATGTGCTTCCTTAAGTACCTTTTCTCTCATATCTCCAGACTTTGGTACCCAAATTCTTTCAGCCCTATACCGGGTTCCATCTTCCCGAATATTAAGATGTTTCCCCAATCCTTTGGGTATTTCATTCTTCAACTTTTCTTCTTTTACAACTCCCTACTGCGCCTCCTTTATTTGAGTAGTAAGGTTAGTACGAATAATTATATTCATAGCTTTTACCCGTATAGGTTCTCTGTCCTTTCTACTCAAAGCGTCGGGTACCACATTCACCTTCCTCGGGTGGTAACGAATCTCAAAGTCGTAATCATTCAACAATTCAATCCACCTACGCTGCCTCATGTTCAGTTGTTTCTGATTAAATATGTGTTGGAGAATTTTGTGGTCGGTATATATAATACTTTTGACCCCATATAAGTAGTGCCTCCAAGTCTTTAATGCAAAAACAACAGCGCCCAATTTCAAATCGTGAGTCGTATAATTTTACTCGTGAATCTTCAATTGTCTGGACGCATAAGCAATTACCTTCGTTCGTTGCATTAATACACAATCGAGGCCTTTCTTTGAGGCATCACAATATATCACAAAAGCATCATTCCCTTCAGGCAATGACAATATAGGTGCCGTAGTTAACTTTTTCTTCAACAATTGAAACGCTTTCTCCTGCTCATCCTTCCATTCAAATTTCTTCCCTTTATGTGTTAATGCAGTCAAGGGTTTTTACTATTTTGGAAAAATCTTGGATGAACCTTCTGTAGTAACCAGCCAGTCCTAAAAATTGGCGTATATGCTTAGGAGTTTTCGATGTTTCCCACTTTTCAACGGTTTCAATCTTTGCTGGATCCACCTGAATACCTTCTTTGTTCACTATGTGTCCGAGGAATTGAACTTCTTCCAACCAAAATGCACAATTTGAAAACTTAGCGTACAGTTTTTCTTTCCTCAACAACTCTAGCACTTTTCTCAAATGTTCTTCGTGCTCTTGATCATTCTTTGAGTAAATAAGTATGTCATCGATGAAAATAATGACAAACTTGTCAAGGTATGGTCCACACACTCGGTTCATGAGGTCCACGAACATAGCTGGTGCGTTAGTCAACCCAAACAGCATAACCTTAAACTCGTAATGACCGTAACGCATTCTGAAAGCATTCTTCGGAATATCATCCTCCTTCACTCGCATTTGATGATAGCCAGAATGTAAATCAATCTTCGAATAAACTGACGAGCCTTGTAGTTGATCAAATAAGTCGTCGATTCTCGGTAGTGGATAACGGTTCTTGATGGTAAGTTTGTTCAACTCTCGGTAGTCGATACACAACCTGAATGTACCAGCCTTCTTTTTGACAAACAAAACAGGAGCTCCCCATGGTGATGTACTTGGTCGTATAAAACCACGCTCTAAAAGTTCTTGTAGTTGGTTTTGGAGTTTCTTCATTTCACTGGGTGGGAGTCTGTATGGAGCACGAGCTATTGGTGCAGCTCCTGGTATAAGGTCTATTTGAAATTCAACGGATCGATGTGGGGGTAATCCCGGTAATTCTTTCGGAAATACACCGGGAAATTCTTTTGCGACAGGAACATCACTGATGTTCTTTTCTTCAGGTTTAACTTCCTCGATGTGTGCTAGAATGACGTAACAACCTTTTCTTATTAGTTTTTGTGCCTTCAAATTACTAATAAGATTTAACTTCGCGTTGCTCTTTTCTTCGTACGCCATTAAGGATTTTCCTTCTTTTCGTACAATGCGAATTGCATTTTTGTAACATACGATCTCTGCTCTCTCCCTTTTCATCCAGTCCATGCCAATTATCACATCAAAACTCCCTAACTCTACTGGTATCAAATCAATCTTAAATGTTTTGCTAACCAGTTTAATTTCTCGATTCCGACATATTTTATCTGCCGAAATTAATTTACCATTTGCTAATTCGAGTAAAAAATTATTATTCATAGGCGTCAATGGACCACTTAATTTAGCACAAAAATCTCTACTCATATAGCTTCTATCGGCACCCAAATCAAATAAAACATAAGCAGCTTTTTCATCAATAAGAAACGTACCCGTACCAAGCTCCGGGTCTTCTTGCGCTTCTGTCGTATTAATATTGAAAACTCTTCCGCGGCCCTGTCCATTATTATTCCCCTGATTTGGGCATTCGTTTCTGATATGACCCGGCTTCCCACATCCATAACAAATAATAGCGGTATTATTTGTTCCGACATTATTTGTTCCTTTGTTCTTGTTAGCCATTGGTCCGTAAACTTCACACTTCGTCGTACCATGACCCTTTCTATTACACTTAGTACACGATGTTGTATAAAGCCCAGTCGGATGGTATCCTTCACACCTCTGGCATGGTTTCTGCCTCTGGTTGTTATTGTTGGGATTGTTGTTGTTGCAGTTGTTGTTATTGTTGGAACGGTTATTGTAGTTGTTGTAGTTATTGTTGGGATTGTTATTGTTGTTGCGGTTAAAGTTGCGGTTGTGGTGGTAGTTATTGCGTTTGTAATTGCGATTATTGTTGTTGTTGTTGTATTGGTGACTCTTGTCACTGTTTTCTTCCTACTTCCTCTTGACTTGTTTCGTGTTGGCTTATTCGGTCGCTTGCTCTTTAATTCTACCCTCAATCTGATTTATGAGTTTATGAGCCATTCGACTTGCCTTCTGTATGGAAGCAGGCTCGTGTGAACTCACATCTTCTTGAATCCTTACTGGTAACCCTTTTACAAACGCGTCGATCTTCTCTTCTTCATCTTCGAACACTTCCAGACACAATAGGCACAACTCTGTGAATCGTCGTTCATATGTAGTAATGTCGAACCCTTGTGTTCGTAACTCTCTAAGTTCTACCTTGAGCTTATTGACTTCGTTTCTAGGACGGTACTGCTCGTTCATCAATTGCTTGAATGCCGACCATGGTAGTGCGTAAGCAGCATTTTGTCCTACCTGTTCAAGATAGGTGTTCCACCACGTTAACGCAGTACCTATGAAGGTATGCGTAGCGTACTTAACTTTGTCCTCTTCAGTACACTTACTTATGGCAAACACCGATTAGACTTTCTCGGTCCACCGTTTCAATCCAATTGGTCCTTCGGTTCCATCAAATTCCAAAGGTTTGCAGGCAGTGAATTCTTTGTAGGAGCATCCTACACGATTTCTTGTGGAATTAGTTCCACTGCTAGATCCATAGTTATTGTTATTTTGCATCGCAGCATGTACTGCGGCTGTGTTTGCTGTAAGGAAAACACGGAAGTCTTCCTCGATCATGTTCAAATTATGACGAGTCGTCGGTGCCATTTCCTTCAAAAATAGCCCAAAAGAATTAAGTTAATCATATAGAATATTAAGAGTAGTCAACAGTATTTCGTAGCATAATATAAACTCATTTATAAAAGCTTTTTCTTCATATTAGCGTTTTGTAGTTTTAATTCGGGTAGTACCTACTCGTTAAGTTCATACTTAGTAGCTAATATACAATTCAACTACTACGATTCTATATGAAAAACTTATTACAATAATATTTTGCGTTCAAACTTTTATACAATATTTTACAAACATACAATACCACTATTATACATATAGGATAAAATATAGCACATAATATCTTTGCTACTCGGCAGCTATAAAGGCAATTCTAGTTAATACGCAAGTTGTTCAGCAAAAGAAATAAAGACACGTAATTCATAAGTCCAGAAACAAGTCATGCATTATGGTTTTACTAAGACGACTTCCCATCCTTGGTCTTGTGGAAAGTAACCGTTATGACCATTGGCTAGGCAGCATGTTGTAATGTCGTCAAAAGGACGAGGGTTTCGTAATGTCCAACAGCCTCGTAATAATCTAAAAACCTTGTTTCTCACCCCAACTACTGAATCCGTCACTTGTGGGAATGTTTCATTTAATAGTTGTAATCCGATGTTCTTTTTCTCACTTTGGTGAGAAGCGAAGATCACTAACCCGTAAGTATAACATGCTTCTTTATGTTGCATGTTAGAAGCTCTTTCTAACTCACGAAATCCTATGTTGGGATATGTTGAGTCAAAATAGGTTCTTAACCCGTAGCATAAAATTGCATTTGAGTTCCCTGTATTTAACGCTTTAAAGAAAACATGGCGTAACTTACGGTCTCCCCAATGCGATATACCCCATCTATCAAAGGAAAGCCTTTTGTAAACTAAGGCATTTCTGGAAAGTCTTTCAAATGTTTGACAATTTAATTTCGCCATAACAAAATGTGCTGATGAATTCTGACCGACTCTAGACAAGATTTCCTCAATCATATCCTCTGGTAGGTCTTCTAAAATATTCGGTTGTCTACCCTTAACGTCTATTTTTTTTACTGTAGATAGACAAGGATTAGATTCGTAAAAGATAATTAAGAAACAATACAAACAATTTTTACATAGAATATAAAAGTACAAGCACACTACAATACGTATAATACACAACATAATTACAACCCTCTAATCTGAATCACTGGTTTCTTCTTCTTCGAACTTGGTTCGCTTTCCTAATTTTCCAGGGATATATGGTGTTCCTCTAATACGAGCCATTGTTTTCCACAATGGTTTAGAAAAACCTGGTGGTTTAGAGGTTCCCAGGTTATTGTTACATTTTAGGAAATACGGATGTTGCCGATACATATAAAGTTCATCGGGGTTGGAATCAGGTTTCTCAATTTTTATACCTTTTCCCCTATTATTTTCTTTTGCTTTATTAAATTGGGTCGAGGTAATTTCTATAACATCATCGGAATCCTCATCGGGATCCGATTCATCGGAAAATTGGTAATCTTCCCAATATTTTGCTTCCTTGGCAGAAACACCATTGACCATTTTTAACTTTGGTCCGTTGGTTGAGGATTTTCTTTTATTTAATCGATTTACTGTAGGTATCAATATTTCTTCCTCCGGAACCTCTTCTTCTTCCGGTTCCTCCTCTTCCGGTTCCTCCTCTTCCGGTTCCTCTTCGGGAATTTGTAAATCTTCCCAATATATATTTGACTCTTCATTGTTATTAGGCGAGTCGATGGGATTTGTACTAGAGGTTGACATCTATCACACAATATCAAACATGTTAAGAGATTAATTTATCACATAATATTTACATGTTACAATTTATAGTTTCCAATAAAAAAATATTAAGCAATCATTTTTAAAGAAAACACGGTCGAAGTCCAGACTCACTAATGCATCCTAACAAACTTGATAAGTCACACTAATGCAAAGTTTCTGGTTCTCTAAGACCAACCCTCAGATACCAACTAAAATGTCCCGTTCATATTGATTATAAACGTTCCATATTAATTGATTTCGTTGCGAGGTTTTGACCTCTATATGAGACGTTTTTAAAAGACTGCATTCGTTTTTAAAACAAACCATAACCTTTATTTTATCGACAAGGTTAAAAGGACACCACCTAGATTATCAGAAATGATAATCTAAAAATATCACACTTACACACTACCAATACATATTGGTTTACAATATTAATATGTTACAACAAAGTAAATATCGAATGCAGTTTTAAACAATATTATACAAGCATGCTGACACCAAGTCTTGTCCATATATTAGCATGCAACAGCGGAAGCTCTTAATAATCACCTGAGAATAAACATGCTTTAAACGTCAACAAAAATGTTGGTGAGTTATAGGTTTAACCTATATATTATCCAATTAATATAATAGACCACAAGATTTCATTTATTCAATAATCATACACTCGCAAGTGTATAAAAATTATTCTATGATGAACACCTGGTAACCGACATTAACATTATGCATATAGAATATTCCCCGCATACTCGTAAGTATGTCATAAATTGGCAATCGCAATCACCATATAAATCGACGTATTAAAGCATTCTAAATTCCAGAATGGAGTTTGTTAGGCCCATAGATCTATCTTTAGGATTCGCGTCAATTAGGGGTCATTTCCCTAATTCTTAGGCTACCAGACTTGAAACGGCAATATTCGGTTTAATAATCCAACCATAGAATGTAGTTTCGCTTACTTGTGTCTATTTTGTAAAACATTTATAAAGCTGCATGTATTCTCATCCCAAAAATATTAGATTTTAAAAGTGGGACTATAACTCACTTTCACCGATTTTTACTTCGTCGGGAAGTAAGACTTGGCCACTGGTCGATTCACGAACCTATAACAAATATGTACATATATATCAAAGTATGTTCAAAATATAATTACAACATTTTTAATACGTTTTAATGTTTTAAGTTTATTAAGTCAGCTGTCCTCGTTAGTAACCTACAACTAGTTGTCCACAGTTAGATGTACAGAAATAAATCGATACACCCAGTGTATACATGTCTCAGGCTAGATCACAACTCAAAGTATATATATTTTTGGAATCAACCTCAACCCTGTATAGCTAACTCCAACATTACTGCATACAGAGTGTCTATGGTTGTTCCAAATAATATATATACATGGGTCGATATGATATGTCAAAACATTTGCATACGTGTCTATGGTATCTCAAGATTACATAATATATTAGAATACATGTATAATACAATAGGAGTTGGCTAGGATATGATTAATATAGATTTGTTACCAATTTTCACGTAGTTACAACAAGTAAAAATATCCAATCTTGTTTTACCCATAACTTCTTCGTTTTAAATCCGTTTTGAGTGATTCAAGTTTCTATGGTTTCATATTGAACTTAAGTTTATGAATCTAAACAGAAAAAGTATAAGTTTATAGTCTAAAATACAGGTTACAAGTCATTTTTGTAAAGGTAGTCATTTCAGTCGAAAGAACGACGTCTAGATGACCATTTTGGAAAACATACTTCCACTTTGAGTTTAACCATGATTTTTGGATATAGTTTCATGTTCATAAGAAAAATAATTTTTAGAGAAGAACAACTTTTAAATCAAAGTTTATCATAGTTTTTAATTAACTAACCCAAAACAGCCCGCGGTGTTACTACGACGGCGTATATCCGGTTTTACGTTGTGTTTCGTGTTTTCAGGTTTTAAATCATTAAGTTAGAATATCATATAGATATAGAACATATGTTTAGTTGATTTTAAAAGTCAAGTTAGAAGGATTAACTTTTATTTGCGAACAAGTTTAGAATTAACTAAACTATGTTCTAGTGATTACAAGTTTAAACCTTCGAATAAGGTAGTTTTATATATATGAATCGAATGATGTTATGAACATCATTACTACCTCAGGTCTTATGGATAAACCTACTAGAAATT
Organism: Rutidosis leptorrhynchoides; assembly: GCF_046630445.1. Lineage (NCBI taxonomy): Eukaryota > Viridiplantae > Streptophyta > Magnoliopsida > Asterales > Asteraceae > Rutidosis > Rutidosis leptorrhynchoides. The sequence continues at coordinate 356,530,840 of NC_092334.1, read as the reverse complement.
AGAAAAAATAATTGAGCTTCAAACGATCTTTGATGGCTTGGAAGTTCTTGAAATAGAATCATGACACAAAAACAAGTTCAAGTAAGATTATTACTTGAATTAAGATAGTTATAGTTATAGAAATTGAATCAAAGCTTGAATATGAATATTACCTTTATTTAGAAAGATAACCAACTGTAAATAACAAAGGTTTCTTGATCTTAGATGATTGCTTGGAATGGATTAGGAAACTTGGAAGTAAACTTGTAAACTTGGAAGTGTTCTTGATGTGTTCTTGAGTAATTGTTTTTATGATGATTATAGGTAATAACCAAAGCTTGTATCTGATGATTTTTGCTGGAAAAATAGTAACTTAGACGTTCATGGAAGAGTGTGTGTGTTTTGAGAGAGAATTGGGAAGAAAATTGGAAGTGAAATGGAGTAGGTGGTGAGTGGTGAAGGTGAGTGGGGTTAAAAAGGAGTTCTTGTTTTTGTTTCCTTGCTCATAAGTCATGCTAGTTGTCTAATTGTTGGTTTCACATGTTTGTTGACTATCTAGGGCTACTAAGAGCTGAATTATTATGTGTATATACCAATAGTATATACGTTTAGGAGCTGGGTATTGTACGAGTACGAATACGGTTGCATACGAGTAGAATTGTTGATGAAAATGAATGAGAATGCAATTGTAAGCATTTTTGTTAAGTAGAAGTAGTTTGATATGTGTCTTGAAGTCTTTCAAAAGTGTACTAATACATCTAAATACACTACATGTATATACATTTTAACTGAGTCGTTAATTCATCGTTAGTCGTTACATGTAAGTGTTGTTTTGAAACCTTTAAGTTAACGATCTCATTTAATGTTGTTAACCCATTGTTTATTATATCTAATGAGATGTTAAATTATTACATTATCATGATATTATGATATATGAATATATCTTAATATGATATATATACATTAAAATGTCGTTACAACGATAATCGTTACATATATGCCTCGTTTCAAAATTCTTAAGTTAGTAGTCTTATTTTACATATGTAGTTCATTGTTAACATACTTAATGATATATATAATTACCATTTTATCATGTTAAATATAGTGTAACAATATCTTAATATGATACATATGTATTTAGTAAGACGTTGTAATAACAATAATCGTTATATATATCGTTTCGAGTTTCTTAACTTAGTAGTCTCATTTTTATGTATATAACTCATTGTTAATATACTTATGGAGATACTTACTTATCATAATCTCATGTTAACTATATGTATATCCATATATATCGTCATGTCATTTTTACAAGTTTTAACGTTTGTGAATCGCCGGTCAACTTGGGTGGTCAATTGTCTACATGAAACTAATTTCATATAATCAAGTCTTAACAAGTTTGATTGCTTAACATGTTGGAAACACTTAATCATGTAAATATCAATTTCATTTAAAATGTATAAACATGGAAAAGTTCGGGTCACTACAGGGTGTTGCCGTATTGATGTTGGTGGTCGTAGACAGAGGTCGTGGTGATTGACGAAGGTTGAAGGTGGTAGTTGACGGAGTTTGATGGTGGAAGGAGGTGGCAAAAGGCTGGAAATGGTGGTGGTCGAAGTTTGATGGCCGACGACGTGGACCGATGTAGGTCCTTTGTATCATGGTTATTTCTGGCAGTTACCTCCGGTGGTGGAGGTAGTTGTGGCGGCAGTGGCTATTTTTATGGTGGTGGTTGACAGAAGGTTGAAAGTGCTGACCATGGTGTTTGCCGGAGGTCACGGGTATTAGATTGTATATAGTTATTGATAACTCCTAAATAATAAAAGTTTTTCATAACATTTTAAGGAGTTGTCTTGGTATTTTAAGGACAATTGTAATACTTAAATACACAAAAAATGGGTAAAAATGGGGAAAAAAGTATTTTTCATGTTTTTTTGATATATGTGTTAAAGAGGAAAAAAACAGATAAAAGTTGCAGTAAGGCTAGGAAGCCGCCGGCATGAACCAAAGGAAGCCGCCGACTTGAGTATGAAATCCAGAACATTCCAGAATATTCTAGAAAAACACAGAAAATCGAGTGATTTGGAGACAAAGCAATGAAGCCGCCGGCTTGACACCTATGCCGCCAGCTAGAGACAGTTTCGTGTACTTAAAGCCCAAGAAACAGATAAACAAGGCAACAAAATCAGAAAGATCCCGTATCATTGAAGCAGCCGGCTTGGCCAGCACAGATACACTTTTTTGGGCTGGAGGATTACATTTAACTTGAAGAATGAGTAACCGACTAAGGGAAGCCGCCGGCTTGAAACAACCCAAATCCGTTTACCGAAAATGAAGCAGTATTTTTTTTAACAAGGTTAGATAAAGTTAAATACATCATAATGCAAGATCAGTTTAACGATAGTTTTAACGTGCCCAATATACAAAAAAATATATGTTTAACATGTGACTAAATCCAAAACGTACAATTCGACGCCTTTTGACCCGTTACACAACAAGTGGGTAATTACGCCACATTTACACTACAAACTGAGTTAAGACTCAATAACCCAACCCGATACCAAGAGCATAATCCCGGGGACTACCAAATCCCCAATCCGCGTCCAATTATCCAAAAGCTAAACATCTAAGCTTAAGCAACGTCTATCAACCCTAGTCTAGCAACTAGGTAACTCCGCATCAACGATACCTATAAAAAGGTAAACAACGAGATGGGTAAGCATAAAGTTTAGTGATTGCAATAATTATAGATATACATATATAACATACTTATTTGAAAACACTTACTCCCATACCGCATACATGCTAGCATTTTATTTAACATACAATCTCAAAGTAGAAGCTAAATCCTCAACAAATCACAAGATAGCATAATCAAAAGCATGTAATATAAATAATGCTCACGAATTCTACACACACACCATATGGTTAACCATACTCTCGTCATGGTGCTACCGGCTCCTTGGTTCACACCATACGCATTTGTCATGATGCTACCGGCTCCGTGATTCACATCACAACTTAAGTCATACTCACGCTAAGGCGCTACTGGCTCCTTGGTTCATACCTTAACCATCCGTGCTATAGTGTTACCAGTTCTTTGGTTCACACTATAACACATGTACCATGATGCTACCGGATCTTTGGTTCACATCATAGCACCTCGTACATGCTATGACACTACCGGCTCCTTGGTTCATACCATAGCACACAAATAAATACATCATATACATACACGTATAATTATTCAACTCACCTTGGAATGCCCACACAAGTCATGTGTAACATGATATCCGTCCTTAAATCCGAGCAAGTAACCACCTATATCACACATAGGTACAATATACACATAAATAGCCATTCTCTAAAAGAGAACCCGACACAAACATCCCTTAGCCGAGGAATCACACATTGCTCGCCAAAACCCGCGCATTTAACACCTAATGGACACAAACCAATTACCACTTCAGGTGGTAATTCAAACCCACTCTACAAAGTACAATTTAGTCCAGAATATACTTTACACTAATTTAGACCAACCTAGGTCCCGTCACTAAATGCTAGTTAGATGGTGATCATTTAAAACCGCCATTTACATAAAAACCACAACACATGCAATATTGACTCATATTGCATTTGACTACGTTTGACATGTTAAAACATCGCTTTGACTCAAAATCACATCTCATGTGTGATTACTTCCAAAAATGCCATTTAACACTTAACACAAGTGTTTAACCATCCATTTGACCAAAACTAGTGTCATCATCAAATTTGACCCAATTCAAATTACCCATTTTGACAAAAGTCATAAAAGTGCCCATTATCACTAAAGTCTAGTGATTATATTTCCAAAATACCAATTAATACCTAAATCAAGTATTTACACACTTGATTCACCAAAACTTGACTCAAAACTTAGTTCGACACTAAATTAAAGTCAACACCATTTTGACTAGCAAACATGTTCTTAAGAACATCAAAACACTAACTCACTCACAACCTAGTGATTTAACACCCAAACCATGACAAATACATCCAAATTCGTCATCTAACCCTCAACCCACAATAATCGGGTTCACTTACACTAACAATACACAAAACCTCCAAATTTCACATGAAATGGGGTTTATAACCCTAACTATCACAAACCCTAACCCAAATCAAAATCAAAGTAAATAAAATTGAATCTAGGATTTTTCTCAACTCCAAAACCGAGCTAGTAGCTAAAAACATCAAGGAGAACCAAGACCCGCTTCCAATTTGGCCAAAAATCACCATCTTCATCACCAACTCAAGCTTCCTCTCTCTAAAACTCACTCTCTCTCTAAGATAAGATGGGAGTGTTTGTGGATAAGAAATGAGCTCATAGTGAACCTTGGGTCAGTTTTGTAGCCAAAAACTCGACCCCAAAGTGAAAGGACCAAAACACCCTTCAAAAACCCTTTAAAAATGACTTAAAAAGATCCAGACTGGCTCCGAATCGCGACCGGAATAGACCCAATCGCGACCGCGATCCGGCCCCAGAACTGCTAACTTATTTCGGTCGTAACTTTCAAACCGTAGCTCCGTTTTTGATGAATCAAATATCGTTGGAAACGTAATAAGGTCTACTTTTCAATGGTAAGGTTCTAAAACATTAACTCAAAACTTATTTGGGGTCAAAATATATGATTACGTGCCATGTAATTCAAATGACGTCCAAAATAACGCGTAACCAAAAAACGGGATGTTACAACTCTCCCTCACTTAGCCTGGATCACGTCCCTGTGATCCTCATCATTTACCAAGAGGTAAGAGCTTCAATGCCTTTACCCTTACATATGACTAGGCACCACGCCCTACGATCCTACGAAACACAACCAAGTCTGACGTCCATAATATCCTTTGTTAATCCGAAAATCTCACCACACGCTAATAATCACTAGCGTGCATCACCGCAACAAGCAGTATCTCATACACACAACACCAAAATACCCACTTAAGAAATACGAACAACACCATGTACCTCTATAAGTTCTCTCGGGCTACAACCCGCAACAAGCTACGTCCATAACTATATCACCAAAGTGATCTAATAGGTCCACTACGCGGTGACCCAAGTTTGACATTAATCCAAAGCGAGAAGGATTCATTCCGCGTTAAAACTCCATACTTCATCGGTTCATAAACACACCACTCAACCGGTCACTCACGAACGTTCTCCGATTCAAGAACCAACTTCCCCCGTTACCATCACCGGGTTATTCCTTCAACAAAGGAATTTCGATATCACCAAATAGTAACGCTAGGGACACAACTTTCCCATCAATCGATCCGCACACAACCATCCGTCACTGGATTAATCTAAGACGACAATAATACCCCACGAGCTACACAATATATTCGCACCTGACACAGGGTCTCTTCTCTAAACCCTACAACAGAACTACGCAAGACGATTTCTTAGTACTAGCATGAAAACTATTCGTATACTAGAATCCTGTCAATAGCGAATTATCATCACAACAACTTTATAATTCGCCACACGAACCACAAAAATATTCAGCAACGTTGGGTGAATCCTCCAACCTAGACCGTCCGTTAAGGATGGCCTCGATATTTCAATGCAACCAACGGGTCGCATCACTAGGAAAAACACTCTCGCAAAAAAACAACACCCGCGTGTCTCTATGTGAGATAATCGGAACCGGCACTCCCCGCCTCAAAATCGTCCATAAAGTGGAATAATTCACTGACGATTACCACAATCACGTTTTCCGACAGGGAAAAATACAGTACCTACCACAATATCAAACTCGTACCTACTCAATAGTACTATCTGAGCTTCACAGCAACCCAAATTTACATCACGAGAGTACTCGTAATGACCGTTCTTTCTCTCACTTCCGTGATCTCAAACTTCACACTTGGTCTCATACCGCACTTTGGTACTACACGACCACCTTACATACGAGGTTTTACACTTCACTTGATCTAACACCATTGGAGCTTCCTTGGGAAGCAGTAAAAACTCCCCAACTTAGGATTTAGCTCCACACTCTCACCGCCAAGATGATAACATCCCGCGGAATTGTCATTCCACGACACACATGATCACTCTCATCACTGGTCATAAATATCAAATCACCGCAAATTCACTTTAGGCTCTCAGATTCGACATACAAAATTACTTGAGATGTCGTACACGCGACAACATCGCACCTTCATCCGACAAATCACAATTAACAGCCCTTCATCGTTCGCAAAGCGAACCCCACCCAAGTCTTACATACGCCTCTAAGCCTAAGCATGTGCCACTCCGCGTAATTAGTCGTGCTTCTCAGTCGAGATCACCCAATCTTCCACTCAACGAACATTTACCAATAATTGCTCACTCTCATGGAGAAGAGTGACTAATCCGACACAATAATTCCATCGACCACAATATCAACACTTCATCACAACCTTCGGCCTAACCGACAATTAAGTCCATCACCGGATCACCGGTCATCTCTACCCGTCTATCACTTTAGAGCAACAAGATTCGCTCATCCGTCACTTTATAAGAAGTATTTACCGCAACGGTCTTAAACTTCGACTTTTGCAACCGTCGAATTACCATAACCCGTCGATCACTATTGCAATCTCCGCTGCTTCCAAGGGTATCTCACGGGCACTCTAAGCACAAAGTGATCACTCCATCACCAGAGTTGAACATCACACTAGCATGTATAAGGGGGAACCTGACACAGTGTCATGCAGACTCCCACCGTGATCTATCGAGATTTAGAAACTCGATCTTTGGGTTCCATACACCCGATGTCACACATCTCTCCACAATAATGACCCGAAGTCATACTTACCTGACGAACCTTACGGTTTATTGTCTTATCGAAAGTTCCTAGTGATCACACGCTACCCGCAATTTTCACAAGGCCAAACGATATAGCCACACGAAACCTTTCATCTAACACTAAAGAGATGCTTGGGAACACCAAGTCTTACACCTTTCCACACATCGCCACAACCAGGAGTATTCCGTTAGGAATGTTACCCTATAATCCACAACACACTAACACACTAACGCAACCATTGTCATACAGGTCCCACTCCCGTGAGTTTAGCGACCCGAAGACTCCTCGATTCGCCAATTCCAAGGCGACTCACAACAAGAATCTTTACACGATTATCTAACCACACACTCTACCGAGTGTGACCCAATACTACAATCATTAGACTTGTTACATCCCATTACGAAATTCAAGTCCTCAACTCACACACACACACACATTAATCGTTCAACCTAGTTATGAAGGGTAACTACAACTAATGACAATCTCAATAGTGAACCTACTACTTAGGGTGACTAAGCACGCACCATACTCGTGAGTTTGCTCACTCACCTTAGCTAACCAAAATCACTGTAACACTTCCCGACTCACAATGAACTCGATGTGACAACAAGCACATCTCCCGAGACAACTATATCCTAGGAACCAATAAAAGATTCCGAATTCATCCCGACTCTACCCCAACCATGCCACCTTTCCTCCGTTCGGTACTCGTCATGTCATGCTTGGTGTCAAGATACATTTTTGTAATAATGGTGATCAATCACTATTACATTTATGTACCTTACCATTTCCACATAGTCACTCAAAGTACTTTACCCGGAATAGCGCAACATTCACACAAAATAACACGCGATAACTCCAAGTACCCAAATGAACAAAATCCTTACCGTGAACTTGATCACTCAAAACCACCAAACATCCGAATCTCTCCAATAGATTCATCCCTAGGACACCGCACCAATTGATACCTGTATATATACACCTATATACAATATAATAATAAATGCACATAATCACAACCGCAAAGTCATCCCACTACTTAAGGATTTATCGTCAAAGCAACCTCCCAGTCAACCTACTACTTTAGGTGACTATCTATTAAGGTACAATCGTACACACCAATTAAGGCCTCACATATCCATATGTCCTAGTTAATGTACCTACACTAAGGCACTAACTATTACCATCCCGACCCGTATTTCTACAAGTCCACATACAATTCCACACCGTCATGTCTAAGTATAGGAACCTATCACAAAGTTACCTAGATCCCTTAGACCATGCTCTGATACCACTTGAAACAACCCAAATCCGTTTACCGAAAATGAAGCACTATTTTAAAAAAAAAAAAGGTTAGATAAAGTTAAATACATCATAATGCAAGATCCATTTAACGATAGTTTTAACGTTCCCAGTATATAACAAAATACACGTTTAACATGTGACTAAATCCAAAACGTACAATTCGACGCCTTTTGACCCGTTACACAACAAGTGGGTAATTACGACCCATTTACAATACAAACCGGGTTAAGACTCAATAACCCAACCCGATACCAAAAGCATAATCCCAGGGACCACCAAATCCCCAATCTGCGTCCAATTATCCAAAAGCTAATCCTCCAAGCTTAAGAAACGTCTATCAACCCTATTCTAGAAACTAGGTAACTCTGAATCAACGATACTTATAAAAAGGTAAACAACGAGAGGGGTAAGCATAAAGCATAGTGAATGCAATAACTATACATATACATATATAACATACTTATTTGCAAACACTTACTCCCATACCGCATACATGCTAGCAATTTATTTAGCATACAATCTCAAAGTACAAGCTAAATCCTCAACACGTCACAAGCTAGCATAATCAAATGCATGTAATATAAATAATGTTCACGAATTCTACACACACACACCATATGGTTAACCATACTCGCGTCATGGTTCTACCGGCTCCATAGTTCACACCATACACATTTTTCATGATGCTACCGGATCCGTTGTTCACATCACAACTTGAGTCATACGCTAAGGCGGTACCGGCTCCTTGGTTCACACCTTAACCACCCGTGCTATAGTACTACCGGCTCTTTGGTTCACACCACAACAAACGTACCATGATGCTACTGGCTCTTTGGTTCACATCATAGCACCTCGCACATGCTATGGCACTACTGGCTCCTTGGTTCATACCATAGCCACAAATAAATACACCATGTACATACACGTATAATTATTCCACTCACCATGGAATGCCCGCACAAGTCATGTGTAACATGATCTACGTCCTCAAATCCGAGCAAGTAACCACCTATATCACACATAGGTACAATATACACATAAATAGCCATTATCTAAAAGAGAACCCGACACAAACATCGCTTAGCCGAGGAAACACACCATGCTCGCCAAAACCCATCCATTTAACACCTAATGGACACAAACCAATTACCACTTCGGGGGGTAATTCAAACCCACTCTACAAAGTACAATTTAGTCCAAATTATACTTTACACTAATCTAGACCAACCTAGGTTCCGACACTAAATGCTACTTAGATGGAGATCATTTCAAACCGCCATTTACACAAAAACCACAACACGTGCATTTGACCCATATTGCATTTGACTACGTTTGACTTATTAAAACATCGCTTTGACTCTAAATCACTTCCAAAAATATTGACCCATATTGCATTTGATTACGTCCAAAAATGCCATAAACACTTAACAGAAGTGTTTAAACATCTATTTGATCAAAACTAGTGTCAGCATGAAATTCGACCCAATTCAATTTACCCATTTTGACAAAAGTCACAAAGCGCCCATAATCACTAACGGCTAGTGATTATATTTCCAAAACACCAATTAACACCTAAACCAAGTACTTACACACTTGATTCACCAAAACTTGACTCAAAACTTAGTTTGACACTTAATCAAAGTCAACACCATTTTGACTAGCAAACATGTTCTTAAGACATCAAAACACTAACACACTTAGAACCTAGTGATTTAAGACCCAAATCATGATGACTAGCAAACATGTTCTTAAGACATCAAAACACTAACACACTTAGAACCTAGTGATTTAAGACCCAAATCATGATAAATACTTTCAAATTCGTCATCTAACCCTAAACCCACAATAATCGGGTTCACTTATACTAACAATACACAAAACCCCCAAATTTCAAAAGAAATGGGGTCTATAACCTTAACTAGCACAAACCCGAACCCCAATAAAAATCAAAGTAAATAAAATCGAATCTAGGGTTTACCTCAACTCCAAAATTGAGCTAGTAGCTAAAAACATCAAGGAGAACCAAGACTCGCTTCCAATTTGGGCAAAAATCACCATCTTCATCACCAACTCAAGCTTCCTCTCTCTAGAAATTATTCTCTCTCTCTCTAAAATAAGATGGGAGTATTTGTGGATAAGAAATGAGCTCCTTGTGAGCCTTGGGTCAGTTTTGTGGCCATAAACCCGACACCAAAGTGAAAGGACCAAAACATCCTTCAAAATCCCTTTAAAATGACTTAAAAAGTTCCAGAATGACCCCGAATCGCGACCGGAATAGACCCAATCGCGACCTCGACCTGGTCCCAGAACTGCTAACTTATTTCGGTCGTAACTTTCAAACCGTAGCTTCTTTTTTGATGAATCAAATATCATTGGAAACGTAATAAGGTCTAATTTCCAATGATAAGGCTCTAAAACATTAACTCAAAATTTATTTGGGGTCAAAATTTATGATTACATGCCTCATAATTCAAATGACGTCCAAAATAATGTGTAACTGAAAAACGGGATGTTACACGGCTACACCTTGAAGCCGCCGGCTTGGCTAGGTTTGTTGTTGGTAAGAGTTCGGACTGCAATACTTGTGTTTATTCGAATTTGGGTTGTATTGGTGATTGTAGGAATGGAAACAAGTATCATTAAGTGTCAGCGGCTAAGATATCTTCCTTAAAAGGAGGTACTAAATTTTTGAAACACGTAAAGGCTAACAAGGGTAAGGTGGTTTCATTCCATGTGCAGGATAACTTTGATAATGAGGAGGAGGAGGTTCGATCCAAAATTGTTTTTAAGATGCTCAAGTTGATTGGTATTGTAAGTGGTCTTACGTGGGTTCGGGTTCGGGATGCTCTTTAGAAAAAGGGGGTTTCTTTGATCAATTTAGAGAGCGTGGTTTGGATCCCCTTTCATCGGAAACTTACACCGGGGACGGGTCAGGTCATGGTTCGTCCTTTTCATTCAAGGCTAGCGCGGGCAATGGCGTCGACACCAACACCATCAACGATAAGGTCCCGTTGTCGTGTCCCAAATATATAGTTGTGGACGACGTTGTCACTTAGTAGGGTTTGGTGTTGCTAGTATGTAGTTGTACTTTTAGAAAGATTGTTTGTTTCTTGTGTTTTCTTCCTTGTCATTAGTCTGTGTTTTCGTTGGTTCATGGTGAGGCTCGGGTTTAGTTAGCATTTAGTTCGATTTTTCCGTTTAGGTTTTTGCTCTCGAGCCACGTCCGTGTTTTTGTTTATTTGTTTCTCATTTTTCTTTTTCTCTTTTCGAGAAAAAGATTTTGTTATAAAGTTTTCGTCTTTTGCCAAAAAAAAAATGAATGGGTTGTTATCAATGAGTACGAATAATGACTGTCTAATATATACCTATACTAATACTCTTTATTCCACCTACATGGCTACATCTCCCTTTTATTGTTTGGCTTCTTCACTCAAAACACCTTCATCCCCCTTCCCATTTCCACTCATCTTACAGTTTTTCAAAAAGATTCCAAAGCTGCATTTTTTTACTTTTGATAAGGTGATATTTCAATTTCAGTTTTTAGTATTATAATCGTTTTTTATTATTCTAATTTCTAACATTTAGTTTCGGGCAAATGGTCTGAAAAGTTAACTAAAGTTACCCAATTTGACAATCAAGGTAACCCCCAAATTGCATAAGCCCGAAAAGGACTTCAATTTAATTTTTGCTCAAGAAAAGGATTGCGTGTTAAAAAATTTTAAAATTGATGTAATTTTATTCAAGTTCATTAACGATTGTTACTCAAAAATACATGTTTGGTCCCTGTAGTTTGTTAAACAATTGCACAAATCATCCTCTTCACTACCATCTTCATCACCATCTTCATGTGAACAGCAAACAAGTGCTTGGTTAACCCCATTTCTTCCCTGATGCTCGATTAACATATATAAATAAAAACACATACCCAAAAAGAAGCTAAAACCTTAGAAATTGATAAAAAAAAATCAAAATAAACATGATCCAAAAATTCGGATCTCTCTAAATATGTAACCCCAATTCGTAAATCCAACTTCTGAAGCTTTCTTAGGTGATTTAGAAGCTAACTATACTTTTACATTCTCAATTTCCATTGCAAATCGATTTGTGGTCAAAAATTTACAAACCAAAATTTTGGAACACATAAAAATTGATAACTCGATCAATAAAGAGAATTAATCAATGAAACTTTGCAGAAGCATTCAAAAAATAATTTAGAAACTATCTGCATTTTCACTTTTGGTTATATCGCCCTCAAATTTCACAATGATAAAATAGATATGTGATTTAAAATTTTAGGATATATAAATTGAAATTAAAATTGGATCGATTCTGTTATGTTTAAGCTTAGATTCTGATAGTAAGGGACTAGTTTGTAGGTCTGAAAATAAGAACGAGTTTGCAGGTCATGAAGTCCGGCCAGTTTGCAGGTCTGAAGCTCCGATTGTAGGTCATGAACTCCGCCAATTTTGTACAGGGACCAGTTTTGTACATGCACCAATTTGAGTATAGGACATGTGGTGCAATTATTTCTCGAACTTCAGGAACTAATTTTGTATTTTTAACTAACGAGGGTTAATAAACTTGACGAAGATTACCTCAATTTTAAAAATTTTTGACGAAGATTACCCCAATTTTAAAAACTTTGAACACACAATATTTTTTTGAGCAAAAATTAAATTGAAATCCTTTCCGGGCTTATGCAATTTGGGGGTTACCTTGATTGTCAAATTAGGTAACTTTAGTTACCTTTTCGGTGTAATGACCCAACCCGTTATCCAACCAAAACACGCTTATATATATATATATATATATATATATATATATATATATATATATTTTACAAAATCAAGTTTTGGCCAAATGGAGCGCCGCTCCAATATGGGGCGCGCTGCTCCATATCCTGCTGTCCGAAATGTCATTTTCACGCGAAAAGATCTCCCGCTTCCCTACACTTTTAGACGAAATGGTTTTCACAACTCATTAAAGTAAGTAAAACTAACACGTTTTCATAATAAAACGAGTTTTACAATACCGGGCCCACATCGGCCAGATTTTTCATTAAGTACAAAATACAAGTTTCGACCCCATGAGTTTAATTTCCAAACAAACTACGAGCATGATGTTTGGGGATAAACTACCCACTCCTAGGCCAAATCCAAAGTAATCCAAGCAAGCAACCAAAAGGGAAAAAATCATCTAATCCCGAGCATACCCTTGCCACGTCCGCCTCCGAACCTAAAGATGTAAACAACGAGAGGGTAAGCTAATGCTTAGTGAATGCAATAATTATACATATACATGTATAATATACTTACTTGCAAGCACTTACACAATTACCGTATACATACTAGCAATTTAAATAGCTACCATCGCAAGTATAACGCTAAAATCTCCGATAATATAAGCTAGCACAACAATAGCATATAACACGAAATAATACAATATGCTACACTACAACACAAAAACATTGATGTTAACAACATCCATTAGTATTCAAGGCTAGCCCAACGAATGGTATTGATACGGCCGAAACAGATGGTTTTATTTGTGCAGTGTGGTCGGGCCGCAGCATGCCAGAATCAATCACCAAAGGGGTGGGTACTATTTTAAATTTATATTTAGCGGGGCCTAAATCGTACTACTCCTTAGTATGAGTAAGGGAAGTATGACCTAGAGTCGTATTTTTGAGATATCAGTAGAATCAAACCTATATTTAAGCCTAAGATAGTTATGAAGGACTAGTGGTTACTTAATTTTGGGATTTTCTAATTTATAAGACAGATAAAGTAAATGCAATAAAATTCGTAATTCAGATAAGGTTAAAGTGAGTGCATACTATGACTTCATCAGTTATTCTGCCGAGATTATGAAATGCTGGTTCATGAATAGGCAGAGGCCTTGTATTCATTACACTGGTCCTAAACGCCCCTGTCATAAGACATGTCACTGGGTACCACATTAGGCTTGAAGATTCTGAATAGACAACAACGTCCCTTACCCCCGACACCCGTGCAGTCTGACTACAGGCATACACGTTCAGACGGCTCATCCAATTGAGCGACTCGGGTGGGTGACGTATTAACATTCCACAATGGTTTATACTTTCTTAAGCATAATAGAATACATGGTTTACCATATCCGAGAGACGTGATGTGTTTCAATGCTTTCGTTAGTGATTGGTTTTAAAAGATAGTTAGGCCCTTTAAAAGAGTTCAACCATAAAAAACACCATGTCCAAGTCAAGTTGACTTCCATGAACACGTTCGGTTTTCCTAACAGTCCAATCCTTTATGTGTCTAAACAAACAGTTCCTTAATTAACTAAGAATCCCTTAAGCGGCGTGCAATGCTTGAGACCGTGTTATGGTGCAGTGTACTAATCAACACAGACCAGGTTCCATGGCCTTACTTAGCAGAGGTACAGCTTACAACAACCGATGTACTTCAGCATGCACGTACGAAGTTTATATGCTTGGTGACTACACTAGCATGGTCTGGGACCGACAATGTAGTAAGGGTCTAGTCAGATATTTCACTACGAAAGAGTCCTCAGTCGGAATTCAAAGCTTGATAGACTTACTACAACCAGTGATATGGCCGAAACGGACGGTTTTTATTCGCGCGGTGTCGTCAGGCCGCAGCTCGCCAGGATCAGCCACTCGTAGGAGGAAGGTACTGTTTTAAATTTATATTTAGCGGGGCCTAAATCTTACTACTCCTTATAAGTAAGGGAAGTATGACCTAGAGTCGTATTTTTGAGATATCAGTAGAATCGAACCTATATTTAAGCATAAGATAGTTAGGGAGTAGTGAATATTTATTTTTGGATTTTCTAATTTATAAGACAGATAAAGTAAATACGATAAAATTCATAATTTAGATAAGGATAAAGTGAGTGCATACTATGACTTCATCTGTTATTCTGCCGAGATTATGGAATGCCGGCTCATGAATAGGCAGAGGCCATGTATTCATTACACTGGTCCTAAACGCCTCTGTCATAAGACATGTCACTGGGTACTGCGTTAGGCTTGAAGATTCTGAATAGACAGCAACGTCCCTTACCCCCAACGCCCATGCAGTCTGACTACACGCATACACGTTCAGACGGCTCATCCAATTGAGCGTCTTGGTTGGGTGACGTATTAACATTCCAAAATGGTCTAAACTTTCATAAGCATAATAGAATACATGGTTTACCATATCCGAGAGACGTGATGCATTTCAATGCTTTCGTTAATGATTGGTAAAAGATAGTTAGGCCCTTAAAAAGAGTTCAACCATTAAGAACACCATGGCTAAGTCAAGCTGACTTCCATGAACACGTTCGGTTATCCTAACGGTCCAATCCTTTATGTGTCTAAACAAACAGTTCCTTAATTAACTAAGAATCCCTCAAGCGGGGTGCAATGCTTGAGACCACGTTATGGTGCAGTGTACTGGTCAACACTAACCGGGTTCCATGGCCTTACTTAGCAGAGGTACAGCTTACAACAACCGCCGTGCTTCAGCGTGTATGTACGAAGTTTATATGCTTGGTGACTACACTAGCATGGTCTAGGACCGACAATGTACTAAGGGTCTAGTCAGATGTTTCACTACGAAAGAGTCCTCAGTCGGAATCCAAAGCTCGATAGACTTACTACAACCAGTGTGTCTCGGTCGATCTTACGTTGTATCCGATAGACTTCTCTTACCAAGGGGTGACATAGATAGTGTACTCTGAATCGGGGTTCGCGACTTTCCAATAACAGAGCCAATAACTTCGTTCTATTAGTTGGAAAATCAATTAAGTTTAAAGCATAATCGGAACGCATTTCAACAGCATACACAAACCATAATATTAATTCGGCATTATAACTGCTTACATCATAGCATACACTAAAGATAACTACTCGCTAATCATGGCAACAATATCACAGAACATAATGATAGAAGACATTATATAAAGATAAAGGATAGAAGTACCAATAGATTAAACGAGTTCCGAATACAAATACAATTATCGACGTTCTTCTCCGGGTACTAGGTTTCCCGCACGGAGTCGAAGGCTTTGAGAGTATGACTAATATTGTACAAGAGAGAGAAAGAAGTGAATTGAAGTGTGTCTTGGAATGAATGACAAAGACCCTTTAAATAAGCACAAAATTTGCCTGCAAATGGCAGGCAGGCCGTTTGGCAAGCCGTTTGCCGGGCCCGTTTGATAAGGCAAGCCATTTAATGAGGCCGTTTGATCTGGGCATTTGGAAGGCCGTTTACCACACTGGCAGCCCGTTTGGCAGCCCGTTTGGCAAGTCGTTTGGCTTGCTGATTCCCTGGATCGTAACTTGATTTCTTGTCTTTCACCGTTTTCGCTCTAGAATCTTCGTTTTAGCTCCAATTCTCTTGATTCTTTTTGAACCATCTTCGTAATTACTTGTTCTTCAATTCTAACCGAAGATGTCGGTATTTTGCCGAAAAAGTTCAAATCTTTTTTGTTTTTGGGCCTTAATACCGGGGTGAAAACGTGACTTTTTAGCCGATATAAGGTATCGTCAACATCGAACTTATTCCCCATCCGTCCTAATTAATGTGGTATCATCAACATCGAACTTAAACCCACATATGAGGTATCGTCAACATCGAACTTAAACCCTCATCGAATGAATTAATGTGGTATCGTCAATATCGAACTTAAACCCACATATGAGGTATCGACAACATCGAATTTAAACCCTCATCGAATGAATTAATGTGGTGTCGTCAACATCGAACTTAAACCCACATATGAGGAATCATCAACATCGAACTTAAACCCTCATCGAATGAATTAATGTGGTATCGTCAACATCGAACTTAAACCCACATATGAGGTATCGTCAACATCGAACTTAAACCCTCATAGAATGAATTAATGTGGTATCATCAACATCGAACTTAAACCCACATATGAGGTATCGTCAACATCGAACTTATACCCTCATCGAATGAATTAATGTGGTATCGTCAACATCGAACTTAAACCCACATATGAGGTATCGTCAACATCGAACTTAAACCCTCATCGAATGTCACTACAATAGTGGTATGGCTTCGTCAACATCGAACTTTAAATCCATACTTGAGGTATCGTCACCATCGAACTTTAAACCCTCAACGAAACAATAATACACTCTAGGATATGGTATCGCCAACATTGAACTTTAACTCATATCCCATAAATAAATAAATCATATACATACATATATAATTATTCCACTCACCTCGATTACTTGAAGAGCCAATCCCGCTTGAGCTCCTAATCGTCCGAAAGTAAATCACCTAAGAGATTCACAATAAATAAGCTTTACACCTAAGCTTATACTCAAATCACCATAAGTGCAATTTCGACCATTTACACATGCACTAACTTTGACTAAGTCAAAACTCACTCGAACTTCTCATAATCACAATCAACTTGTGATTATGTTCCAATAGCACATTTTACAAAAGGTTTGATCAACCAATCCCCCATTTGGACTCACGACCTGCCCAAATTGCCATAAAGTGTAATTTACACCTTTTTGCATTTTTAACGATACCCGAAGGTACAAAAATAACGAGACCAATTCCCGCGTTCCCGAAATACCTAAATACACCCATTTTAGCTTTTAAACGCATACTAGCACGACTTTTGCACAAAAATCCGTTTTGACCTAAAATCAAGTCAAAACACCAAAATTGCAAGCTTACACTTCTAATCACTCTTAACACAAGTTAACTAGTGATATAAACACTTGAACATGATTATTAACTAACCAATTCCATCATCTAACCCTAAACCCACCAACAATGGTCTTCCACACCATTTACTGTTTAATTATTTATTTAACAACTAGTGGGGTTTACTCAAGAACACACAAATCAAAATCCCAATCATGAACAATAATCATAAGAACGAATTTCGGAGTTAGAACTTACCAATATAACCACAATGTTGTCGTGAATGAGATGAACAACTTTAATACTTGTGAAGACCCAAATCACCCTTCTTCTTCCTCAAATCTCCAATTCTCTCTCTAGAAACCTACCCTCTCTCTCTAGGGTTTGATAAGTGTGAGTGTGAAGGAGAAGGAAGAAAATAAGTTAGGATAAGGTTTTGGATCAGTTTTGAGGTCCTGATAGTTATGCGAGGTGTATATAAAATAGCTATTATATTTTAGCAGAAAATACTATTAAATACGATACAATTTTACACAAGATATTTATTTATTTAGAGAATGGATATACTTAAACCTTGCTACAACACTTATAGGTAGTGTACCTAATCGTACAGTAGTGTAGTTTTTAGTAAGTCTGGTTCGTTCCACAGGGAAAATCTTTAAACAAAGCTTAACGCTATATTAGTTTACTTTTATAAAAATACAAATATATATATAAGTAATATTATTATTATAAAGGGGGGTTTTTACCGTTTATGACCGGTTTGTCGATTTTAAAACTTTAGTCGCAGTTAAAACCAAATGTAAAATATTAAAAATAAATACAAGACTTAAATTAAAGCGTAAAGTAAATAACGATAATGAAATTGCGAATAATAAAAGTGCGATAAACTTGCGATAATTAAAAAGTACGATAATTAAAAGTGCAATTAAATACAATAATAATAAAAATGCGATAATTAGAAGTGCAATTAAATATAAAATAAAGGAAATTAAATATGAAATAAAAGAATTATGCTTATTTAAACTTCCGCAATCATGATGTTTGACGTGTTGATTTTTAGTTTATTCCCATGGGTTAATTGTCGTTTGTCCTGGATTATTTAATATGTCCGTCTGGTTTTTGTCCATAACAGTCCATCAGTCATAAATATAAAGTGCGAGTGTCCTCGTCAAATTATCCTTATACCCGAAGTTAAATATTCTAACTAATTGGGGACTTAAACTGTAACAAGATTTTAATACTTTGTTTAATAATTACACCAGGATGTCGACTGAGTGTAACCCAAGGTTTTAATATTTTGTTATCAATTATACCAAGTGTCCTTGTACATAATTTCACCCCTGTTTTAATTATTCTAGTGGCTATTAATCCATTCCCGTGTCCGGTTAAATGAACGATTATTCGTACATATAAATACCCCGCCCATCGTGTCCGATCGAGTGTATATGGTAATTTATAGGGACGCCCAATTGTAAATCTTTATATTAACATTAACAAACTATCATTTAGTTAAACAAATATAAAGCCCATTAATAGCCCATAGTCTAATTTCCACAAGTGTCGTTCTTTTGTCCAAACCCCAATTATGGTACAAAGCCCAATTACCCAATTTTAGTAATTAGCCCAACATCATGATTACTTCGGATTAAATAAGTATAATAATAACTTAGCTACGAGACATTAAATTAAAAAGGTTGAACATAACTTACAATGATTAAAAATAGCGTAGCGTTACACGGACAGAATTTCGACTTACACCCTTACAACATTCGCTAACATACCCTTATTATTAGAATTAAAATTAAAATTAAAATTAAAATTAAAATTAAAATATAAATATAAATATTTACGTATAGATATAGAGAGGATGGATATATATGTTTTTTTTTTTGCGATCAGAATTCGTTTGCTTTTATAGGGAGTTTCAGAATTTGGAGCTCCGCGACTCGCGGCCCTTTTTGCCTTCAAACTCCGCGAGTCGCGGAGATTGTAAATACAGCTCACAAACTTTGGAGTCTTTCTTGCCGACGGATTTTTATTATTTATATAATATATAAATAATTATAAGAATTATTTAAATATTATATTATATTTATGTGCATAGTTGACTTGTAATTTTTAGTCCGTTGCGTCGAGCGTTGAGAGTTGTCTCTGGTCCCGGTTCCGGATTTTCGAACGTCCTTGCGTACAATTTAATATCTTGTACTTTGCGTTTTGAATCTTGTACTCTTGTAATTTCGAGACGTTTCTTATCAATAATTGGAACCTCTTTGATTGTATTTTGTACTTTTGAGCTTTTTGGTCGTTTGCGTCTTCAATTCGTCGAATCTGTCTTTTGTCTTCACCTTTTATTATTTAAACGAATATCACTTTTAAATAGAACAATTGCAACTAAAAGCTTGTCTTTCTTGAGGAATAATGCTATGAAATATATGTTCGTTTTTAGCATTATCAAATATTCCCACACTTGAGCGTTGCTTGTCCTCAAGCAATATCATCTTGAAATACTAGAATCACTTCTTTATTCTTCACACTTTGTACATCAGTGATTTCTATACGGCGGTATAAACAATGGTAGTAACGATATGGTTTACAGTCCCATATGACTATAAAAATTTAGATCCATTAAGGAAATTGGATCTTTATGAAAACATTTGATCTTTTGAAAATTAAATCTAGTTTTTACCCTAGAAAAGTTTTCCGGAATAACCCTTTACCGGTGTTTGCAAAATATTTTTGTGGGTTTGGTGGGTTTCAGATTTGAAAATTTTAGCTCAAAACTTGCGGTTTTGTGTCACCCACTTGCTAACCTTGTATTTGGAAAGCAACACGTCCAGTTTACTTGTCCCGTATATTACCTTTCGGTAAACTACCGTCCGGTTGTAAAGGAAAGCGTTGAACAAGCAACTGTGAAGGCAATGTCCCCTGACATGCTTTTAATTATGGTCTATAATGTGTCGGACGCAATTACTATCCTTGGTAGGAGCAATAGTAAAGCTCACCCTTATGATTTTTCGGTCTGGCACAAGGTCCTGTCTTTGACCACTATGCAACTACCGTTCTTACGGTTGACACCCGATTTAGTTCAGGTGACCTAATGAATTCCAGGTGAATTCCTAGGATTTTACGTTCAATGGTAATGAACGCATTGAAAATAGGGTTTTCAGAAAACAAATCGGTTTGTAATTTTGATCAAAATATTTTCTCGTTCAAGCTCGAGTTTATATATCATTGAATTCCATGAGTTTGTAATTCTCAATCTTTAAGGTCAATCTCAAGGATTGAGTAATATCAGGCTTAAAAGCTGATTTTTGATCTTTTAAGGAGATTATCCTTTCTAGGGATCTGATTCATTAGTCTTATCCAGCTAATTTGCATGGTGCCCCCCATTTTACGAGATAAATCCTTCTCATGGTTAGGATAAATCTGACCACTTGGCGACCCTGTTTAATGATGAGGTCCGTGGATTTCCTGCCGATTTTAGTGATGAGTTTTCTAGATTTTTCGTCAACCTACAGCTGGTCTGGACGACAACTTCTTGACCTAAATCAAGAAGCGCGTGTCTTTTTCGGAAGACTTTACTTCCTTTTAATGATGGAATTGATTCATCGTGTAGATCCATCTCTCTTACAGTAAATCAGGTAAAACTTTTTAGTTTAGTCCAAAGCAAAAGTATTTTCAGGTATTTGTACAAAAATATGTGATATATGTTTTGAATAACTTGGAGAATTTTCCCACACTTGACTTTTATTTTCCTTTTTATTGTCCTCTATTCCATTTTAAATGAATTTTAACATTTTGGTTTGTTTCTCAATTTATGTCCTTTCCGAGGTAACATTAATTTCGGTGTTAAAATCTAGTTTTATCGTTCATAAATATGTATAAACATGATTTTGAGTTCATTTAATTTAAAATTTTGAAAAATTTTACTAGAATTGGGTAGTCAGTATATAAGACTAGGGCTGTTCTTTATTATCAGAGAGCACTAGATTCTAATACAACTACTGCTTTACTAGTATTTTTAATGGTAACCAAGTGTTTAAGATAAAAATTATAAAATCCGAAAGAATTTAACCCCTTCCCACACTTAAGATCTTGCAATGCCCTCATTTGCAAGAAATCAGTAACAATTTAAATTATTGAGGGTGATTTGTGTGAAAATGATTAAATTTTTACCAAAGTTTCCAAATATATTGGCGTTTGTTTGCTGAATGATAAATGGTGCACATCATTTGTTCATTCCGTCTTGTTGTTATTTCACATATATTTTGCATCTTGTCGTCAAAATTAGTTGCTTTTGCTGAACTTAATGCCAGTCTTTGAAAATATGTTGTTTTACCCTGTTGTGTACAAAAGATAAACTGCAAACATATATACATATTTTTGAAGTTTGGTATATTACCCCACATTCAAAAATTATTAAAATCTAAGAATAAAAGTTAGAAAATTATAAAAACTATTGCAATATTAACATAAGTATTAAACGTATCAACATTACAAATTACAAATTACAAAATAAATAAAACTAAGTAGACTAGGGATGATACTGATACCAATAGGGGTTCCATGCATAACCATAGGTGCTATAGAATGCTTCGGCTGGGTTATACGTAGGATACGGTGGTTGCATCTCTATAGACCAGGGAGGGAATATGGGTTTTGGAGTAGGAATATAGTTTCTACCTATATGTTGGCAATGAGCTATGATTTGGTTTTGATGAACTTGCCAATCTTCAAATGCTCTCTGTCTAGCATTTTCGTACTCCTGTGAAGCTATAAACCTTTGCTTTTCTTGCATTTCATTTCCCCCTCCTACATTACCATGCTGTTGGTTTCTCTCAACCTGTGGATGTCTACCATGGTATTGTACTGCGGCGTTATTTCGCCTCTTCAAAACTTTCGCACCATGGTATACATTTAAACCTATAGTATCGCGAGGTTCTGGTTCTTCGACTAATAATCCCCCCCCCCCCCCCCCCCCCCGACTTATATCCACACCGAGATATTCAGCAATCAAAGTAATAAAAATACCACCTCCTATTATGCTATGCGGTCTCATCCCCTTAACCATAGCTGATTAATAATAACCCACACAATAAGCTATACTTACAGCGCTTTGTGGGTCTCGAATACACATATGGTAAAACAAATCCTGTTCATTTACCTTTTCCTTGTTCTTACCTCTTTGTGTAATCGAATTAGCTAAAAACTTATGAATCACTCTTAATTCAGCTCTATCTATATCCAAATAAGAGTAATTTCCCCCTTTGAATGGGTGATGGCTTGTCATTTGACTCCATACACCATGTGTATCAAAATTTTCATCTATCTTTCTACCATTTAGTATCAACCCTCTACAATCGGCAGATGCTAACTCCTCAGGCGTATATATACGTAAAGCCTGAGCCATGTCTAGTAAAGACATGTGGCGCATCGAACCTCCTAACAAAAATCTAATAAAACATCGATCGGTTAAACTAGCTACCCGATCATTTAATTCTATACTACACAACAATTCTTCACACCATACTTTATATACAGGTCTACGCATGGTGAATAAACGTACCCAGTCATTAAAAGTAGAATTACCATACCTCTGTGCAAGTAATTCCCTAATTGGCCCGACTAATTCTACAGCTTCTAATGGTCCCCATTCTATGACCCTAGGTACCTCAACAACTTTAGAATGAAGAGTATGCAAACCCCTTTGGTATTTTGGATAATCTATCCAAAGTCTGTCAAATCTCAGGTTCGGGTGCAAATCTTCCAAGTGCATATCAGAAAATGTCATGACTGGATGAGGTATATCTTGCTTGTAGTAGTTATCCACCTCCTGTTGTTCCGCATTCTCAGCAGGAGCATTACGAGCTTGGGATGAAGATTCACCCCTTTCAGTCTGCAAAACACATCAAACACAATTTTTGTGCATCCAAATATGTATTAGTGTCAGCAAAATCATCAATCAAAATAATTACAATGACATGATCAATTTATATCAAACTTAAGCTCATTTTCATATTTTCATCAAATCTACACTTTTTCAAATAAGCATATACGAAAATGTTTGCCAAGTTCATAAGCATTCAACTCAAATAACATGTCAAAATAATCATTACTAGCAATTAAACAAGTTTCAAATGGCATTATCTCTCAAAAATCAAGTTCATGAATTTTAAAATTGAAAAAGTCCACTTTAATTCTCAAAATCATGTTTAGGCTCAAAGTTTGGATCATTTAACTACCTAAACATGTTACACTACTTAATTTAGCAACAATTCATGACAAAAATCGGCCATAACCTGTTTATATCAAAAAGCCCCAAATTTGCTCAAGAACACAAACCCTAGATTACTCAAAATTTGAAGTTTAAGGCTTCTAATCATGTTAAATAGCATCAATCTAGGTTATACAAGCATAATACATAAACAATTTAAGCATAATTACACTAAAAAGCATCAAAATCAAATTGGGAAAAAATTGCTCAAGAACACTAATTTTTGGATTAAATGGTGTTTAGGTGTAGAAATTTACCATTTTTCTTGAGTAATTCCTTGATAGCATCCTTCTCAACATGATTTTAGTAAAAGATTTGATGATTAACGGTTAAAAATTGTGATTTTGGGGGTGTTTTTGCGGGTTTTTTCGGAGTATTTTCGCTGTATGTTTGAGTTGTGGTGTGGACTGATCAGTTCTTTGCGTTATATTTTTTTTTCTGTATTTCGGTCCCTCCACGAGTCGCGGAGTTTTTTTTTTTTTTTTTTTTTTATAACATCTTATATTAATTAAAACAATTAAGTAATTAATTTTAAAATTTTGTTTCCCTTGTTATTTAGGACGAGGTCGTTTCGGATCGATGTCCTAGTCCGTCCTTCGACAAAATTTTAAAATTTGTCTTTTTGTAGCGATTGCTTTAAAAGCTAAGATTTTTGGATTTTTTTAATGTTTTTGGCATACTTTAATTCAATAAGATTAAAAATAATGATAATAAAAGTTCTCGTCCCTCCCTCGGGTAAAGCAATTTCAGTTCAAAGACCTAGTCTTCAACTCACGACGAATTTTAAAAATCATATTTTTAACTTAATGAGATAAAGTAAATTTTTGTTTTTAAATTCACACAACTTAAATATAAAATTCAAAATTAATATTAAAAATTCACACCAAACTTAAAATTTGAAATGCATAAAATTAAAAATTCATATTTTAAAAATTAAAAATTCACACCAAACTTAATTTAAAAATTCATATTATAAATTCACACCAAACTTATATTAATTTTTTAAATATTTACAATTTTAAATATATTGTTTTTACAAAGTTTACAATATTAATTTAAGATTTAAATATTAATTTTAAAAACATGGTAAAAATAAAATTAAAAATCTTTTTGGCTTTTTATCCCACTTTAATCAATCAAATATTATCAAAAATATGCTCCCCTCTTTTCGGTAAAGTAATTTCGGTTCCAAGACCTAATTTAACTCATGACGAATTTTTGAAATATTTTGGGTTGATTGATTAAAGATATTTATACCTTAAGAATAAACGTTAAATTTTGCAGTGATGTAATAAATTTTTGAATGATATCAATAATTTCGGTCGCCAAACCTAATTTTATTCAATACCAATTTAATACTTTATAGCGAACAAATTAGCGTTTATTATCAAAAGGTTAAAAATAAAAATAAAAATAAAAATAAAAAACTGTACAGACTTACCTGTGAGATAGTATTCTTAGTTATATGATCTATCCCATTCATAAGATAGTCGGTTTAATTGGTTTTCCATGGCTACATAGGCGTAACCTCGAGCATTCAGTGTTTTTTCTTCTAAACATATGAACGGTCCGTCTCTGCATAAAGTAACAAATTTGGTGTTTGAATAGGTTTGATTATTTGAACATTTACCTCCATGTGACCATTTCCACATTTGTGACATCTTTCTAGGTGTCGTGCTCTTCTTTTCGCTGCGGATTTTGATTTTCCTTTACCAAATTGTAACTTATTATCTTCGCATCTGGATTCTTTTCTAACTCCGTCCAATCTTTCTCTGATTACTGATACTATTTCACTCGGAAGTGTGTCATTATTACGTTTAGTGATCAAAGCGTGTAGCATTAGACCATGGTTTAGTTCACAGGCAGTCTTCATTTTGTAAAAACCTAAAAAAATAAAAATTCAGAATGGGGGGAGAAGACTAGTTCTTTAGGGTCTGCTAGGAAAAGACCATTCGGGTTCCATTTTCGAGAAATACACGAAAACAGACAATCTAACTCTAACAGAAATACATATTATCCTTTAAAGACTTGATTCTCCCCACACTTAGTTAGCTGTGGTGTCGAAATTGTGATTAACATCGTTGTCGTCTTCCATCGGACTATCTATGTAGTGTTTAACTCTGTGACCATTAACTTTAAATTCAATCCCATTTGAATTTATTAATTCTATCGTTCCGTATGGGAAAACTCTTTTGACTTTGAATGGTCCAGACCATCTGGATTTCAATTTTCCAGGAAATAGCTTGAATCGTGAATTGAAAAGAAGAACTCTGTCTCCTTCTTTAAATTCTTTTGAACTTCTGATTCTTTTATCATGCCATTTC
The DNA here is from genome assembly GCF_046630445.1 of Rutidosis leptorrhynchoides. NCBI lineage: Eukaryota > Viridiplantae > Streptophyta > Magnoliopsida > Asterales > Asteraceae > Rutidosis > Rutidosis leptorrhynchoides. The sequence continues at coordinate 356,504,439 of NC_092334.1, read as the reverse complement.
TTCGTTCTTTCTTTATAGATTAACGAATTTTCGTATGCTTCATGTCTTAATTCTTCTAATTCGTTTAGTTGACTTAATCGTAGACGCCCGGCTTCATGTAAATCAAGATTACATGTCTTCAAAGCCCAAAATGCTTTGTGTTCAATTTCTACTGGAAGATGACATGCTTTTTCATAAACAAGTCTAAAAGGTGTGGTTCCAATTGGAGTTTTGTAGGCTGTTCTAAAAGCCCAGAGTGCATCCTCCAATTTAATGGACCATTCCTTCGGATTTGATCCTACGGTTTTCTCTAGAATACGTTTTAAAGCTCGGTTTGTATTTTCAACTTGTCCACTTGTTTGTGGATGATATGCGGTGGAGATTTTATGAGTTACTCCATATCTTTTAAGAACTTTCTCAAGTTGATTATTACAGAAATGAGAACCCCGATCACTTATTAAAGCTTTCGGTGTTCCAAACCTTGCAAAAAGATGTTTTAAAAAGTTAACTACAACTCGTGCATCGTTAGTTGGGAGAGCTTGTGCTTCCGCCCATTTAGATACATAATCAATAGCTACGAGTATATATAGATTATTATGAGATTTTGAAAATGGACCCATAAAGTCAATACCCCAAATGTCAAATACTTCACATACTTGGATGATATTTTGTGGCATTTCATCACGTTGACTTATTTTTCTGGCCCTTTGACAAGCATCACAGGATTTGCAAAGAAGGTATGCATCTTTGTAAATTGTAGGCCAATAGAATCCAGCATCATAAACTTTTCTTGCTGTTAGTTGAGGCCCATAATGCCCTCCTGTTGGTCCTGTGTGACAATGGTTTAATATTTTACTAGCTTCATCTCCAAATACACATCGGCGTATTATTCCATCGGGATAACTTTTAAACAGATGTGGATCTTCCCAAAAATAGTGTTTTATATCACTGAAGAATTTCTTTCGTTTTTGGTACGATAATCCTTTTTCAAGGAATCCACAAACTAAGTAGTTTGCATAGTCTGCAAACCATGGAATTTCTTTATAATCTATCTTCAATAGATATTCATCAGGAAAGTTGTCTTGTATGGCCGATTCATTTAGAACTTCTAATTCGGGATTTTCAAGACGAGAAATATGATCAGCGGCGAGATTTTCTGCTCCTCTTTTATCTCGGATTTCAATATCAAACTCTTGTAAGAGTAAGATCTAACGTATTAATCTTGGTTTAGCATATTGTTTTGAAAATAGGTATCTAAGAGCAGAATGGTCGGTATAGACCACCGTTTTTGCTAGAACGAGATATGATCGAAATTTGTCAAAAGCAAAGACAATAGCAAGGAGTTCTTTTTCAGTAGTTGTATAGTTCGTTTGTGCTCCTTGTAACATCTTACTAGCATAATATATAGGTTGAAATCGTTTTTCAATCCTTTGTCCTAAAACGGCTCCCATTGCAAAATCACTTGCATCGCACATTAGTTCAAATGGTAGATTCCAATTTGGTGTTATCATGATCGGCGCATTAGTGAGTTTCTCTTTAAGAATATTAAAAGATTTGATACACTTATCTGAAAAGATGAATGGAGCATCCTTTTCTAGGAGTTTATTCATAGGAGTGGCAATTTTAGAAAAATCTTTTATGAAACGTCAGTAAAAACCGGCATGCCCTAGAAAACTCCTAACTCCTCTAACATTGGTGGGATGTGGAAGTTTAGAAATTACATCTACTTTAGCTCTATCCACTTCAATTCCTTCTTTTGAAATTTTATGACCAAGAACGATGCCTTCTTTAACCATGAAATGGCATTTCTCCCAATTAAGTACTAGATTTGATTGTTCGCATCTAATAAGCATTCGTTCAAGATTAACTAGACATGATTCAAATGTATCACCGAAGACTGAAAAGTCATCCATGAAAACTTCCATGCATTCTTCTATCATGTCGTGAAAAATCGCCATCATACACCTTTGAAAGGTTGCAGGGGCGTTGCAAAGTCCAAATGGCATGCGTTTGTAAGCAAAAGTACCATAAGGGCACGTGAATGTGGTTTTCTCTTGATCTTCGGGTGCTATTGGAATTTGAAAATATCCGGAAAATCCATCTAGAAAACAATAGTAACTATTTCCGGCTAATCTTTCCAACATTTGATCAATGAAAGGTAAGGGAAAGTGATCTTTTCTGGTGGCGTCATTTAATTTTCTATAATCAATACACACACGCCATCCTGTTACAGTCCTAGTAGGAATAAGCTCATTTTTCTCATTTGTAATGACAGTCATGCCACCCTTCTTAGGCACGCATTGAACTGGGCTTACCCATGGACTATCAGAAATTGGATAAATTAAACCTGCATCTAGCAGTTTAATAATCTCTTTCTTAACTACATCTTGCATATTAGGATTTAGTCTTCGTTGGCGTTGCACATACGTTTTATGACCTTCTTCCATAAGGATTTTATGTGTGCAATATGAAGGACTTATTCCTTTAATATCATGAATCTTCCATGCAATGGCTGGTTTATGAGCTTTCAACACAGAAATGAGTTGTGATTTCTCATTTTTAGTAAGAGAAGACGATATTATTACAGGTAATTCAGATTCACCATGTAAATAAGCGTATTCCAAATGGTTTGGAAGTGGCTTTAACTCTAATTTCGGTTGTTCTTCTATCGATGATTTATATCGATATCTGTCTTCTTCTTTTAGCATTTGAATTTCTTCTGTTGTTGGTTCATATCCATTAGCTATAAGTGTAGCTAAAATTTCAGCTTCATCAATTGATTCATTACCTTCTCCTAAAGAACATTCTCCTGTTCCTTGTAATTCTAGAAATTCTTCTAATAATTCTGCATGTGCATCTATAGTTTGAATATAATAACATGTATCATCTGCAGATTGTGGTTGTTGCATTGCTCTATCAACTGAAAAGGTAACACTCTCATCCTCTATACTTAGGGTCAATTTCTTACCGAACACGTCTATCATTGCTTTAGCCGTGTTTAAGAATGGTCTTCCTAATATGAGAGGAACTTGAGAATCTTCTTCCATGTCCAGAACAACAAAATCTACTGGAAATACTAAAGTACCAACTTTAACTAGCATGTTCTCCATTATCCCTCTAGGATATTTTATTGATCTATCGGCTAGTTGTATGCTTATTCTAGTTGGTTTCAATTCTCCAAGGTCTAGTTTAGTGTATAGTGAATATGGCATTAGATTTATACTAGCTCCTAAGTCTGCCAATGCTTCTATTGAACTAAGACTACCCAGAAAACATGGAATTGTGAAACTTCCTGGATCGGATAGTTTTTCTGGTATCTTATTCAACAGCACTGCTGAACAATTAGCATTCATAGTAACAGCCGAGAGTTCTTCCATTTTCTTTCTATTTGAAATTAGATCTTTCAAGAATTTAGCATATCTAGGCATTCCTGAAATCACATCAATGAAAGGAAGATTTACATTTATCTGTTTAAACATATCCAAGAATTTGGATTGCTCGGCTTCAAGTTTCTTCATTTTACTCGGGTAAGGAAGTGGTGGTTGGTATGGTTTAACATAAGGTTAAGCCTTAACTGTGTTATCTTCATTAACCTTTTCAACTACCGGTTCTTTTTCCTTATCTTGATTAGGTTGGGGTTCTTGTGGAGTAGGAATAGCTTCATCAGAAGTTACAGGTATTTCAGGTGGTTTAAGTGTTGTACCACTTCTTGTGGTAATGGCTTTAGCTGTTTCATTCCGGGGGTTAGTATTTGTATCACTAGGTAGACTTCCCGGTTTTCTTTCACCTATTAACCTTGCTAGGTTACTTACTTCTTGTTCCAGATTTTGAATAGAAGCTTGTTGATTTCTAAATGCTTGAGCATTTTGTTCATTGGTTTGTTTCTGAGATGTGAAAAACTGCGTTTGAGTTTCAACTAGCTTCGTCATCATATCTTCTAAATTCGGCTTTTTATCATCGGTTTGTTGTGGTGGTTTGTTTTGAAAATTAGGTCTTTGCTGATTGTAATTATTATTGGATACTTGTTGATTGCTAGGACCTTGTTGGTTGTTGTATGGAATATTTCGGTTATAATTCTGGTTTTGATTGTAAATCGGTCTTGGCGGTTGATAATTATTTCCAGGCCTTTGGTTTATGTATGAAATATTCTCTCTTTGTTCCATTGTTAATTCAATACTGAGACAATCTTTTGTCAAATGTGGTCCTCCACACTGCTCACAACTAATTCGTATTGAGTGAATATCTTTAGTCATCTTTTCCATTCGTCTCTCCACAGCATCTATCTTTGCGGAAATGGAATCTAAGTCATGGCTAGAATCGGCTCTAGCTGCTTTAGATGATCTAACGATATCTTTTTCTTGGTGCCACTCATGTGAGTGGGAAGCAGTGTTATCAATAATTTTGTAAGCATCAGTTTCGGTTTTCTTCATAATAGAACCACCAGCTGCTATATCTATGTCTTTCCTTGTAGTGATGTCGCATCCTTGGTAGAATATTTGTACTATTTGACAGGTGTCTAAACCATGTTGCGGACATCCTCTTAATAACTTTCCAAATCTTGTCCACGCCTCATATAGAGTTTCATTCGGTTTCTGTGTGAACGTAACAATTTCTCCTTGAAGTCTTACGACTTTAGATGCAGGAAAGAATTGTTTAAGAAATTTTTCAACTAAAACATCCCATGTATCAATCGCCCCTTCAGGTAACGATTCCAACCAATCTTTGGCTTCTCCCTTTAAAGTCCAGGGAAATAACATGAGATATATATGTTCATCCTCCACTTCTCGGATTTTAAATAGTGTGCAGATCCTATTAAAGGTACGTAGATGTTCATTTGGATCTTCCTTCGGCGCACCACTAAATTGGCATTCATTAGTCACCATGTGTAGAATTTGTCCTTTGATTTCATAATCTGGCGCATTAATGTCTGGATGAGTAATTGCGTGACCTTGGCCAGTGCGTTTAGCTCTCATTCGGTCTTTCATACTTAATGGTTCCAGATTCTCCATAATTGAATTTGTTGAATCGGAATCACTAGAGGATTCTGATTTAATGGTTCGTTCCTCAACAATCTCTGTTTGAATGATTGGTGGTTCCGGAGGAAAGTTTAGTGGTTCAGGATCTATGAATCGTCCCTGAATATTCTCCGGATTCTCAATTGTGAGGTCGGGTTCAAAAAATGGATTATCGAAAATTTGAACTGGAGTACTTGGTCGACTGGATGACGATTCTAAAGAAAAATCAACGGCGGTAATATTTGCTAAATGTCTTGATCTAGTTACAGGTGGTGAACGTACAAAAGGTGGTGAACGTCTTGCTCGATGCATTCACTGAATATCCTATTAGTTTTTAAAAGGAAAGAAAAATTATAATAAGTTATCCAATCAATAGACTTTTCTGATTTTGCCCACGTTTCGAATAGCCAAAAGATGCAGCAGAGGGGCATGATTCGTTTGGTCTCAATATAATTGAGGACTGTTTGGCTCCAATAACCCGGTCCACGTACAAATCCAACTATTACTACGAACCAGAAAATTTTGATGTCTATCAATTTAACCACTTAAAATAAATTTTCGTAATTTTAAGAAATTTAGATAAGAAGTAGAATAAAAATCTATGTCCTAAAACTAGAATAGCGAGAAATAAGAAAGAAAAAGAGCGCTTCGAAAAAAGGTCGAAAAAGAAAAATGGTTGAAAAATAAAAGGTGACGGAAAAATAAAAGAAACTTATAAAACTTAAAAACACTTGACTAACCTAACCTTATTACTACAACTAACTTAAAATTATAATCGCAAATTGAGATTACTAATTGGAATGATAATTGATACATACGTAAAAGTCGTCTAAAAATATTAAAGCTTACAGGAAAAACTAAATCCCAAATGGAAATAACTTAAAAAGAAACTAAAACTTAAAAAGGCGTCGCAAAATTCTAAAGCACCTAAATCTTAGTCTAAAGAAAAAGCACTTAAGGAATTCTACGGCAAAGCCTAAAAATCTAGAAGTAAAAATAACTATGGCAAAAACTAAGTTTAAAACTAAATATGAGCTAAAAATACAAATATTACGCTAAAACGATTAAAAAGGGACAAAATATAAAAATATACAAAAAGTTGTAAAAAGTACAATTTTTATAAAAATATTATTTTTATATTATTTATTTATTAAAACTATTAATTTTACAATTTAATTAAACTAATTTAACTAAAATATAAATTAAATAAAAATTAAACTAATTATAATAATAATAATTAACTAGGGTTAATAATAATAATAATTAATAATTACCCGTAATTAAATGCAGATTAGGGTTTCTGTCGGTGTCAGAGTAGCTCCGCGAGTTACGGTATTTCAAGCAGCAAACCCCGCGAGTCGCGGGGTTCCAAAATTCAACTCTGGTACAGTTTTAAATTTGACGCTTTTTTTTTATATTTTCTGTTTTATAATCTAAAATTTTTATATAATAAAAACTTATATTTTAAAAACTAGAATAAAAATAGAACTACTTTATAATTTTATAAATAAAAATCTTAAAGCTAGATTTATATATATATATATATATATATATATATATATATATATATATATATATATATATATATATATATATATATATATATTTTCGGTTTTATATTTATAAAATATATTTATAAAATAAATTAAATAAAACTTATATTTTTACAAACTAAAGAAACTTTATAAAACTTAAATATTTATCAAACTCCTAAAAATATTTATATTTTTGTTTTTCTTTTAATATTTTTGAATATTTAAAACGTATTTTTATAAAAACGAATTTTAATAAAAGTAAACTAAAAATCTTTTTTTTTAATTAGCGTTGCGCTTCCGGCTTTTAAACTAGATTGCTCCCCGGCAGCGGCGCCAAAAATACTTGATAGTTATGCGAGGTGTATATAAAATAGCTATTATATTTTAGCAGAAAATACTATTAAATACGATACAATTTTACACAAGGTATTTATTTATTTAGAGAATGGATATACTTAAACCTTGCTACAACACTTATAGGCAGTGTACCTAATCGTACAGTAGTGTAGTTTTTAGTAAGTCCGGTTCGTTCCACATGGAAAATCTTTAAACAAAGCTTAACGCTATATTAGTTTACTTTTATAAAAATACAAATATATATATATGTAATATTATTATTATAAAGGGGGGTTTTTTACCGTTTAATGACCGGTTTGTCGATTTTAAAACTTTAGTCGCAGTTAAAACCAAATGTAAAATATTAAAAATAAATACAAGACTTAAATTAAAGCGTAAAGTAAATAACGATAATGAAATTGCGAATAATAAAAGTGCGATAAACTTGCGATAATTAAAAAGTACGATAATTAAAAGTGCAATTAAATACAATAATAATAAAAATGCGATAATTAGAAGTGCAATTAAATATAAAATAAAGGAAATTAAATATGAAATAAAAGAATTATGCTTATTTAAACTTCCGCAATCATGATGTTTGACGTGTTGATTTTTAGTTTATTCCCATGGGTTAATTGTCCTTTGTCCTGGATTATTTAATATGTCCGTCTGGTTTTTGTCCATAACAGTCCATCAGTCATAAATATAAAGTGCGAGTGTCCTCGTCAAATTATCCTTATACCCGAAGTTAAATATTCTAACTAATTGGGGACTTAAACTGTAACAAGATTTTAATACTTTGTTTAATAATTACACCAGGATGTCGACTGAGTGTAACCCAAGGTTTTAATATTTTGTTATCAATTATACCAAGTGTCCTTGTACATAATTTCACCCCTGTTTTAATTATTCTAGTGGCTATTAATCCATTCCCGTGTCCGGTTAAATGAACGATTATTCGTACATATAAATACCCCGCCCATCGTGTCCGATCGAGTGTATATGGTAATTTATAGGGACGCCCAATTGTAAATCTTTATATTAACATTAACAAACTATCATTTAGTTAAACAAATATAAAGCCCATTAATAGCCCATAGTCTAATTTCCACAAGTGTCGTTCTTTTGTCCAAACCCCAATTATGGTACAAAGCCCAATTACCCAATTTTAGTAATTAGCCCAACATCATGATTACTTCGGATTAAATAAGTATAATAATAACTTAGCTACGAGACATTAAATTAAAAAGGTTGAACATAACTTACAATGATTAAAAATAGCGTAGCGTTACACGGACAGAATTTCGACTTACACCCTTACAACATTCGCTAACATACCCTTATTATTAGAATTAAAATTAAAATTAAAATTAAAATTAAAATATAAATATAAATATTTACGTATAGATATAGAGAGGATGGATATATATGTTTTTTTTTGCGATCAGAATTCGTTTGCTTTTATAGGGAGTTTCAGAATTTGGAGCTCCGCGACTCGCGGCCCTTTTTGCCTTCAAACTCCGCGAGTCGCGGAGATTGTAAATACAGCTCACAAACTTTGGAGTCTTTCTTGCCGACAGATTTTTATTATTTATATAATATATAAATAATTATAAGAATTATTTAAATATTATATTATATTTATGTGCATAGTTGACTTGTAATTTTTAGTCCGTTGCGTCGAGCGTTGAGAGTTGACTCTGGTCCCGGTTCCGGATTTTCGAACGTCCTTGCGTACAATTTAATATCTTGTACTTTGCATTTTGAATCTTGTACTCTTGTAATTTCGAGACGTTTCTTATCAATAATTGGAACCTCTTTGATTGTATTTTGTACTTTTGAGCTTTTTGGTCGTTTGCGTCTTCAATTCGTCGAATCTGTCTTTTGTCTTCACCTTTTATTATTTAAACGAATATCACTTTTAAATAAAACAATTGCAACTAAAAGCTTGTCTTTCTTGAGGAATAATGCTATGAAATATATGTTCGTTTTTAGCATTATCAGGTCCCCAAACCGTCCACATGCGAAAGGACTATAATACCCCTCATTTAAACCCCTTAAAAATGCTGAAAAACGCATCAGAGGCCATCGGAGCACCGCTCCAAAGGGTGGAGCACCGCTCCAACCTACCAGAACTGGTGGCCGAGCAAAACAGGTTTCAGCAACTTGTTTTGGCCATAACTTTTCGACCGTAACTCCATTTTCGATGAATCAAATATCGTTGGAAACGTAATAAGATATTCTTTATAATGGTAAGGCTTTGAAAATCAACTCAAACTTTATTCGGGGTTGAAAAATTACGTTACACACCTTGTAACTCAAACAACATCCAGAATAACGTGTAACAGAAAAACGGGGTGTTACAACTCTCCCCTACTTAAACTCGATCACGTCCTCGTGATCTCGTCACTTAACCAATCCGGACCTACACCCTATGGTCCTTCGACGTACTTCTGAACTCGAAGTCTACGAAATTTCCCGTAACCTGAAGATCTTACACCGCACTTAGGCGACCCTCCCGATGAATCACCCCTTTCAACTTAAATCGCCATCCGCGATTTACCAATCCTACCAAATCCGAGTACTAAGTCTCAATTTGTTCCCAAACCGGAACGTACTCATGCCTCGAACGCATAACATAAACAAGCTAACATTCCAAATCTCGTACCGAGTTAGCAATCCCTTTAACGTACCCTTATCATGTACATCGCTAAAGTAACAACACACCAATAATATGGCCGACAAACAACACAATGGAGCCGACGAAAAGTGAATCCTCACGATTGGATACCACTTGCCCCACTTCCACACGCGTACATGGCCGACGAAAAATGGTAGATCAAACGTTAACCACTTACCACTATGCAACAAGAGGCCGAAAAAAGCGCACCCTTACGGATCACACTTACCTCTCCTCACACATGGCCAAAACAAAAGCGAATCCCTACGGAACGCTTTCCATAGCTCGATAAGCAGCCAACGAAAGTGATTCCCATGGGGAACACTCACTACTTATCACCCCTAACTTGTGGCCAACGAAAAGTGAATCCTCACAATTGGATAACACTTGCCACAATACATACAAATAAGCTAAGTATATACGCATACTTAGAATCATTCCACTCGACTTGAATTTTTCCCACACACGAATCATACGTATGCACAAACACCGCTTCACGATCGCGCAAGACATAACCTATATCACGCATAGGCTCAAGAATACAATTCTCTAAAATAGAATTGGGCACACCGTCCCTCAACTACGGGACCTTACCTTGCTCATCGAACCTGCCTATTTATCTCTTAATGAGCTTAGCCACATTACCACCTCAAGTATAGTAATTTACATCTAAACCAATAAATACAATTATACCCAAATTGTACTCTACCACAAATCGACCAGCCTAGGTCCCAACACAAATTCCAAATTTACCACGGACATCATCCGAGATTCCACCCTAGAACCTCCTCATGTGGGAGTGTAACTCCCCCACTTGGAACTATGTTCCATGACCACATCGCCATGGTAACATCATCCCGTGATAATTATCACTCTCCGATATATGCGACCAATCTCCCCATCAGTCGTAGTCCTCGAATTCTTAAGAATTCAATTCAAACACCAAAGGTTGACTCTCACCGTTAACCGTTGGCGTTACTTAAGCAATGACAATAAACCAACACAATACGCACCTTGTACATCCATACAATGCTACCCAAAAGGTAGACTATTCTAACCATTGGGTCCACCTGACCCATCACAACATTTTGCTCCAACCTAGAGCATGCGAAGGATCTTAACCTATCCTTAATCACTTCGCCACAAATTACACAAACTTTATTCTTGCAACCCTCCGATTGCCATAGCTTGTCAAATTTCCGCCTAGTCACTAACGTACCTAAGGGTTTCTCTCCGGTACCCTAAGTACAAAGTAACCACAACATCGCCGAAGTCGACTATAACGCTCGCAGGTATGAAAGAGGCACCTGAAAACGCTTTACATAGACTCCACTACCAACCTTCATCAAGACAAAAAGGCTCGACGGGTCTTATGCCTCACCAAACTTACCACACATAAGCGACTACACGCTACCAACAACACCAATGCCTACTCCCATGGCTCGGTAAAATCCGTTGCCCGACACCAAGGAATGCTTGGAAGCACCAAGTCTTACGCCCTTCGACAGTTAACCCGACCATCATCATAGAGTAATTCCAAAAGGAACGCTACCCTTCATTACGATAGGCACTAACACCAAGCATCAAAACAAAATCATAAGTACATTTCAATATATTAGTCGAAAAGTACCTGAAACATCGTCATCAGGTTCACATGCATCACCAACCAATTCCGGACACGCCGACTTTTAGTGTCCCTCCTTTCGACAATTAAAGCATGTAACCTTGTTAGAAGTCGCATTCGTACATTTATGCGACAAATGACCCTATTGTCCACAATTATAACACGTGGGTATAAAACCACCGGTACCACTCTTCTTCACGCTTTCGCCACCCTCGGAAGTACTCTTATTTTTCTTGTCCGAATGCATTGTAGTTTCGAACTTTCGCTTACTAACATCGGAAACACTTGTCTTCGGGACAAACGTCTTAAAACCTTTCGCCACTTCGAACAACCTCTCAAAAGAGTCCACCGATCCTCTACTAATTTTGTTCTTCATATCATCGCTCAAATCTCGATAAAAGTCTTCCATTAACATACAATCATTCCCAACATACTCCGGGCAAAATTGGGTTTTCGATAAGAAAGTGTACTTGAGAGTGTTCAAATCCATCGACCCTTACTTCAACGCACGTAACTCATCTTTAAGCCTCGAGATATCGGCCGGAGTTCGGTACTCCTTGAAGAATTCCGACTTAAACTCATCCCAAGTCAAATCCATACTTTGTTCCTCGCCATAAACTCAGATTTTCGCATCCCAGCATAGCTTTGCATCGCCCCGCAACATACGACTACCGTACTTCGTCTTCTTATCAAGAGGACACTCACTTGTACGAAAAGCCCCCTCCGTATCGAATACCCAACGAGCACTCTTGAGTGGGTCTCGTTCACCATCAAAGGTGAGAGGTTGAACATCCTTGAAATTCTTATAGTGGAAATCTCGCCGTCCAACATTATCATTGTGAACAATAGCCTTAACTTGTTCCTTGATTAGATCGGTCACTTGCTCGCTAACCGACTCTAGGAACATCTTCTTAACGTCCACTAGAAAGGCCGCGTGACGGCTTTGTAGAGTGGACTCAACCTTGGCCGTGAACTCGGAGTCTTCGTTTTGATCTTCGTTATCATGTTCGTTCCTCGTCTTCATTCTCGGTTAGGAACACAACACAAGTAAATTATATACACCGCCACGATCTATAATCACAATCATATAAATATATCACCGTTCGTACACCCCATCTAGTTCAACACTTGTTGTACATCACTTGCTTGACTTGGTTTGCAACCGTAATAATGGTCGCGAAGCATTATTACGCTCACATGCCATGTCGAGCTCATAAATACAACAACCATCTCGCTAGATGTTCAACACAAAGCAACATGATTAGTAACAACATAATCAATACATAGCTAGTTCACCTATTCTCTAAGGCACTAACTAAAACCCGAACCGACCAGTAATCCTACAAGCCCTGCATAATAGCACACACAAAAAGTCTAAGTCTAGGTGCCTATCTCAAGTCACCTAAATTCTTTAGACCATGCTCTGATACCACTTGTAATGACCCAACCCGTTATCCAACCGAAACACGCTTATTTTTATTATATTTTTTTACAAAATCAGGTTTTGCCCAAATGGAGCGTCGCTCCAATATGGGGCGCGCCGCTCCATATCCTGCTGTCCGAAATGTCATTTTCACGTGAAAAGATCTCCCGCTTCCCGACACTTTTAGATGAAACGGTTTTCATAACTCATTAAAGTAAGTAAAACTAACACGTTTACATAATAAAATAAGTTTTACAATACCGGGCCCACATCAGCCCGATTTTCCATTAAGTACAAAATACAAGTTTCGACCCCATGAGTTTAATTTCCAAACAAACTACGAGCATGATGTTTGGGGATAAACTACCCACTCCTAGGCCAAATCCAAAGTAATCCAAGCAAGCAACCAAAAGGGAAAAAATAATCTAATCCCGAGCATACCCTTGCCACGTCCGCCTCCGAACCTAAAAATGTAAACAACAAGAGGGTAAGTTAATGCTTAGTGAATGCAATAATTATACATATACATATATAATCTACTTACTTGCAAACACTTACACAATTATCGTATACACGCTAGCAATTTAAATAACATACCATCGCAAGTATAATGCTAAAATCTCCGATAATATAAGCTAGCACAACAATAGCATATAACACGAAATAATACAATATGCTACACTACAACACAAAAACATTGATGTTTACAACATCCATTAGTATTCAAGGCTAGCCCAATGAATGGTATCATCAACATCGAACTTATTCCCCATTCGTCCTAATTAATGTGGTATCGTCAACATCGAAATTAAACCCATATATGAGGTATCGTCAACATCGAATTTAAACCCTCATCGAATGAATTAATGTGGTATCGTCAACATTGAACTTAAACCCACATATGAGGTATCGTCAACATCAAACTTAAACCCTCATCGAATGAATTAGTGTGGTATCGTCAACATCGAACTTAAACCCACATATGAGGTATCGTCAACATCGAACTTAAACCCTCATCGAATGAATTAATGTGGTATCGTCAACATCGAACTTAAACCCACATATGAGGTTGTTGGCCCCTTGATAACAACAGGAGTATTGTAGGGGGGTTGGGGTGAATACAATTTCTTTTAATTAACTTAACAGTTAAACACGATTAGTATTCAAGCATGTAAATTAAATAGAGTCAAAGGTAATTTTCAACAGTTATTCTTTATTGATTGAATCAAAAAGAATCACAACTATCCTTGGCAGAATGATAGTTGATTGATACAGATTACCTAGAATATAGCTAAGAGGTAAACTAAAAGCTATTACACGTTTTTGATTCTAAATAAATAAACCCACACCACTAGTTGTTACAATAGTGGATACAACAATTTATAGTAGTCCTATTAACCGTGTAATGGTTCTATTGTCCACTGGTATATAGGATGTCTGTACTTGTCGGGACAACTGCATCAGAGAGCATGCTCTCCTCTTTCCTCTTTGGTAGCTATTTGCAGGAACACCCCAATTCGATTTGGCACCACTATTTGATTAAACAAATAGAATGTTGTGTTCCCTAGGTGTTGACAAAGTATAACCCATGTCTGCACATGCGTTAAACTTCTGCATTCCCACGTGGTCTTGTAAGGTCACTTGTCAGCCTCCGACGCGTGTCCTTTTCTATTCAACTTTGTCTTTGACTTCTGTTGAATAGTACAATTGATGTAGACCACTCGGGAAACTACTATGCTTATAATGGAGCATAGCTGTCTTGTGTAGTAAGCTGCATTCCAACTGTGCTGGTTCTTCATTGCTGAGATGAAGCGACCCGTCCTAATTCATAAGGACGAATACAATAACATATGATTACATCGTGAGGTATTTGACATCTATATAATACATTTTACAAACATTGCATTCATTTTTAAAAGACAACCTTTCATTACAAGGAAAGTTGACATGCATGTATACCATTTCATAATATCCAACTTATAAATGACCTAATCTGTCATTTACTTAATAATAATCTCTATTGAACTCAATGACTTGAATGCAACGTCTTTTGAAATATGCCATGAATGACTCCAAGTAAAATCTCTAAAATGAGCAAATGTACAGCGGAAGATTTCTTACAACCTGAGAATAAACATGCTTTAAAGTGTCAACCAAAAGGTTGGTGAGTTCATTAATTTATCATAATCAATCATTTCCATAATTTAATAGACCACAAGATTTCCTTTATTCAATAATCATACACTCGCAAGTGTTTAAAAATCATTCATATGGATTGAACACCTGGTAACCGACGTTAACATAATGCATATAGAATATCCCCAAAACAGAAATCCATCTGTATTAATAACTCGGAGTACTAAAGCATACCATTTTCCAATATGGGGGGAGTTAGTGCCCGTAGATCTACCTTTAGGATTCGCGTCAATTAGGGTGTCTGTTCCCTAATTCTTAGGTTACCAAGCTAAAAGGGTGATATTCGAATTCGATAATCCAACCATAGAATGTAGTTTCGATTACTTGTGTCTATTCCGTAAAACATTTATAAAAGTAGCGCATGTATTCTCAGTCCCAAAAATATATATTGCAAAAGCATTTAAAAAGGGAGCAAATGAAACTCACGATACTGTATTTTGTAGTAAAAATACATATGACGACATTGAACAAATGTAGGGTTAGCCTAAGATTCACGAACCTATATTAATTATATATATTTATATGTTTATCAATATCTGTATAACAATTTAGGTCAAGTCATAGTGTACCACAATCCTAATGCTCGAGATTATCATGCAAAAGTCAACAAAAGTCAATCTGACAAAAATGATTTCCAAAATCTATACATGATTACTATATAACTTAAATATAGTCGTTTTATATATTTAAATATTTTTTAACAGATTTTATTAGAGTAAATAATATAATTCATAACATTTTGTATTAAAATTTATATAATAAAAATATACTTTTATATATCTTAAGTAATAAAATTTATAAAGTTCATTTAATATAATAAAAATATAACGATAGGTATTATTAATGTAATTTATATTACATGTAGTAAAATATCTTTGTATCACATATTTATTTAATAAAATAATATCGATAATAACAATAATAAGTAAAAGTTATATTATTTTGTAATAATAACAATTATTATTATTCTATTAATAAAAATAATAACAATATTTATATTTACTAAAGATGATATTAATTATGATAAAATGATAATTCTAAACATGATAATCTTAATAATAACGATACTTTTTAATATTAACCATAATAATAATAATATTTTATAAAAATAATAATTCTTTTCAAAATGATAATTTTTATTAATAATAATACTAAAATGATAATAAAAGTGTTATTTTACAATAGCAATGATATTTCTATTAACAATAATAAGTTTAATAAAAATGATAGTTTTAATATTAATAATACTTTTAATAATAAAAGTAATGATAAAAATAATGAAAATGATATTTTTATCTAAATCAATATCTTACCATATTTTAATTTCATCATGATAGTCATACTCATTATTTCCTAATCGATTTATTTAATAGTTTTTAATCCTCTTTTATATCGCATTCATAATAATGATAATAATTACAATCATAATAATTAGATAATACTATATTAGTTTTAAAGATAATGATACTAATAAGTATTATAATAATAATAATAATAATACTAGTAATTATAATAATAATGATGATAATATTAATAATAATTTCTGATAATAATAACAATAATAATAATAATAACAAAATACGATTTTTAAATAATGATGCATATATTAATAATGATAATATTAATAATAATAATAATAATAATAATAATAATAATAATAATAATAATAATAATAATAATAATAATAATTAGGTAATAATAATAATAATGACGATAATAACGATGATAGTAATAATAATCATTTTAACAATAATACAAAAAATTCAGTTGACTATAACTTCTAATCTGTTCATCGAAACCATTCGATATCTAAATGAAAAGTTTTTAATTTTTCGCTAGCTTTCCAATGACATGCATATCATATACCCTATCTCAGTAGCATATGTATCTAATTCAGGATTCATCATAACCTATCTAACGACAATATCAAATGTACAAGCATGCATAATCCTATATACTCGAGCACTAGTCAGGAATACACTATTTATATATAAAAGTTAAGTTATGAGTGCTCAAGTATCAATATTGAGATTCAATATTGTAGGAAAGTACGTAGACGTAAACGGAGATGATAAATACTAGATTGACCTTACGAGCATACCCTCGAACATTACCCATCACCTCCATAGATATAACCCATAATTTCCTTAGCTCTATCCCGTTTGAAAACTTATTTTGAAATCGCCTGAACATAACTTCGTCGTAGTATTTTATGTATACTAATAATATCTTGAAATAATACTGAGTAAATATATATATGTAAATTAACTGAGAGAGTTTAGAGAAATATATTTCAAGTTTCTATGAAATAATGAAACATATTGAATTATATTTATAATAGATTTTTGAATTATTAAAGTGAATTATTAAAGTATAAATTATTAAAGTGAATTATTAAAGTATGAATTATTAAAGTGAATTATTAAAGTATGAATTATTAAAGTGAATTATTAAAGTATGAATTATTAAAGTGAATTATTAAAGTTAAAGTAAAGTAAAAGTAAAGTAAAGGTAAAGTTAAAGTATAGTAAAAGTATAAAATTATGTACGTATAATACGCTTATAAATATATAATATTAATTTAAATCATTATAAATATTTAATAAAATAAAATATAAATATCTTTATCTTTATCATACTGGTTAAGTAATGAGTTTTCAAAAGTGGTTCGGGTTATATACGTTTTAATAATAAAGTTCTTTTTAAACTGAAAACGTTTTTGTACGTTTGAAACTAAATCAAATAAATATGATAACTTTGTTTTCCAAAACTAAATATATTTAAGAATCATTTTGTTAAAAAGTTAAAATAATGAAAATCATTATATCATAAAACGTTTTAGAAAAGTAGAGTTATATATATTCATAATAGGTTTCAAGTTTTTAAATTACAGTTCGTGGGTGAAGCGTGGGATAAAGTCCAAAAGTTAAATAATCGTATGAAATCATTTTAAGGTAAAACTTCGATATTTATTTTCTAAGTTATCTATATTCCATAATATTACTTTCATCTTAAATAATATTAAAGTTAAATAGTTGACGCATATAAATAGAACATCGAATAGGAACTACACTAACCCTTGTCTAGTTCCCGTTAATTGACACTTTTGTTCTTACTTGAAAATCACTTTACCAATTATTCTGAATACCATTAAAAAGGAAAGGTTTCCTAAATCAAAGTGGACCTCTCAACCGAGACTCGTAATCATACAATGTATCTGATAAATCAATCATTTGATATTATCTTCTAATTCCACCTATAAACATATTGAAACAAATACGTTCATGTAAAGTATTATACGTTTAATACTTTGTTAATATTCTCAAGTTGTAATATATATACATATACATACATAATCATATACGTTCATTTAATGGTTCATGAATCGTTGGAATGAATGTATGAACATAGTTTAAAATCCTTGAGATTTAACTTACCAAACTTTGCTTATCATGTCGGAAACATATAAAGATCAAGTTTAAATTTTTTTGAAAATTTTCGAGTTGTCACAGTACCTACCCGTTAAAGAAATTTCGTCCCAAAATTTGATTGGGATGGTCATGGCTGAAAATAAGTATGTTTTCATGACGCATACAAGTTGATAAATAGAATTTTATTATCACTTAGTAATGTGGATCAAATAATTCGATTACTCGAAGCGTATGAGTGAAGCTATCGTAAAAGAGTGAAGTGAGGAATTAGAGATTTTCCTTATCTTTTGATGTCATCATGGTTGATCTCTGGATTAAAGAAAATCTTTGTAATCTATATAGAATTTGAATCTTCGAAGATTAAGGAAATTATGATCCTCTTCGATTTAATGCGATAATCCATCTTGATTTCTTTGTCGGATATTTCACTATAAATCCACCTCCTTCGTTCCCTTACAACTCACACCTTCTATTCTTTCTCCTTTAATTCATATTTTGAATCATTCGTCAATATGCTCCATCCAGTTCTGGTTCTCGATATACTTCTAACTTTCATATATGTCATTCTTCTTTTTCATCTATCGCCGGAAGAATCTATTTACTTCTATTATACTCTTGGTTTTATAGTGTTTTTAGTTCTCCCGTATCTTTATATTGCTATATGCATTGATATATATGGTTTGTAATTTCCTGGGTTGTTGTTGGGCTTTATTTATTCCCTTATATTTCAAACTCCTTGCTTCCATCTTCTATAATCATTGTCATCCACAGTTAATGATCTTTTCTGTTTGCTGCGATTTATACCCCCTTTCTATTTCGGAGCTTCATGCTTTTGTTTTCTTTTCTCAAGTAATGGTCAAGAATTCGTAGGTATGGAGTTTCGAATTATCATAATATACAAAGTAGAAAGGAAAGGTAGTAGCATGATTTGATTTGTCAAATTACCAGAATATCTGGAAAAGACTGAATCATCAAGAAAATATTTTCTTGATGTTTAGAGTTTAAGTAGAATAAAAGAGTCGTGTAACATGGCACATGATGACGTTATGATCTGTGAATCATCACGTTCTATTTAGAAACTCAGCATAACTTACTGTAATATAATCACGTTGATCAAGTGTCATTATATTATACTAAATCATGCTTCAGTTCCCAACACTACTTCAAAATTATTCATATTTTAAACTTTGAAGATTTCAGAATTTAGAAACTAAAATAGTTTCCTTTATGATGTAACACAGATAGCGCGAAGAGATAAATGATTTCGGATAACAATAGTTATGAAGATATCTTCAGAAATATCAAAGATATTTATAATGAAAGATATGATGATATCTTAGAATTTCTAACATCGATGGATGATGATGAAGATTTTTCCGTAAAGGTTTAGAGTCATGAGCAAGGTATTCGATAATAAT
Organism: Rutidosis leptorrhynchoides; assembly: GCF_046630445.1. Classification (NCBI taxonomy): domain Eukaryota; kingdom Viridiplantae; phylum Streptophyta; class Magnoliopsida; order Asterales; family Asteraceae; genus Rutidosis; species Rutidosis leptorrhynchoides. Next base: position 356,484,802 of record NC_092334.1, on the reverse strand, counting down.
TTCAGCAGACACTGGATCATTTGGATTCTTTGAAGGCTGGAATAGTCTTTGTGATTTGTCCACAGCCTCCTTCATGGTTTGCTCAATCCATTTTCTAGTTCCAAACCTTCTCTTTTTCTGAGCTTTACCAACACACTATTCTTTATCATCAATCTTTTGACTGTTAAGATCGTTTACAGTTTTTGCTGCTTCATCAGCATTTTTTCAAAATTTCGAGAACTAGTCCGCAGTTTATGTTATTTTTCAAGAACTTCACATTCGAGTATGTAAATCTTGGAGGTAGACATTATATGTATATATATAAATGTTGGCGTAGAATCGTTGCGAGATTCGAGAATAATGATTCAAGTTTTTCGATACGGTAACTACTATTACAAGATACAGATGCGTACCTGATAGGGTTTCAATGAATAAGTATAGTGATTTTTCGGAGAGGCTCAAAGATTAATGAAGTTGTTGATAAGTTTATTGCTAATGTGGCGGCATATAAATGGTTTCCCGATAACAATGATGAAGGAGTAATCGTCATAATAAGGCTTATTCGAATGAACAATTGAAGTTGATTTGTTGAAGCTACGACAAAACTGTCTACTTTGAAAAAGGATTGAAAAGTTTTTTTTTTTTTTTTGCTAATAAATGCCAAAGGGTTTGACACGGATACGTGTTGAACTATGACTTTGGTTTCGAGAGTTTTTTTTTCCAGGTTCATGACTATGGGTAACATGTGGTTGGATCATCATCTCGATGATTCATTATTTGAAGTGTCTTCGAGAATTTTGAGGGATTCGAACATAGATTGTAATCGTTAATATTCATATGATGTTCTAACACAGTTTTGAAGTCATAGTATAGCTTTGATAGATGTAGGAATTTAAGAGTGATGTCTTCTGTTAAATCTTGACTTGAATTTTGATTTGTCAAAATCAGAATATGTAATCTAATTTGGATGCGAATGGTTGTTTTAATTTCTATGAAAGAATGTATACCATTGTAAAAGTAATGAGTATAGTTGATGATTCGTTGAATCAGATTCGAAGAATGTAACATATTAATTGTGAATTTATATATCTCTCTCTCGGGTATTATCTACCCGTTAAAAAAAATTTCACTATTAATATTTTGTACCAAAGAAATTTTATTGCAGTCTTTATGAAAATATATATGTATATATTTTCTTCAGATGTAATATAGATTTTATGAGTTAATATTAAATTAAACTCATTTGATTTACGGTTGAAACTACAATTGAATAATCCCTAAAGACTTTAGAAATTACATAACTTTTACGGAGTATTTATTCAATGAAATTGAAATTATGAATCAATACTTCGTTATTTGTTAATGCATGATGTTGGTGTTTGTGGAATTCTTGTGAACTTCGCAAGGTACGAATAATGTTATCTGAGTACATTGATGATGAAAGTGTAAAATCAAACATATATTTGAGTAATACACTTGATTTATTACGAAATGGAATTCATAGAATTGAAGCAGAGATTGTAGTTAACGATGATTAAGTCGCTAACGAAGGATGTACATCATAGCATATTGGTAATATGAATTAACCGAGTAGTTAAGATTCACACATAATAGCTTAGTACGAAAAGGTTTATTATGGTTTAAAAATTTATATATATAAGATATACATATAAATTTTTCAGTGGAAATGAGTAATTACTTCATAACTCATTGATACAATATACTCGTTATTGATTCATAATGATGTCCACAGTGATTCTTGAACTGACGGAATTTGTGATGTTATAGGTGCTGCTGATTCTGACGATGCTGACGGCGCTGACTATGCTGGTGATGCTAACGGTACTGTTGATGCTGTTGGTAAAACAAGTCTAGCTTGTAAATCGTGCACCATTCCAGTCAGAGTTTCATTTCATCATTTCGCTCGCTCATCTGGTTTACAATTAGAACTAGAATAAATAATCTCTAAAACTTTTAGAAACTACATATTCTCTGCATAATATTTCCTCGATGAAGTTATGAATCAATACTTCATCGTTTGTTGTTGTTGGTATTCCTTGATATTTACGGTGCGTATGATGTTGATGCTCGAAGTACAGATTGTGATGTTGAGGTGTGGGATGCGGATGTTGTTTTTGATGGTGGTAATGGTACTGTTTGTGTTGCTAATGGTGGTACTGTTGATGCTGGTGATGCTGCTGGTTCTTGTAACCTTTGTACCATATTCTCCAAGGCCAATACTCGAGCGCGAAGTTCGTTGACTTCTTCTATTACACTGGGGTGATTGTCGGTTCGGACGAGCGGATAAATAAAATCTAGAATTTGATATAGTATATAATCGTGACGAGATACTCTGGAAATGAGAGAGAAAATGGTGTTTCGGACAGGTTCGCTGGTTAGTGCTTCAGGTTCTTCGCCAAGAGGGCAATGTGATGGATGGAAGGGATCACCTTCTTCTTGTCTCCAATGACCAAGTAGACTACGAACTCATCCCCAATTCATCCAGAATAGATGATGGCTGATTGGTTGATCCATTCCGGTCACACTGCTTTCGGAGCTTGAGTGGGATTCCTTTTCAGAATCCAAGGGACTTGAACTAATGAAGAATTCCATTTCGTACGATTGAATAAAGGATTTTTTGATATGAAATGATTTTCGGCTATCAGATGGTATTCTATTTACATAGAATATCTATATATATAGAACAAAAGATTTCGTAGATTACGGAGGAATTTACGGAATATGTCAGGCAAAGTTTACAGTAATAGATACGCTAAGATATGAATTAACAGATATGCTAAGATATGAATTTTGTCTATACACTATTTATGCAATCAATGCAGTAAAATGTGTCTAGACTGAGAGTGATAAGCATGCAATTTTTGACAAGAAATGATAAGCAAAACTTTTTGACATGCAACTAAGGTCGAAGTCCAGACTCACTAATGCATCCTAACAACTATCAGTTAGACACACTAATGCAAGACCTGGTTAGCTAAGACCACCGCTCTGATACCACATGAAGCGACCCATCCTAATTCATAAGGACGAATACAATAACATATGATTACATCGCGAGGTATTTGACCTCTATATAATACATTTTACAAACATTGCATTCATTTTTAAAAGACAACTTTTCATTACAACGAAAGTTGACATGCATGTATACCATTTCATAATATCCAACTTATAAATGACCTAATCTGTCATTTACTTAATAATAATCTCTATTGAACTCAATTACATGAATTCAACGTCTTTTGAAATATGCCATGAATGACTCCAAGTAAAATCTCTAAAATGAGCAAATGCACAGCGGAAGATTTCTTTCAACCTGAGAATAAACATGCGTTAAAGTGTCAACCAAAAGGTTGGTGAGTTCATTAATTTATCATAATCAATCATTTCCATAATTTTAATAGACCACAAGATTTCCTTTATTCAATAATCATACACTCGCAAGTGTTTAAAAATCATTATATGGATTGAACACCTGGTAACCGACGTTAACATAATGCATATAGAATATCCCCAAAACAGAAATCCATCTGTATTAATAACTCAAAGTACTAAAGCATACCATTTTCCAGTATGGGGGGAGTTAGTGCCCGTAGATCTACCTTTAGGATTCGCGTCAATTAGGGTGTCTGTTCCCTAATTCTTAGGTTACCAAGCTAAAAAGGTGATATTCGAATTCGATAATCCAACCATAGAATGTAGTTTCGATTACTTGTGTCTATTCCGTAAAACATTTATAAAAGCAGCGCATGTATTCTCAGTCCCAAAAATATATATTGCAAAAGCATTTAAAAAGGGAGCAAATGAAACTCACGATACTGTATTTTGTAGTAAAAATACATATGATGACATTGAACAAGTGCAGGGTTGGCCTCGGATTCACGAACCTATATTAATTATATATATTTATATGTTGGTCAATATCTGTATAACAATTTAGGTCAAGTCATAGTGTACCACAATCCTAATGCTCGAGATTAACATGCAAAAGTCAACAAAAGTCAATCTGACAAAAATGATTTCCAAAATCTATACATGATTACTATATAACTTAAATATAGTCGTTTTATATATTTAAATATTTTTAACAGATTTTATTAGAGTAAATAATATAATTCATAACATTTTGTATTAAAATTTATATAATAAAAATATACTTTTATATATCTTAAGTAATAAAATTTATAAAGTTCATTTAATATAATAAAAATATAATGATAGGTATTATTAATGTAATTTATATTACATGTAGTAAAATATCTTTGTATCACATATTTATTTAAAAAAATAATATCGATAATAACAATAATAAGTAAAAGTTGTATTATTTTGTAATAATAACAATTATTATTATTCTATTAATAAAAATACTAACAATATTTATATTTACTAAAGACGATATTAATTATGATAAAATGATAATTCTAAACATGATAATCTTAATAATAACGATACTTTTTAATATTAACCATAATAATAATAATATTTTATAAAAATAATAATTCTTTTCAAAATGATAATTTTTATTAATAATAATGCTAAAATGATAATCAAAGTGTTATTTTACAATAGCAATGATATTTCTATTAACAATAATAAGTTTAATAAAAATGATAGTTTTAATATTAATAATACTTTTAATAATAAAAGTAATGATAAAAATAATGAAAATGATATTTTTATCTAAATCAATATCTTACCATATTTTAATTTCATCATGATACTCATACTCATTATTTCCTAATCGATTTGTTTAATAGTTTTTAATCCTCTTTTATATCGCATTCATAATAATGATAATAATTGCAATCATAATAATTAGCTAATAGTATATTAGTTTTAAAGATAATGATACTAATAAGTATTATAATAATATTAATAATAATACTAGTAATTATAATAATAATGATGATAATATTAATAATAATTTCTGATAATAATAACAATAATAATAATATTAATAACAAAATACGATTTTTAAATAATGATGCATATATTAATAATGATAATATTAATAATAATAAGAATAATAATAATAATAATAATAATAATAATAATAATAATAATAATAATAATAATAATAATAATAATAATAATAATTAGGTAATAATAATAATAACGACGATAATAACGACGATAGTAATAATAATCAGTTTAACAATAATACAAAAAATTCAGTTGACTATAACTTCTAATCTGTTCATCGAAACCATTCGATATCTAAATGAAAAGTTCTTAATTTTTCGCTAGCTTTCCAACGACATGCATATCATATACCCTATCTCAGTAGCATATGTATCTAATTCAGGATTCATCATAACCTATCTAACGACAATATCAAACGTACAAGCATGCATAATCCTATATACTCGAGCACTAGTCAGGGATACACTATTTATATATAAAAATTAAGTTATGAGTGCTCACGTATCAATATTGAGATTCAATATTGTAGGAAAGTACGTAGACGCAACAGAGATGATAAATACTAGATTGACCTTACGAGCATACCCTCGAACATTACCCATCACCTCCATAGCTATAACCCATAATTTTCTTAGCTCTATCCCATTTGAAAACTTATTTTGAAATTGCCTGAACATAACTTCGTCGTAGTATTGTATGTATACTAATAATATATTGAAATAATACTGAGTAAATATATATATGTAAATTGATTGAGAGAGTTTAGAGAAATATATTTTAAGTTTCTATGAAATAATAAAACCTATTGAATTTTATTTACAATAGATTTTTAAATTATTAAAGTGAATTATTAAAGTATGAATTATTAAAGTATGAATTATTAAAGTGAATTATTAAAGTATGAATTATTAAAGTGAATTATTAAAGTATGAATTATTAAAGTGAATTATTAAAGTTAAAGTAAAGTAAAAGTAAAGTAAAGGTAAAGTTAAAGTATAGTAAAAGTATAAAACTATGTACGGGTATAAATATATATAATATTAATTTAAATCATTATATATATTTAATAAAATAAAATATAAATATCGTTATCTTTATCATACTGGTTAAGTAATTAGTTGTCAAAAGTGGTTCTAGATATTTATAAAAGTTATATACGTTTTAATAATAAAGTTCTTTTTAAACTGAAAACGTTTTTGTACGTTTGAAACTAAATCAAATAAATATGATAACTTTGTTTTCCAAAACTAAATATATTTAAGAATCATTTTGTTAAAAAGTTAAAATAATGAAAATCGTTATATCATAAAACGTTTTAGAAAAGTAGAGTTATATATATATTCATAATAGGTTTCAAGTTTTTAAATTACAGTTTGTGGGTGAAGTGTGGGATAAAGTCCAAAAGTTAAATAATCGTATGAAATCATTTTAAGGTAAAACGTCGTTATCTATTTTCTAAGTTATCTATATTCCATAATCTTACTTTCATCTTAAATAATATTAAAGTTAAATAGTTGACGCATATAAATAGAACATCGAACAGGAACTACACTAACCCTTGTCTAGTTCCCGTTAATTGACACTTTTGTTATTACTTGAAAATCACTTTACCAATTATTCCGAATACCGTTAAAAAGTAAAGGCTTCCTAAATCAAAGTGGACCTCTCAACCGAGACTCGTAATCATACAATGTATCTGATAAATCAATCATTTGATATTATCTTCTAATTCCACCGATAAACATATTGAAACAAATACGTTCATGTAAAGTATTATACGTTTAATACTTTTTTAATATTCTCAAGTTGTAATATATATACATATACATACATAATCATATACGTTCATTTAATGGTTCGTGAATCGTTGGAATGAATGTATGAACATAGTTTAGAATCCTTGAGATTTAACTTACCAAACTTTGCTTATCATGTCGGAAACATATAAAGATCAAGTTTAAATTTGTTCAAAAATTTTTGGGTTGTCACATGAGACACTTGATATTCTTGAACTTCTGAGTATACATCCTGTGGATTACACTGTCTACCTTGTGCTGGTAGACTGAGCAGCAAACTACACTCGACACAGTAATATATGCTGTCTATACATAAAAAAACTTGTGCTGGCTGCACATAACATTTTAGTGCAAATAAATTACAGTTTTGTCATAATTAAATCATTAATTAATTTGGGGAATCAACAATCTCCTCCTATTTGATGATGACAAAATCTATGACATATAGAGAAAATACTAAAGCTAGCACATAGGGACCTAATGAAAAATGGGCAGTAAATTTGTCCCTTTTAAGTTTGTTTTTGGGATCTTTTGCTGAGTTATCTATATCTTATAATTTGATATGATTTTGAAGATAAACTCATTTCACTTTCATTACAGCAGAGTATATACAGTAATTATAAGAACATCATAATGAAAAATGAAATAAACAAAAGATATAATTTGAGCACTAGAGGGCTATCTATCTTTATCTTTATCTAATTCCTCTTCAGATAACTCCTCTTGTTTGATTTTCCAGGCTTCAGGAAATAGGATAGGTATATCAGTAGAATCAAATACAGGGATATGAGAAGGTAGAATGATGGGATCTCTTCTTTGTGGGCCTTCACCAGTAGATTTATTTCCTTTAGGTTTTTGAGAAAGTACTTCTTCTACGTTTACTACTGGTGCATTCCCAAATTTTGTAGCTTTGTTGAAGAGTTCTTAGAGTTCTGGCTTCAATGACTTTTTAATACCACTTTCAGCTTTACCAATGAAGTACTGCAATATCTCCATCCATTCACTGAATCCTAAGGATCGTAACTCATCATAATTTATCCTTTCTTGAACATTATTCTCCCTGCTAACATTGAAAGCTCTTTTTGAGCCTCTATGCACTTTGATGATCTTACTGGGATTTGATCTTCTGTTCATCACATCACCATACCTACTCCTATAATAATGATCAGATAGTTCTATGGTTCGGGCAATTTCTATATGAGCAATAGCAGGTGCTTTCTCAGCAGCTTCTAGTTCATCAAGGGCCTTATCCTGTTCCTTGACAATGGCTTTAGCTAATTTGAGGGACTCAGCCTCTTTCTTTATTTCAGCAGCAAATTTGTCTTCTACTTCCTGAAGCCTTATCCTCTCAGCGAGTTCAGCATCAGCAGCCTCCCTTCTTTGCCTTTCAGCTTCTAAGCCCAACAGATAATCATCGGCAGTAATTTTCAGGGACTTTGCTATTTCAATCATCTTTCTACCCTCTTCAGTTCTAAGGGCAGCACGATACTCCCTTAGATCCATACCCAGCTGGCGAGCCTCTTAAAATTGAGCTTTCTCCTCATCAGTAGAGAGCCTTTGACCACTGTTATTTAAGTATACACCAATTTCAATGCCATAAGTCAAGGCAATAATGTAGAATAGCTGATCAAGAGGATGATGCAGCAATCTAACTTAGCGTATCATTTTATTAATAGCTACTTGTCTTTGCTCAAGCAATTCTTGTACAGTGATCTCCAGCATGTAAGCCTCTCTTTCATCTGGATTCATTCTAAATAGATCTGGCTCACCACGGGCAACTAAATCATCTTCCCAAGATCTGTGTTTACCATGACGTTTTAGGGAAGATGGAAGATACATGATTGATTCACCTATGCCAGATGAACTCACTAGAAACTTATTAACACGATTATCCTGTGTTCTATTAAAATAAGTGAGGGTCCGGGGAGAGATAGGTGATTGAACAAATAAGTGATCTCTTCTACCCCAGACAGTAAAGTCAGCAGGATTAACCGTATCATCATCTTGATTAGCACCCAGCACATCCACCTTTGCTGGGTCTTCAACAATTGTTTCACTCAGCAGCACACTACTGGCTGGGTCTTCATTCACAACACTCCTTGCCGTGTCTTCAGTACCAGCTGGCTGATTAGTATCAGCTGGCACAACTACCACAGTATCTTGATCAGCTTCCTTAAATAGGGGTCCTTTCCTTAGGGGCTGGTTGTCCCTAGGAGCAGATTTCACCCTTTGTTTGTCAATTGGCTTGGGTTCAGCTGATGGTTCTTGTGTTGATACTGGTTCTTATGGTGGTAGATAGGGAATAATAGCAAGATGCTCCCCCTGAACATCAACATCTGCTGGCTGTAGTTATGTAGCTGGCTGAGTAGACGATACTGGTCGAGAAGATGAGATGGTTTCTAACATTGCATCTAGCCATTTCATAAATACATTAGCTCTAACTCCTCCTGACTCAGTAGAAGCTAAATAGTCTTTCATCTCTTCAGGAGTCATCTTCTTTATTCTATTTGCTCGCTCAGCATACAGCTTGGCTTTCTTTTTATCATACTTAATCATGAACTTAGCATTTCTTTTCAGGGTAGCCCTTTTATATTCTTCAATGCTGATCAGATCATCATCAATTTCATGCTTATCAGGAGTGAGGGTTCGTCTACGCTCCATTTTAAGTCTTTTTAGAGCAGCATAGGCCCCAAACTTAGCGTTGAAAGCATCATCTAATTCCTGCTGACTCTTCTGATGTCTCTCCATTTTTCTTTTCAATTTACGTTCAATGGTTTGAGAGACAACAAAAGATTCAGCAACAGCCAATTCAGAAACGTCAATGGGCTTACTGCCAGAACCAATATCGTCCACTGATGTGGCAGACACACTGGGTTGAGATTCACCAGCTGCCTGTACACCAGCTTCAGTATGAGCGTTGCTGGGCTTAGTGCCAGTGCCATCACCACCATCATCACCATCTCTCCTTTGCTGTTTAGGAGCCTTTTCATGCTCATGCTCCCCCTCAGATTGTTTTCTCCTTTTGGACTTCTTTCTAGACTTTTTCTCCCCCTTTTTGTCATCAGCAGGGGCAAAAGGCTGAGCTGGGGAGACCTGTGCATCAAGGTCACTATCTGACTGAGGAACAGAGAAAGCAAAATTGTTCCAGTTAGCATCAGCAGGAGAAAGAAGGGCACCAGGATCTACGCCATATTGTCTTAGGCAGAGGTTGAAAGTTCGAACTTCATTTCTAGCAACACCCATGGCTATATGTTGGACATCAGCCCTAACACCAGCTTGAAGATCAGCCATGCATTGCATTACCTCCACCATTTGAACATAAGCTGAGGCAGGAATCATAGTAGCCATTTGCTATTTCTGCGAATCCAATCTCTCTTCTAACACCCTATTTTCTTCATTAAGGAAAAGAATTCTGCAATTAGCAGCATCCAAATCAGCTTGAAGATGGGCAATATCCTCAGTATACTCATTGTGAGAGATGATTCGCTTCTTTAAATCCTCCTCCTCTTCATGTTGTTTGACAATGGCTTCCACCGCAAGATCTGCAAAGGCACATAGTTGCTTGAGCTTGTTATCAATAGAAGAAGTGGTAACCTCCCCAGCTGTGCGTACTGCTTCAAACACTATATCAACAATAGTAGAATGAATGGTGTTTTGTAGATCCGATGTGACTTCAGCTAATGTATTATAGACAGCCAAAGTGGAGATGGCAGCCACCTCATCAGCATTAAACTTAGTATAGCTCGTTGAGGGGCGATCACTAGTAGCTAACATAGGAGTACCTCCGTGGGGTGGTGGAGGTGGAAGGTCAGAGTCTGACTCGTCACCATGATCACCATCATTTTTACCTTCACTCGAAGTTTTAGAACCACTGGTATCCTTGTCAGCATCATTATCAGCATCATCAGTGAGATCCACTGGTTTATCTTTGGAGCCAGTCACATTATCATGAATGACTGGCTCTTCCTTACCAGTACCTTTATCAGTATCACCATCAGATGAAGAAGATGATGAGGAAGAAGCTGATGAATTAGAAGGTAATGGCGAATCAGGAAGTTGTTGCATGATAAATTTACCAGTAGTGGGATCTCTGATGAATTTAAGAGGCCTCCATGTACCAGGCCATGGAGAAGCAGCTGGAGCCATACCAAAATAGTGATAGTATGGCTGCTCATTGATCTATTCTAAAGTGGCCAGCCTCTCATATACCTCTTCTCTTACTGGTCGATCAAGCTGAGACAGCATTTCAGTCAGCTCTTCTCTAGGTAGTATACTGGCTGACACTAGAGCACTTTGGGGAACAATAGTCAGCTGATCCACTAGCAAGGCAACTCTGGGAGTGATGGATGCTCCCCTATAGATGAAGTTAGGTATAACTTCATCAGGATCTGGTACCTGGCACACATATGGCTTCTGCTCAGCAGGAGCAGTAGCCTGAGACGAATCAGTAGTGGCAGTAGCAGAGGTACCAGCATCCATAATGAGTTCTGTAAAACCAGTAGTAGCAGTAGGTGACTGTGCAGTAGGTGAAGAAGCAGCATCTGCAGCACCTCTAAAGAAAGTATCCGGTGTTGAATCAGAAACCTGTAGATTACCAGCTGGATTCACAGTAATAAATTATCTCGATTGAAGATCAGAAACATCTGGAATACTAATAGAACCAGTGACATGTGCAGAATAGGCAGCATTTACTGCAATAAGCTCATCAGTAAGCACCACGTCATCCTGGTCACCACCTGTAGTAATTTCCTCAGTAACAGTAGTTGGAGGAGTAACGGTGGTAGAACCAGTAACATCAATATCAAGAACCTCCTTAACAATATTACCAATGACCTTTTCAAGTGCAGGAGGAGGTTCCATTATCATCTTCTCAACCACTACAGAATCAGTGGTTGAAGCAGCAATACCAGAGACAGTAGGAGGAGTAGCAAAAATATCAGCAGTAGCTAACTCCTCATTATCAGTAAGAACAGTGGAACCAGCAACCACATTGTCTCCAGTAGAGCCAGCAGCAGTAGAGATAACAGTACTAGTATCAGCACCACCAGTAGGCAAATCAGTAGCACCAACACCAGTAGCAGAAGCAGAGAGCTCATCAGTAGAAACATTAACATCCTTTTCTTGCTCCCCCTCTGCCTGTGCATCTACCCTGCTAAGAACTGAAACAAAAGAATATTTTATGTGAACAACTGTAGAACCAAATAAATTTGACTCAACAATTTCATCTGTTGTTGGTCTCTGGGGACAGACTGGTGGTTTAGTCAGCACTTTGATTGAGACAGAGTTAGGTGTCTGTAAGTACAGCTGTGACTCTGCTGACTCATTGGCAACACATGTTGACCCAGATAGTGTATGAGTTCTGGCTGGTAATGATGTAGGAGTGAGACTCTTATCATGATCCAAGTAACATATTGGCTGTGCAGTATTCTGAGCTGGTTCAACACGATGAGGACCCAGCTCAAGTCTGCTTTGGGGGTCAGTTATGTGCTCCACTGGTTATACTGTCAGCATGGGATATAGCATTAAGTTCAATTTAGAAAAATGTGGAAGTGTCTTGTTAGAAGAGTATGGGTTGTTACTCTTCTTAAGACTAGTTTTAAAATTAGTCAGCTTGGGAGCCAAGGTTATACCTTTAACTCCACTTTCATTTTTCAAGTCAATAGTTAAAATGTTTTCAATTAAGTTAGAATTTTCTGCTGTTTGGTCTAGAAACGCACCAGGTTCCATAGCCACATCCTTTGCAGGAGCAGCAGTTGAGACTGGTGCAATCTCCCCTGTGGTTTGCTTGGAGCCAGCCTTTGCACTTTTGGATTTTCCTGTTACCAAGAAATAGATGAGCAACTGATTCCAATACTAGAATTGGGTAGTCAGTATATAAGACTAGGACTGTTCTTTATTATCAGAGAGCACTAGATTCTAATACAACTAATGCTTTACCAGTATGTGAGACGGTGACTGTTCTAGTTGAGGTAGCTGGCTGCTTCCTACGCATAGCTAGCTTACGCTGAGGACCCTCCCCCTCAGCTGGTGCAACACCAGAGGCAGTCGATTAGTGAGCTCCACCCCGAGCAGCAAGATACTCGAGCATGCCTAGTGTTAAACCAGTATATGTAGCAGCAGGTGCATCTTTTGGCATACCCCCTTGTATTAGAGGCAGGTCGTATGATTGATCAGCAATCTGCTGGTAAGCTTCACCCAGCTCATTTTCAAAAACCAGGCTTAAGAACCTTGTAAAGGGGATTAAATGTGTTCGTTTAGGTGCTTGCACCATCTCCCTTAGCCTCAAATAAATTTCCCCGGCATAATCAATGTTCCTGTTGAACAACAAACCATGACCAATTTTAAGCTCAAAATCGGAGTACTGGTCAAAACTTCCTGATTTCTGGCTGATGCACTGGGTCAGCTGTGACGACCCGGAAATTTTCGACCAAATTTAAACTTAATCTTTATATATTTCCGACACGATAAGCAAAGTCTGTAATGTTAAGTCTCAAAAATTTTGGAATTATATTTATGTAATCAATTACCCTTTGACTTTGCTCGACGATTCACGAACAATTGTTTGTAAATAAATATGTATATATATATATAAATATAAGTTTATATTATAATTTGAAATTATAAAATATAATATTAACATTAGAAATAAATATGTAAAATGAGATACAAAATAAGTAAGTACAATTTAAAATGAATCTATATATAAATACATATGATTTCTATGCATAATTATTATTATGTGTATATTGTAATATATAGAAATATTAGAAATAATAAATAATCAATAAAAGTTATTATATTAATAAGGTTATTATTACTTTCATTAAAAATAAGAGTTATTATTAATCTCAGTATTATGAATATTACTATTATTACATATAAAAGTTAATACATGTAATTTAAGATATTAATGTGTTATTATTGTTTAAAAAAAAGCATTATTATTATTATAGTAATTATTATTAATAGAAAATAATACAACACTAATAGTATTATTGTTATCAATATTATAAGAATGATGAAGATAATTAAGATTAAAATTTATTTATGATTTAAATGAATTCTTATATTTTTATTATCATTTTCATAATATTATTACTAGTATTTAGTTATTTTAAAGAATTATTATTATTATTATTATTATTATTATTATTAATATTATTAGTACAATTACTATTAATATTTATTAAATTGAATTACAAATAATCAAAATCAGTTGCAGGTATCTATCAACACTGTAATTAAATTTTGTTTCTATCTCCAATTTGTTACCAGTCATTCTCAATCATAATTCAAGACAGAAATCTTGTGCTCTATATTGTCTCTTGCATCCAGTGAATGAATCAAACTGAGAAAGTCACTAAATAAGCTCGACGCTCTGTACATTCATCTTTTTAACCATATTTTGATTTCGAATGAATTTTCAAAATGTAATAATACAGTCTTGTTAGGAATCGTCTATCAAAACTATCTGTAAGTTTTCAATTCTCAATTCTTTCTATTAATCTCTAATTTGAGAGTCAAAGTTTTGGGTTTTAAAAGTCAACTAAGTGTTCTAGAATCAAATTCGAGTTTGTCTTGATGTTTCCAGTTAATTTGATGATCCATAAAGATTATAGGAATGATTTGCAACACAATTCATGTTGTAATCATAACCTATAACATTCTTAATCTCAAAACCAAATTTTGAGCTCATGTGTTCTTGACAGTGAGATACACAAACTTGAATTTGAAATAAATTTCAAAAACTAAAAATGCAGAGTTGTTAAGAATCATTTACTTAAACTTTCTGTAAAATCTCAAGTTTCAATTCTTAATAACGAATTCGAATTTGCGAGTCAAAGTTATTTTGTCAAAAGTTAACTAATTTGTTCATCGAGAAATTAGAGCTTGTTTTGATGTTTTAAGTTCAATTGACGATTCCAATAGTTTTTAGGAATGATTTGAAACATATTTCATGTTGTAAAGATTGTCCAAAACGAACTCAAAATTGAAAACAATTTTTTTTTAAGGAAGCTACCAGCTTCAGCAGTAGGTTGTTTTTCAGTTTTTTTTTTAATTTTCTTAATTACAAGAACACTTTTATTTTTTGTTTCATGTTTGTTTAAAAGTCCTAAAACCATTTTGATGATTGACTATTAAGAATGAAGTTGTATGATCGTTTGGATTTTGGTGAAGAAGATGAAGTGGGTTGAAACATGTACTAGATAAATACTTTGGGTTATATTATAAATCAGATAAACAAGACAGAGGGAATGGTTAAGGGTGTTTGCGGGTGCGCGAGAGGTCTCGGGTTCAAGCCCTTTTCGGGACATGTTTTTTTAGAAAAGCTTTGGAAGGTAGATTTCATTACCAAAATTATTATTATTATTATTATTATTATTATTATTATTATTATTATTATTATTATTATTATTATTATTATTATTATTATTATTGTTATTGTTACTAAAATTATAATTTTTATCATTATTATTATTACTAATATGTGTATTATTACTATTATTATGATTAGGATTATTATTATTATCAAAATAACACAAACTGTTATTATTATTATTCATATTAGTATTAGTATCATTATGTACTTATTAGTATTATTAGAATCATTATTAACATATGTATTATCATTATTATCATTATCATTATTATTATTAGTATTATCATTATTAATAAAGTTATTATTAGTAGGACTATTATTAGTAAAATCATTAATATCAAAACTATCATTTTTAACAAATAGATATTTGGTACATAAAACCTACTTATTATATATACTACAACTATATTAATAATCTATATAACTATATACAAGACATATTAACATTTCTTATATAAATACCGACATACAACAAATTCGATATTTTTAATATAATACTATATATATATATATATATATATATATATATATATATATATATATATATATATATATATATATATATATATATATATATATATATATATATATATATATATATATATATATATGGATATATTAATATAACTAAATGTATAGATTCTAATCATTTTAAATATATATAAAATAAATATATATAACATATACTTTAAAATATAATTTAAGTATATATTGTAAACGAAATTTAATATAAATTATATAAACTACAAACACATAAATAATATATAATTAATAAAGGAAATTATGTGATTTCCATTATATGTTTTAATAGATATACAATTGATATAGGTTCATGAATCCGAGGCCAACCCTGCATTGTTCAGTTTCGTCATATGTATTTTTACTATAAAATACAGTATTGTGAGTTTCATTTGCCTTTTTACCCTTTATATTTTTGGGATGAGAATACATGCGAAATTTTTATATAAATGTTTTACGAAATAGACACAAGTAATCAAAACTACATTATATGGTTGAATGATCGAAGCTGAATATGCCCCTTTTTACTTGGTAACCTAAGAATTAGTAAACCAGTCTACTAATTGACGCGAATCCTAAAGATAGATCTATTGGGCCTAACGAACCCCATCTGTTGTAGCGGATGCTTTAGTACTTCGATGTTGTTTTATCATTTCCGAAGAATTTCCCGGAATGATAGGGGATATTCTTATATGCATCTTGTTAATGTCGGTTACCAGGTGTTCAATCCATATGAATGATTATTTTTGTCTCTATGTATGGGACGTATATTTATGAGAAATGAAAATCTTGTGGTCTATTAAGATGATGGAATTGAATGTTTATGATAAACTAATGAACTCACCAACCTTTTGGTTGACACTTGAAAGCATGTTTATTCTCAGGTATTAAAGAAATCTTCCGCTGTGCATTAGCTCATTTTAAGGATATTACTTGGAGTCATTCATGGCATATTTCGAAAGACGTTGCATTCGAGTCGTTGAGTTCTATAAAGATTATGATTAAGTAAATGACAGATTAGATTATTTATAGATGGATATTATAAAATGGTATGCATGCCTGTCAATTTTTGATGTAATGAAAGTTTATCTTTTAAAACGAATGCAATGTTTGTAAAATGTATCATATAGAGGTCAAATACCTCGCGATGTAATCATATGTTATTGTATTCGTTCTTAT
This sequence comes from Rutidosis leptorrhynchoides, assembly GCF_046630445.1. Taxonomy (NCBI): domain Eukaryota; kingdom Viridiplantae; phylum Streptophyta; class Magnoliopsida; order Asterales; family Asteraceae; genus Rutidosis; species Rutidosis leptorrhynchoides. The sequence continues at coordinate 356,468,002 of NC_092334.1, read as the reverse complement.
GGATTAGGACGGGTCGTCACATGTGGTATCAGAGCGGTGGTCTTAGTGAACCAGGTCTGCATTAGTGTGTCCAACTGATAGTCGTTAGGATACATTAGTGAGTCTGGAATTCGACCGTGTCTGCATGTCAAAAGTTTTGCTTATCATTTCGTGTCGAAAATCATCTACTTATCATCCTTATAAAATTACCTGCTTATCATTCTTAGTCTAGACACTTCTTATTGCATTGATTGCATGAATAGTGTAGAGACAAAATTCAGATCTTAGCGTATCTATTACTATAGACTTTATCTAACACGTTTCCTTAATTTCCTCCGTAATCTACCGGATCTTCTATACTATACATAGATATTCTATGTAATTAGAATATCATCCGATATCCGAAAATTATTTCATAAAATCCTTTACCAAACCGTGCAAGACAAATTCCGCAACCAGTTCAAGTTCGTCGGATTCCGATAACTATTCCGATATGGATTTTCACTCGAGCTCCAAAAGCAGTGTAACTGGAATGGATCAACCGATTAGCCATCATCTATTCTGGATGAATTGGGGCTGGGTTCGTAGCCTCCTCAATCATTGGAGACAAGAAAAAGGTGATCCTTTTCATCCACCACATTGCCCTCTTGACGATGAACCTGAAGTACTTACCGGCGAACCTGTCCGAAACACTATTTTCTCTCTCATTTCCAGAGTATCTCGTCACGATTATATACTATATCAAATTCTATATCTTATTTATCCTCTTGTCCGAACCGACAATCATCCCGGCGTAATAGAAGAAGTTAACGAGCTTCGCGCTCGGGTAGTGGCTTTGGAGAATATGGTGCAAAGGTTACAAACACCAGCAACATCACCAGTAGCATAACCAATACCACCATCAACAACATCAACAGTATCATCACTACCATCAACAACCACATCCGCACCGCAAACCTCAACTACACAATATGTCCCACGAACATCAATGTCATACGCACCGTAGATACCAAAGAATACCAACAACAATGAATGATGAAGTATTGATCCATAACTTCATTGAAGAAATATTCTGCGAAGAATATGTGGTTTCTAAAAGTTTTAGAGATTACTTATTCTAGCTCAAACCGAAAAGCAAATGAGTTTAATATTATATTAACTCATTAAATTCATGATTATATCTGAATAAAATATATATCTATGTATATTTTCATAAAGATTGTAATTAAATTTTTTTTTTGTACAAACTGTTAATGGAGAAAATATTTTGACGGGTAGGTAATACCCGAGGAATATTTAGATTTCACATTAAAAAGTTACACGGTACATTCTTCGAATCTGATTCAACAAAGATTTACTATCCTACTTACATCCACAGATATACGTATCCGTTCACCGCAGAATAACCATTTTCACTCAATTTCATATTGAATTTTGACTTATCAGAATCCAAAAAGTGGCATAATGAAGAAAACACTTGACAAAATAAAACCTGTTAGAAACAAACAAATTAACTACGAGAAAATTTTTGTTAAGAATCCACGCTAACTGTTCCTAGCTAATTGTTCCTAGCTAACTGATTACATTTTATTTATCGCAATTTTAATTCTCGCAATTTTATTTATCGTCATTTAATTTCTGTTATTTATTTTACGCACTTTAAATATCGGGACACGTATACAAGGTTTTGACATATCATATCGACACATCTATATATATTATTTAGAATAACCATAGACACTCTATATGCAGTAATGATCGAGTTAGCTATACAGGGTTGAGGTTGATTCTATAATAATATATATAATTTGAGTTGTGATCGAGTCTGAGACATGTACATGGGTCACGATACATATTAATTAATTTGAATATTATATATTAAATTATTGAACTGCTAACTGTGGACTATCAACTATGGACTATCAACATTGGACAATTAAAATGAATTAAAATATTTACTATAACATATGAAACTAAACAATCAGCTTGCCACTTGATTTCATCTTAAACCTCATTTGTATCTTGACGATTACAATTTGCGATTCAGACCTTTCATAATTCTTGAAAACACTTCAATCGATAGGATGAACCAATCGCACTTCATCTATGGAAGAAGAGATTGATGCATATAGTTATGCACCTGAAAACACTCAAAACTTGTGTAAATGTTTAACACTTGTCTGTGCTAGCTCCTTTGGCATTGTTATTACCGAAAATAACATTGCAACTCTTTTTCAAATTAGCCAATTTTGTCACAGCTTCAGCAAATCAACTTCGACTTCCATTCGAATTAGCCTTATTATAACCTCGATATATAAGTTCGCCTGTCGTCATCGTTATCGGGGGACCGTTTATATTCCACCACATTAGCAGTAAACATACCAGCAACTTCAATGAATTTGGACTTTCCGAAAAATCATTATATTCATTGAAACCCCATCGTGTATTCATCTATACCCTGTAACAATAATTGCTATACCAATTACCGAGAATCAGAAATTAGTATTTTGAATCTCGTAGCATTTCCACATCAATAGTTATATGTATACATATAACAATTATCTCCTAGAATTACGATCTTCAATTCTGAAATTTTGAAAAGCACCCAGCCTACGAATCAGTACATTGAACTTTGAAAAAGCTGAATGAAGCAGCAGAAACTGTAGGCAACCGTAAATGACCTTTTTCGTCGGAAGTTTGATGATAAAGAATAGTATGTTGGAAAAGCTCTATAAAAGTTGGAACTGGAAAACGGATTGAGATAACCACGAAGGTGACCAAGGATAAATACAAGAACCATACCCTATATTCAAAGAATCCAGGTAATTCTGGATCCGTTGAAATCTTTAGAGAATATCTTGCTCTGAAGTCATGTTAAAATCTTGCGGAAAATTTTTCTTCATCAACCTTCGAATTTGGAAATTCCAAAATATCATCATAAATATCTTCGATATTTCTGAGGATATTTTCATAAATATTCTCATCCGAAATTATATACCTCTTCGTGCTTCATGTGTTTCAATATATTGGAAACTTCTGTAAAATTTAAGTTTAATTTATGAATGAATTCTGGAGAAATGTAAAGAAATTGATGCATGAATTCGTATAATATAATGACACTTGATCAATGTGATTATATTACAGTAAGTCATGCTGAGTTTCTAATGGGACATGGTGATTCATAGATCATAACGTCATCATGTGCCATGTTACATAACTCTTTCATTCTGCTTAACTTCTGAACATAACAAGAAAAATATTCTTGATAGTTCTATCTTTTCCCGTAGATTCTGATAATTTAACCAATCAAGATCGTGCTATTACGTCCCTTTCTATTTAGAACATTAGGATTATTCGGAACTCCATGCCTATGAATTCTGAACCATTATTCGCTTGATTTAAAATCGGGAAGAGAAAACAAAATAATGAAGATCTGAAATAAAAATGGGAATATAAATCACAGTAAATTGGAGAGAGTATTAACTGTGATGTCAATGATTACAGAAGGACAGAAGTAGAGACATCGAAATATAAAGGAAGATATAAAAACCCAACAACAACTCAGAAGTTACAAACTGTGGATATTAATACGAATACCAATATAAACACACGGTATAATTAAGAATAGTATCACTCCAAGGTAATAGTAGAAGTAAACAGAGTTTTCTGGTGGAAGATTGAAAAGAAGGATGACAGAAATGATAATTAGAAAATATTAATGATTAGAACGGGATTTAGCATTTTCACAATCTTTTGGATATATGAACTTAGAAAGAAAGTATAGGAATTGTGAGAATAATAGAACATAAGAGTTTAATTTATAATGGAAATATCATAAAGAGTAATCGAGGCAGATCACCGTATTTAATTATAGAGATCTTAAATTCCTTATTCTCCGAAGAAACAAATCTTATAGATTTCCTTTTGAATCCCTTGAATTCCGGAATTTAACTAAGACAACGTCAAAAGTTAAGATGCATCTTACTTTCTAAATTCAAACGTGACTATGTCAAGAGTTAAGATGAAACTTTATTTCTTCAATTCACTCTTTCGTGATAGCTTCACTCGTACGCTTCGAATAATCGAATTATTTTATCTATATTACCCAATAATGATAAAACTCTAATTATCAATTCATATTCGTCATAAAAACATTTTGATTGTTATCCATGACGATCTCGATCAAATTTCGGGATGAAATTTCTTTAACGGGTAGGTACTGTGACGACCCGGAAATTTCTGACCAAATTTAAACTTAATCTTTAAATATTTCTGACACGATAAGCAAAGTCTGTAATGTTAAGTCTCAAAAATTTTGGAATTATATTTATGTAATCAATTACCCTTTGACTGTGCTCGACGATTCACGAACAATTGTTTGTAAATAAATATGTATATATATAAATATAAGTTTATATTATAATTTGAAATTATAAAATATAATATTAACATTAGAAATAAATATGTAAAATGAGATACAAAATAAATAAGTACAATTTAAAATGAATCTATATATAAATACATATGATTTCTATGCATAATTATTATTATGTGTATATTGTAATATATAGAAATATTAGAAATAATAAATAATCAATAAAAGTTATTATATTAATAAGGTTATTATTACTTTCATTAAAAAATAAGTGTTATTATTAATCTCAGTATTATGAATATTACTATTATTACATATAAAAGTTAATACATGTAATTTAAGATATTAATGTGTTATTATTGTTTAAAAAAAAGCATTATTATTATTATAGTAATTATTATTAATAGAAAATAATACAACACTAATAGTATTATTGTTATCAATATTATAAGAATGATGAAGATAATTAAGATTAAAATTTATTTATGATTTAAATGAATTCTTATATTTTTATTATCATTTTTATAATATTATTACTAGTATTTAGTTATTTTAAAGAATTATTATTATTATTATTATTATTATTATTACTATTATTATTATTATTATTATTATTATTATTATTATTATTATTATTATTATTATTATTATTATTATTATTATTATTATTATTATTATTATTATTATTAATATAATTATTATTAATATTATTAGTACAATTACTATTAATATTTATTAAATGGAATTACAAATAATCAAAATCAGTTGCAGGTATCTATCAACACTGTAATTGAATTTTGTTTCTGTCTCCAATTTGTTACCAATCATTCTCAATCATAATTCAAGACAGAAATCTTGTGCTATATATTGTCTCTTGCATCCAGTGAATGAATCAAACTGAGAAAATTACTAAATAAGCTCGACACTCCGTACATTCATCTTTTTAACCATATTTTGATTTCGAATGAATTTTCAAAATGTAATAATACAGTCTTGTTAGGAATCGTCTATCAAAACTATCTGTAAGTTTTCAATTCTCAATTCTTTCTATTAATCTCTAATTTAAGAGTCAAAGTTTTGGGTTTTAAAAGTCAACTAAGTGTTCTTGAATCAAATTCGAGTTTGTCTTGATGTTTCTAGTTAATTTGATGATCCATAAAGATTATAGGAATGATTTGCAACACAATTCATGTTGTAATCATAACCTATAACATTCTTAATCTCAAAACCAAATTTTAAGCTCATGTGTTCTTGACAGTGAGATACACAAACTTGAATTCGAAACAAATTTCAAAAACTAAAAATGCAGAGTTGTTAGGAATCATTTACTTAAACTTTCTGTAAAATCTCAAGTTCCAATTCTTAATAACGAATTCGAATTTGCGAGTCAAAGTTATTTTGTCAAAAGTTAACTAATTTGTTCATCGAGAAATTAGAGCTTGTTTTGATGTTTTAAATTCAATTGACGATTCCAATAGTTTTTAGGAATGATTTGAAACATATTTCATGTTGTAAAGATTGTCCAAAACGAACTCAAAATTGAAAACAATTTTTTTTAAGGAAGCTACCAGCTTCAGCAGTAGGTTGTTTTTCAGTTTTTTTTGAATTTTCTTAATTACAAGAACACTTTTATTTTTTGTTTCATGTTTGTTTAAAAGTCCTAAAACCATTTTGATGATTGACTATTAAGAATGAAGTTGTATGATCGTTTGGATTTTGGTGAAGAAGATGAAGTGGGTTGAAACACGTACTAGATAAATACTTTGGGTTGTATTATAAATCAGATAAACAAGACAGAGGGAATGGTTAAGGGTGTTTGCGGGTGCACGAGAGGTCTCGGGTTCGAGCCCTGTTCGGGACATGTTTTTTTAGAAAAGCTTTGGAAGGTAGATTTCATTACCAAAATTATTATTATTATTATTATTATTGTTATTGTTACTAAAATTATAATTTTTATCATTATTATTATTACTAATATGTGTATTATTACTATTATTATGATTAGGATTATTATTATTATCAAAATAACACAAACTGTTATTATTATTATTCATATTAGTATTAGTATCATTATGTACTTATTAGTATTATTAGAATCATTATTAACATATGTATTATCATTATCATTTTTATTACTTGTATTATCATTATTAATAAAGTTATTATTAGTAGGACTATTATTAGTAAAATCATTAATATCAAAACTATCATTTTTAACAAATAGATATTTGGTACATAAAACCTACTTATTATATATACTACAACTATATTAATAATCTATATAACTATATACAAGACATATTAACATTTCTTATATAAATACCGACATACAACAAATTTGATATTTTTAATATAATACTAAATATATATATGGATATATTAATATAACTAAATGTATAGATTCTAATCATTTTAAATATATATATAAAATAAATATATATAACATATACTTTAAAATATAATTTAAGTATATATTTTTTAATGAAATTTAATATAAATTATATAAACTACAAACACATAAATAATATATAATTAATAAAGGAAATTATGTGATTTCCATTATATGTTTTAATAGATATACAATTGATATAGGTTCGTGAATCCGAGGCCAACCCTGCATTGTTCAGTTTCGTCATATGTATTTTTACTACAAAATACAGTATTGTGAGTTTCATTTGCCTTTTTACCCTTTATATTTTTGGGCTGAGAATACATGCGAAATTTTTATATAAATGTTTTACGAAATAGACACAAGTAATCGAAACTACATTATATGGTTGAATGATCGAAGCCGAATATGCCCCTTTTTACTTGGTAACCTAAGAATTAGTAAACCAGTCTACTAATTGACGCGAATCCTAAAGATAGATCTATTGGGCCTAACGAACCCCATCCGTTGTAGCGGATGCTTTAGTACTTCGATGTTGTTTTATCATTTCCGAAGGATTTCCCGGAATGATAGGGGATATTGTTATATGCATCTTGTTAATGTCGGTTACCAGGTGTTCAATCCATATGAATGATTATTTTTGTCTCTATGCATGGGACGTATATTTATGAGAAATAAAAATCTTGTGGTCTATTAAAATGATGGAATTGAATGTTTATGATAAACTAATGAACTCATCAACTTTTTGGTTGACACTTGAAAGCATGTTTATTCTCAGGTATTAAAGAAATCTTCCGCTGTGCATTAGCTCATTTTAAGGATATTACTTGGAGTCATTCATGGCATATCTCGAAAGACGTTGCATTCGAGTCATTGAGTTCAGTAAAGATTATGATTAAGTAAATGACAGATTAGATCATTTATAGATGGATATTATAGAACGGTATGCATGCCTGTCAATTTTCGATGTAATGAAAGTTTGTCTTTTAAAACGAATGCAATGTTTGTAAAATGTATCATATAGAGGTCAAATACCTCGCGATGTAATCATATGTTATTGTATTCGTTCTTATGGATTAGAACGGGTCGTCACATCAGCAGCCCAAAGAAGTAGTACCAAAGAGGTGGCGTATGCTTCCTCAAAGGTGTATGAGCTATCGGTTGAGAAAACCCAATGATTTCTAGCACCTCCCGTCTAAATACATCGCTGGTTGGTGAATCGACAAACGGTCCATCTGGTAATTGAAGGGCACAATGGACGGCCTCAACGGTGATGGAGTAAGTTAGGGTGTCGGTTACCATGCCACGAATACATGGAACATTCTGGGGAGTGGTGCCAGTATACCAAAATCGTGCCAAGCAGGCAGCATATAAGTGTGAGGGTACACCGGTAATAGCTCTAGCCAGAGGGGATTGCCGGATGTAGACGATTAGCGTTTCATAACCCATATTGGCTTTTGATTTGGGAATGGAGAGTGAAAGAGCAGCATTGCCTCTCGATAAGCGAATAGTCGTGTGTTCAGGTGCATTAGCAGCCCTAACCAGAGCTGGGTGGAGATTGAAAAGTGGTTCTTGAACAACCTGTTCCTCCGGTGCTGGTTGTGGTTGTTAATCAAGTTGTTGTTTTTGTTGCTGTTGTTGTTCCTCTGGCTGGTTTTCATCATGTGGTGATTGTGGTTGGTCTACCATTGATGATAGGTAAAGATGAAGATATGAAGTTGTGAAAGTTGGAAGATTGGAAGATTTTGAGAGAAAAGAGTGTGTGATTTTGAATAACGAATAACCGAAGGTTATTATGGAAGATAAAACACTCTTTTATCCGTTCTGATTGGGTGAAAAAGTGCAGGAGAGAGAAAATGACAACTGTCATCTGCAGGCGCATGGGCAGATGTGACAGACTGGCATATTTTCGAGGGGACACAGACTGTTGACATGACGTATATACGGCTTGAACACTCATACCTCCCATTCAGCATTAAATGCAGCAGGTTTTAATTCAAAATTGATTTAAAGACCAGAAAATAAGTTTTGTATTAAATACAAACATTTAATATGTCATGAAATTAATTTAAATCATTGGGAGTAAATGAGTTTCAGTTTTAAGGAATCATTTAATTTTGTGAGCTATTTATTATTTCATTTAAAACATTTTGAGTAACCAAAGTATAAAAGACCTTGTTATGCTGAGTGTTTGACATGTAGGCAGTAAGTTAATAAATGTGACTTACTGGTTTGCCCTACATGTTGTAGAGCCAGCACACCAACAAAATTGTCTTTTATTTAAAGTTCAAGCATACCCAACTCAGAGATGAGAAAGTTAAAACGTTTCTCATCTAAGGGCTTTTTTGAATAGATCTGCTAACTGCTGGTCTGTTGGAATAAAATGTAGCTCCACATCTCCTTTTTGAACATGATCCCTTATGAAATGATATCGAACGTCAATGTGCTTCGTCCTTGAATGCATCTTTCATAACCCGACCTTAACCATAAGGACGAATACAATAACATATGATTTCATCGCGAGGTATTGACCTCTATATGCGACGTTTTTCAAAAACTGCATTCGTTTTTACAATACAAACCATAACTTTTATTACAAATACAAGGTTTAAACAAGATAATAATGATTATCGTTTAGCGATAATCTTAGACTTACAAACTTTACATGTGATAATAACAGTACGACTTCCAACATATTTTACATTACAAATCCTCCGATATGCAGTTTTATTTTTGACACAAATATGCATACTCAAGAGCTTGCTTAAATTCAACATGTTGCAGCGGAAGCTTTTAGTTATCACCTGAGAATAAACATGCTTAAAACGTCAACATAAAGTTGGTGAGATATAGGTTTAATGCCGGCAGCATTATGAATATAGACCACAAGATTTCATATATAAACGTTTTAATAAAAATATTCTAAGTTGTTGAGCACTTGATAACCATACGTAACATTTAATCAACGTCGCATATTCCCTTTATTATGAAATCTTACTACACCGTACCAAGTGTAGTCACCGAAACGAATTACTGTGCAACCGTTGAATACTGGTCGTCCAGTCCGGTTGGGGTTGTCAGGCCCGATAGATCTATCAACAGGATTCGCGTTTACAATACCGCATGTAAATAGTAATTACCAAGTTACAGGGAGATATGCCAGTGGTACAACTCAACGTAGAATATATAATTTTAATCACTTGTGTCCATAACGTAAATCATAAAATACATGTATTCTCATCCCGAAATATTTAGAGTTTAAAAGTGGGACTATATACTCACCTTTTCCTTGAAGGTATTTAACTCAACTTGGTCTCCGATAGATATCACGAACCTAACCATATATATAATATATCAACATATTTTCTTTTCAAGTAATCGTTACATATATATATACTTATAATACTTTTAATATTTTCTTAGTCCGTAGTTAGCAGTCTGTTGTTAATGGTCCACAATTAGTTGCTCAATAAAATAAATAAAGACCCCATCGTATTCGTATTGATCAGAATTAATCTCGACCCATGGTACCATGTTGTCAAATGACGTGTTGCGTACATAAAGTACCGTGTTGTCAGATGACGTGTTGCGTACAATCATGAGGTCTTATGATTAATCTTCTCGTGTTGTTTACGGGTGGTCCTGAAATATATAAAATCAAATCATAAGTAAATATATATTAAATATTATGTTAATTAGCCAAGATATGATTAATTCGATTTTTTCATAATATGATATATTACAGGTTTTGAAGTGTTTTAAAAATCAAATTAGAAAGATCTATTTAGTTTGCGAACAGGTTTGAAATCATTCAAACTATGTTCTTGTTGTTAAAAATTTTATAACACAAAATAAGATAGCTATATAAATATGAATCGAATAAGATTATGAATAAGGTTACTGCCTCAAGTTACTTGGATAAAGCTACTGGAAAAGATAGAAAATAATCTTGATCAAACTTTCTTATGATGATTATAGGTTGTTCATGAAGCTAGTTCTTCATGAGTATTTGCTGAGATTGTGAAGAACACTTAGAGTTCCTAAGAGTGTGTTTTTGGTTAGAGAAAGATGGTTGTAAGAATGAAATGAAAAACCAAGGTGATGGTGATACTTATAGGACAGTCTGGTTGTTGAGGGAACAAGGACAAATTATTGTGTTGAATTTTTGAGTAATAATGTATGCTAGCTTACAAATAAGATTCCCTCTTATCTAGGGCAGATCTAAGGCTGATAAGGATATTGATTCGACCCCAGCCAAGGGCTCTGCCCCTTGGACCCCGCCAGGGGTTGCCACCCCTTGGACCCCGCTTATCGGGGGCGCTGCCCCCGAACCCCCGTCATAATCAAGATAAGTTCAAACAAGTGTGCACTCCACACTTCCCCAAACTTGTTCGATATTTATCAAGATTATTTTGGTTACAAATTGATCCCATTACACTTAAATCATATTGGTGACATAAATCACAACACATTATAGATTGTAAGTATATATGTCAAAGAACGTTACATATAGTTATCGTTTTGAAAACTTAAGTTAGTGGTCTCAAAGTATACTTATAACTCATTATTGTTAGTTCACAATGATATGTTAAACCATCCTTAAATCATATTAAATATGTATAGATATGTACATATACATAATCGTATAATTATCGTGTGTTATATAGTTCGTGATATCATCGGTCAAATTGGACGGTCAAACGTTGTGTAAAACTCTTTTCAAAAATATAAGTCTCAATAGTTTGGATTGCTTATCATGTTGGTAAGGTTTAATTTATGTAAATATTAATCTCATAAGTATAGAACGATCGGAAAATTCCGGGTCGTTACAGTACCTACCCGTTAAATAAATTTCATCCCGAAATTTTAAAATTGTACCTATTTTGCGTTCTCGGGAAACAAATGTGGGTACTTTTGTTTCATCTAATCCTCTCATTCCCAAGTAAACTCGGGACCCCTTCAAGCATTCCAACGAACCTTAACGATTGGTATGTTGCTCTGCTTGAGTTGTTTAACTTCACGGTCCATGATTTCGACTGGTTCTTCTATGAATTGTAGTTTCTCGTCGACTTGGATTTCTTCAAGAGGAATGGTGAGGTCTTCCTTTGCAAGACACTTCTTAAGGTTTGAAACGTGAAATGTATTATGTACTCCGGCGAGTTGTTGTGGTAATTCGAGTCGATAAGCTACCGGTCCAATGCGTTCGATGATCTTGAACGGGCCTACATACCTTGGGTTCAGTTTACCTCTTTTTCCAAAACGTATTACACCTTTCCAAGGTGACACCTTTAACATAACCATGTCACCGATCTAAAACTCTAATGGTTTCCTTCGGACCTCGGCGTAGCTCTTTTGGCTACTACGGGCTGTTTTCAATCTCTCCTTGATTTGCACTATCTTCTCAGTAGTTTCATGGATGATCTCGGGTCCAGTTAATTGTCGATCTCCTACTTCATTCCAACAGATAGGGGATCTACACTTCCTTCCATACAGTGCTTCGAATGGTGCAGCTTTAATGCTCGCATGATAACTATTATTATACGAGAATTCTGCTAATGATAGATATTTATCCCATCCGTTTCCAAAATCGATCACACATGCCCTAAGCATGTCTTCAAGAGTCTGAATTGTTCTTTCACTCTGCCCGTCAGTTTGCGGATGATATGCAGTACTCATATCTAAACGAGTTCCTAGGGCCTCCTGTAGTGATTGCCAGAACTTTGATGTAAATCTACTATCACGATGGGATATAATGGAAATAGGTATTCCATGCCTTGAAATAATTTCCTTTATGTACAGTCGTAATAGTTTCTCCATTCTATCCATTTCCTTTATAGGCAAGAAATGTGCAGATTTGGTGAGTCGATCAACTATTACCCAAATGGTGTCATAACCCCAGGCAGTCTTAGGTAACTTTGTGATGAAATCCATGGTAATACCATCCCATTTCCATTCTGGGATTTCTGGTTGTTGTAGTAACCCTGACGGCTTCTGGTGTTCTGCTTTAACTTTAGAACAAGTTAAACATTCCCCAACATACGTTGCAACGTCTGTCTTTAAATTAGGCCACCAATAATGCGTCTTAAGATCTTGGTACATCTTTCCAACTCCAGGATGTATCGAGTATCTTGTCTTGTGTGCCTCATTCAATATCAACTTCCTTAATCCACCCAACTTTGGTACCCAAATACGGTTTGCAAAATATAGAATTCCGTCTTCCCGTATAACGAGTTGCTTCGCATACTTCTTCATTATTTCATTTCCTATGTTTTCTTTAGTAAGAGCTTCTTGTTGAGCCTCTTTGATTTGTGAGTTGAGATTCATGCGAATTTTTATGTTCATCGCTCGTACTCGAATTGGTTCTCGTTCCTTTCTGCTTAAAGCGTCGGCCACTACATTCGCTTTCCCGGGATGATAGCGAATCTCACAATCGTAGTCGTTTATCAGCTCGACCCACCTACGTTGCCTCATGTTCAGCTGTTTCTGATCGAAAATATGTTGAAGGCTTTTATGATCAGTAAACACAGTGCATTTAACTCCATATAAATAGTGTCTCCATATCTTCAATGCAAACACTACTGCCCCCAATTCTAGATCATGCGTCGTATAATTCCGCTCGTGAATCTTCAATTGTCGGGATGCGTATGCAATAACTTTCTTTCGTTGCATAAGGACGCAACCAAAACCTTGTCGCGAAGCGTCACAATATATCTCAAAATCATCGTTCCCTTCAGGTAACGATAAAATAGGTGACGTGGTCAACTTCTTCTTGAGTAATTGAAATGCACTCTCCTGCTCAAAGGTCCATTCGTACTTCTTCCCTTTTTGTGTTAACGCTGTCATTGGTTTAGCTGAAAGGACCCGTTCATATACATTATAAACGATTCACAATAGTTGATTACATTGCGAGGTATTTGACCTCTATATGATACATTTTACAAACATTGCATTCGTTTTTAAAAGACAAACTTTCTTTACATTGAAAATTGACAGGCATGCATACCATTTCATAATATCCACTATCTAACTATAAATTGATTTAATAATAATCTTTGATGAACTCAATGACTCGAATGCAACGTTCTTCGAAATATGCTATGAAAGACTCCAAGTAATATCTTTAAAATGAGCAAATGCATAGCGGAAGATTTCTTTAACACCTGAGAATAAACATGCTTTAAAGTGTCAACCAAAAGGTTGGTGAGTTCATTAGTTTATCATAATCATTTATTTCCATCATTTTAATAGACCACAAGAATTTCATTTCCAGTTCTCATAAATATACGTCCCATGCATAGAGACAAAAATAATCATTCATATGGTGAACACCTGGTAACCGACATTAACTAGATACATATAAGAATATCCCCTATCATTCCGGGATCCTCCTTCGGACATGATATAAATTTCGAAGTACTAAAGCATCCGGTACTTTGGATGGGGTTTGTTAGGCCCAATAGATCTATCTTTAGAGTTCGCGTCAATTAGGGTGTCTGTTCCCTAATTCTTGGATTACCAGACTTTAATAAAAAGGGGCATATTCGATTTTGATAATTCAACCATAGAATGTAGTTTCAATTACTTGTGTCTATTTCGTCAAACATTTATAAAAGCGCATGTATTCTCAGTCCCAAAAATATAAAGGGTAAAAAGGTAAATGAAACTCACCATACTGTATTTCGTAGTAAAAATACATATAACGTCATTGAACAAGTGCAAGGTTGGCCTCGGATTCACGAACCTAAATTAATTATATATATTTATGTGTTGGTCAATATTTGTCTAACAAATTAGGTCAAGTCATAGTGTACCACAATCCTAATGCTCGAGACTAATATGCAAAAGTCAACAAAAGTAAACTTAACTCAAAATAATTTCCAAAAATCTATACATGATTAATATATAGTTTAAATATCGTCATTTTATATTTTTAAATATTTTTAAAAGATTTATTAGAGTAAATAATATAATTTATTTATTAATAAATAAAATTTTATATTAAATTTATATAATAAAATATAATTTTATATATATTAAGTAATAAAATTTATAGGGTTCATTTAATATCATAAAGATAATATGATAGGTATTATTAAAGTAAGTTATTACACGTAGTAAAATATGTTTGTATCACATATTTATTTGATAAAATAATATCTATAATGATAGTAAGTAAAAGTTGTATTATTTTGTAATAATTATTATTATAAAAATATCAATATTTATAATTACTAAGATGACATTATGATAAAACGATAATTCTAATTATGATAACTTTAATATTTACGATAATTTTTAATATTATCTTTAAAATAATAATTCTATTTAAAATAATAATAATAATGATATTTTATAGTAACAATGACATTTCTATTAAAATGATAATTTTTGTTAAAATGATAGTTTTAATACTAACGATACTTTTAATAATAATAGTAATGATAAAAATAATAAGAACGATAATTTTATCTAAATCAATATCTTATAATATTTTAATTTCATCATGATACTCTTACTCATTATTTCCCAATCGTTTCGTTTAATAGCTTTTAATCGTCTTTTATATCGTGTTCATAATAATGATAATATTAGTAATCAAAATAATTAGGTGTTACAAATATTTGTTTTAATTATACTAATATTAATAATGATAGTTACTATAACATTATTAACGATAATACTAATAATTATCTTAATGATAATATAGTAATAATAATAATAACAATAACAATAACCATTTTTAAATAATGATATATATATTAATAATGATAATAATAATAATAATACTAATAATAATAATAATAATAATAATAATAATAATAATAATAATAATAATAATAATAATTAGATAATAATAATAATACTAATTATAACTTTAACGATAATAACGATAGTAATAATAAAAAAAATAACAATTTTTAATGATAAATCCCTTTTATTGATAAAGATAATAATAATGATAATAATAAGATAAAACTAGAACGACGATAAAAACGACGATAATAATAATAATCATTTTTAATAAAAATATCGAAAATTCAATTGATTATAACTTCTAATCCGTTCATCGAAACCATTCGATATCTAAAGGAAAAGTTCTTAATTTTTCGCTAGCTTTCCAAGGACATGCATATCTTATACCTTATCTCAACCGCAAGTGTAACTAATTCAAGATTCAACCTAACCTGTGTAAGGGCAATATCAAAAGTACAAGCATGCATAATCCTAAATACTCGAGCACTAGTCAGGGATACACTATTAGTATGTAAAAGTTAAATTATGAATACTCACGTATCAATATTGAGATTCAATATTGCAGGAAAGGTACGTAGATGCAACGGAAATGATAAACACTATATTGACCTCACGAGCATACCCATGAACCATACTCAATCACCTCCATAGCTATAACCCATAATTTCCTTAATCCTATCCTACTCGAAAAATAATTTCGAAATCACTCGGCCAGCACTCCGTCGTAATATTTTATGTATACTAATAATATCTTGAAATAATACGGAGTAAATATATATATGTAAATCGATTGAGAGAGTTTAGAGATAAATATTTTCAAGTTTCTATGAAATAATGAAACCTATTGAATTCTATTTATAATAGATTTTTGAATTATTAAAGTGAATTATTAAAGTATGAATTATTAAAGTGAATTATTAAAGTATGAATTATTAAAGTGAATTATTAAAGTATGAATTATTAAAGTGAATTATTAAAGTATGAATTATTAAAGTGAATTATTAAAGTTAAAGTAAAGTAAAAATAAAATAAAGGTAAAGTTTAAGTATAGTAAAAGTATAAAACTATGTACGTATAATACGCGTATAAATATATATAATATTAATTTAAATCGTCATATATATTTAATAAAATAAAATATAAATATCGTTATCTTTATCATACTAGTTAAGTAATGAGTTGTCAAAAGTGGTTCTAGATATTTATAAAAGTTATATACGTTTTAATAATAAAGTTCTTTTTAAACTGAAAACGTTTTTGTACGTTTGAAACTAAATAGATCAATCGAGTCTTTATGAGATTCAATCTTCCACTATCCTTTGTCTAGTTCTCAATGATTAACAATTTGTTCTTATTTATAAATCACTTTACCATTTTCCGAATATTGTTAAAATGGAAAGATTTCTCAAATCAACGTAGGCCTTTCAACAGAGACTTGTAATCATAATTCAATATATCTGATAATTCAATCATTTGATCTTATCTTCTAATTCCATTGATAAACATTTTGAAACAGATACAATCATATAAAGTATTTAATCTAATATTTTGTTTACGTTTCAAGTTATAATATATATACACATATACATATATAATCATATTCGTTTAATGGTTCGTGAATCGTTGGAACTTGGTCGAGGTTGAATGAATGTATGAACATAGTTTAAAATTCTTGCAATTTAACTTAACAAATATTGCTTATCGTGTCGAAAACATATAAATATTAAAGTTTAAATTTGGTTGGAAATTTTCGGGTTGTCACAGTACCTACCCGTTAAAGAAATTTCGTCCCGAAATTTGAGTGGAAAGGTCGTGAATGATAATAAGTATTTTTCATGATGCTTACGGGCTGAAAATTAGAGTTTTATCATCAGCGAATAATTTGGATAAACAATCCATTTATATGAAGAGTACGAATGAAGCTAACATAGAAGAGTGAAATGAGTAAATGTAGATTCATCTTATCATTTGACGTAGATATGATTGATTCCCAGATTTCAAGGGATTTGAAGAAAATCTTCTTAATAAGATTTGACTCTCCGGTAATCAAGGGAATTAGGAATCCATTTTAATTGTTCTGTCGGAGATTTTCTTATAAATTCACCTCCTTCGTTTCCTTACAACTCACACCTTCTGTTGATGCATTTTATGCAAGTCCCTAGACATCTACCCACGTCCATTGTAGGTACAACAGTTTACAGGCCACCATGATTGCTAGTTATTATCCTATCCGTGTTTGTATGTGGTTACAGGAACTGCAGGAACGAGATTTAGATGTTTGACTATGTTAGACTTAGTCAGACGTACGAGTGAAGCCTCACTAGTACGGCTGACAGGCTCATACGCACGGTTGATGCTGAGCTAAGTCACAATTACAACCTAAATGAGAAGACACGATTGAGTGATCACCCGTACGGGTGATGAAGCCAACTCGTACGTGTGATGAATGAATCGTATGTGTGAGTCAACGGCAGGGGTATATAAAGTCTTATATTCTTCATTTTAGGTTAAGCCTCTCATTTGTTACACACACTCAGATCTAGTGAGCTCCTCTGATTCTCTCTCAGTCCAAATCACCCAGGTGGTGAATAATAGCTCTAGGTGTTGATCTAATCACACTTGATTTAGTTGTGGTTTGACTAAATTAATCAAAAAAAAAAAAAACTTAACCTATTCACTAGAGGGTTTGATTCACTTATTCCGCCATTGTGTGAGTTAAATCTGTTGATTTCTAAGTTCCTAGTCATGTTTCATCACCTTCTATTCTTTCCCCCTCAACTCATATTTTAAAGTATTCATCAATATGCTCCATCCAGTTCTGATTCTCGATATACTTCTAACTTTTATATCGGTCATTCTTGTTTTTCATCTACCACCGGAAGAATCTATTTACTTCAACTATACTCTTGGGTTTATAGTGTTTCTAGTTCTCCCGTATCTTTATATTGCTATATGCATCGATATATATGGTTTATAATTTCTGGTTTGTCGTTGGGCTTTATATGTTCCCTTATATTTCAAAGTCTCTGCTTCTGTCTTCTATAATCATTATCATTCACAGTTAATGCTCTCTTTTATTTGGTGCAATTTATACCTCAATTTCTATTTCGGAGTTTTGTCCTTTCGTTTCTTCTTCTTGCGATTAAGCACCGCTTGTAATGGTCCAGAATTCACAGATATGAATTTCGGAATGAACATTGTTAATGTTCTAGGAAGGAAATTGTGATGGCACGATCTTGACTTGTCAAATTACTAGACTACTTTGGAAAAGGCCGAATCATCAAGAAATATTTTATTGATATTTTAGAGGTTAAAAAGAATACAAGAGTCGTATAACATGGCACATGATGATGTTATGATCTGTGAATCATCACGCTCCATTTAGAAACTCAGCATGACTTACTGTAATATAATCATATTGATCAAGTGTCATTATATTATACTAATTCATGCTTCAGTTCCCAACACTACTTCAAAATATTCCTATTTTAAACTTGAATGTTTCAGAATTTAAAAACTAAAATAGTTTCTTTTCTGATATAATAGCGCGAAGAGGTAAATGATTTCAAATAAGAAAAATTAAGAAAATATCTTCAGAAATATGGAGGATATTTATAATGAAAGATATGATAATATTTTAGAATTTCTAATATCAGAAGATGATGAAGAATATTGTCCGCAGGGGTTTAGAGTCAGGAGCAAGGTATTCGTTAATGACTTCAGCAGGTACTGAATCATTTGGATCTTTTGAAATCAGGTTCAGTCTTTGTAATTTGTCCACAGCCTCCTTCCTACTTTGCTCAATCTGTTTTTCAGTTCCAAAACTTCTCTTTTTCTGCGCTTTGCCAGCACAATTCATCATTATCATCCAGCTTTTACCGTTTAAGGTCGTTTATAGTTTTTGCTGCTTCATCAGCATTTTTTTCCATTTTCGGAGAACCAATTCGTAGTTCGGAGTGTTTTTCAGAAACTTCACATTCAAATTAAGTCCAGAAGATAGACGTTATATATACACATATAACTGTTGGCGTAGACATTCTACGAGACTTCAAAATACTGATTGCTAATTCCCAATGATTCGTATGGCAATTCTCATTACAAGATGCGAATGAGTAAATGATGGGGTTTCAATGAATAATTATAATGACTTTTTGGAGAGGCTAAAGTCAAAGGGTAATGAAGTTGTTGGTACATCTGCTAATAATGTGTTGGAATGTAAAAGGTTCCCTGGTAACGATGGTGTATATCTCAAGGTTATAATAAGGTTAGTCTGACTGAAAAGTCAAAGTTGACTTGCTGGAGCTGTGACAAAACTGGCTACTTTGAATAGGAG
Organism: Rutidosis leptorrhynchoides; assembly: GCF_046630445.1. NCBI lineage: Eukaryota > Viridiplantae > Streptophyta > Magnoliopsida > Asterales > Asteraceae > Rutidosis > Rutidosis leptorrhynchoides. Next base: position 356,448,172 of record NC_092334.1, on the reverse strand, counting down.
TCGCAAAGTTATTTTTGCTAATAAATGCCAAAGAATCTAACGCGGATACGTTGTTTAAACTTTTACTTTGGTTTCAAGAGTTTTTCGGGTATATAACTGTGGGTAACATGTGGTTGGATCATCATCTCGATTACTCATCATTCGAAGTGTCTTCAGAAATTTTCGAAGGGTTTGAACACAGATTGTAATCGTTAACATACATTTGATGTTCTAACACAGTTTTGAAGTCAAAATATAGCTTGGGAAAGATGTAAGGATCTAAGAGTGATGATTTTGGTCATATCTCAAGTTGAATTTTGAGATTTCAAAATCAGAATATGTAATTAAATTTTGAATGAGTATGGTTGTTTTGATTTCTATAAAAGAATGTATATTATTGTGAAAGTAGGGAGTATAATGGATGATTTGCTGAATCAGATTCGAAGAATGTAACATATTAATTGTGAATTTATATATCTCTCGGGTATTACCTACCCGTTAATAAAAATTTCACAATTAATATTTTGTACAAAAGAATTTTATTACAGTCTTTATGAAAATATATATATGTATATTTTCTTCAGATGTAACATAGATTTAATGAGTTAATGTTAAATTAAACTCATTTGATTTACGGTTGAAACTAGAATTGAATAATCCCTAAAGGCTTTAAAAAGTACATAACTTTTACGCAGTATTTCTTTAATGACATTGAAATTATGAATCAATACTCCGTTATTTGTTGATGTATGATGTTCGGTTCGTGGAATTCTTGTGAATTTCGCAAAGTACGAACGATGTTATCTGAAAAGTTTCGGGTACATCAATGATGAAAGTGTAAAATCAAATATATACTTGATTTATTATGAATCGGAATTTGTTGAATTGCGACAGAGATTGTAGTTAACGCTGGTTAAGTTGCGGCCGAAGGACGTACATTATTGCATATTTGTAATATGAATTAACCGAGTAGTTAAGATTCACACACAATAGCTTAGCACGGAAAGATTTATTTCAAAAAATATATATATATAATATACATATAATTTTTTCAGAGGGAATGAGTTAATTCTTCATAACTCGTTGATACAATATACACGTTATTGATTCGTAATGATGTCCACAGTGATTCTTGAACTGACGGAGTTTGTGATGTTATTGGTGCTGTTGATTCGGATGTTGACTGTACTGACGATGCTGGTAACGCTGACGGTACTGTTGATGCTGTTGGTAAAGCAAGTTTAGCTTGTTAATCATACACCATTTTTGTCAGGGTTTCTACTCTTCCTTCTATCATTTTGGTTCGTTTAACTGATTTATGGTTAGGGCTAGATTAGATAATCTCTATGACTTTAGAGATTACATAATCGCCGCGGAATGTTTCTCCAATGAAGTTATGAATTAATACTTCGTCAGTTATTGTTGTTGGTACTCCTTGGTATCTATGGTGCGTATGACGTTGATGCTCGTGGGATAGATTGTGAAGTTGAGGTTTACGACGCGGTTGTGGTTGGAGGTGATAATGGTACTGTTGGCGTTGATGAAGGTGGTACTGGTTATGCTGATGATGCTGCTGCTGGTGTTTGTAATCTCTGCACCATATTCTCCAAAGCCACTACCCGAGCGCGAAGCTCGTTGACTTCTTCTATTACACCGGGGTGATTGTCGGTTCGGACGAGTGGATAAATAAAATCTAAAATATGATGTAATATATAATCGTGACGAGATACTCTGGAAATTAGCGAGAAAATGGTGTTTCGGACAGGTTTGCCGGTAAGTGCTTCAGGTTCTTCGTCAAGAGGGCAATGTGGTGGATGGAAGGGATCACCTTCTTCTTGTCTCCAATGATTGAGGAGGCTACGAACCCATCCCCAATTCATCCAGAATAGGTGATGACTGATTGGTTGATCTATTCCGGTCACACTGCTTTCGGAGCTTGAATGGGATTCTATTTCGGAATCTGAGTGACTTGAACTAATGACGAATTCCATTTCGTACGATTGGATAAAGGATTTTTTTTTTCGATATGAAATGATTTTGGCTAACGGATGGTATTCTAATTACATAGAATATATATATCTATATAGATCAAAATATTTTGTAGATTACGGAGGACTTTGCGGGATATGTCAGGCAAAGTTTAAAGTAACAGATACGATAAGATATGTTTTAGCAGATATGCTAAGATATGAATTTTTGTCTATACGCTATTCATGCAATCAATGCAGCAAGACGTGTCTTAGACTAAAAATGATAAGCAGGTAATTTCCTGAGGATGATAAGTAGTTAATTTTCGACACAAAATGATAAGTAAAACTTTTGACATGCAGACACGGTCGAAGTCCAGACTCACTAATGCATCCTATCGACTTATCAGTTAGACACACTAATGCAGACCTGGTTCGCTAAGACCACCGCTCTGATACCAACTGAAAGGACCCGTTCATATACATTATAAACGATTCACAATAGTTGATTACATTGCGAGGTATTTGACCTCTATATGATACATTTTACAAACATTGCATTCGTTTTTAAAAGACAAACTTTCTTTACATTGAAAATTGACAGGCATGCATACCATTTCATAATATCCACTATCTAACTATAAATTGATTTAATAATAATCTTTGATGAACTCAATGACTCGAATGCAACGTTCTTCGAAATATGCTATGAAAGACTCCAAGTAATATCTTTAAAATGAGCAAATGCATAGCGGAAGATTTCTTTAACACCTGAGAATAAACATGCTTTAAAGTGTCAACCAAAAGGTTGGTGAGTTCATTAGTTTATCATAATCATTTATTTCCATCATTTTAATAGACCACAAGAATTTCATTTCCAGTTCTCATAAATATACGTCCCATGCATAGAGACAAAAATAATCATTCATATGGTGAACACCTGGTAACCGACATTAACTAGATACATATAAGAATATCCCCTATCATTCCGGGATCCTCCTTCGGACATGATATAAATTTCGAAGTACTAAAGCATCCGGTACTTTGGATGGGGTTTGTTAGGCCCAATAGATCTATCTTTAGAGTTCGCGTCAATTAGGGTGTCTGTTCCCTAATTCTTGGATTACCAGACTTTAATAAAAAGGGGCATATTCGATTTTGATAATTCAACCATAGAATGTAGTTTCAATTACTTGTGTCTATTTCGTCAAACATTTATAAAAGCGCATGTATTCTCAGTCCCAAAAATATAAAGGGTAAAAAGGTAAATGAAACTCAACATACTGTATTTCGTAGTAAAAATACATATAACGTCATTGAACAAGTGCAAGGTTGGCCTCGGATTCACGAACCTAAATTAATTATATATATTTATGTGTTGGTCAATATTTGTCTAACAAATTAGGTCAAGTCATAGTGTACCACAATCCTAATGCTCGAGACTAATATGCAAAAGTCAACAAAAGTAAATTTGACTCAAAATAATTTCCAAAAATCTATACATGATTAATATATAGTTTAAATATCGTCATTTTATATTTTTAAATATTTTTAAAAGATTTATTAGAGTAAATAATATAATTTATTTATTAATAAATAAAATTTTATATTAAATTTATATAATAAAATATAATTTTATATATATTAAGTAATAAAATTTATAGGGTTCATTTAATATCATAAAGATAATATGATAGGTATTATTAAAGTAAGTTATTACACGTAGTAAAATATGTTTGTATCACATATTTATTTGATAAAATAATATCTATAATGATAGTAAGTAAAAGTTGTATTATTTTGTAATAATTATTATTATAAAAATATCAATATTTATAATTACTAAGATGACATTATGATAAAACGATAATTCTAATTATGATAACTTTAATATTTACGATAATTTTTAATATTATCTTTAAAATAATAATTCTATTTAAAATAATAATAATAATGATATTTTATAGTAACAATGACATTTCTATTAAAATGATAATTTTTGTTAAAATGATAGTTTTAATACTAACGATACTTTTAATAATAATAGTAATGATAAAAATAATAAGAACGATAATTTTATCTAAATCAATATCTTATAATATTTTAATTTCATCATGATACTCTTACTCATTATTTCCCAATCGTTTCGTTTAATAGCTTTTAATCGTCTTTTATATCGTGTTCATAATAATGATAATATTAGTAATCAAAATAATTAGGTGTTACAAATATTTGTTTTAATTATACTAATATTAATAATGATAGTTACTATAACATTATTAACGATAATACTAATAATTATCTTAATGATAATATAGTAATAATAATAATAACAATAACAATAACCATTTTTAAATAATGATATATATATTAATAATGATAATAATAATAATAATACTAATAATAATAATAATAATAATAATAATAATAATAATAATAATAATAATAATAATAATAATAATAATAATAATAATTAGATAATAATAATAATACTAATTATAACTTTAACGATAATAACGATAGTAATAATAAAAAAAATAACAATTTTTAATGATAAATCCCTTTTATTGATAAAGATAATAATAATGATAATAATAAGATAAAACTAGAACGACGATAAAAACGACGATAATAATAATAATCATTTTTAATAAAAATATCGAAAATTCAATTGATTATAACTTCTAATCCGTTCATCGAAACCATTCGATATCTAAAGGAAAAGTTCTTAATTTTTCGCTAGCTTTCCAAGGACATGCATATCTTATACCTTATCTCAACCGCAAGTGTAACTAATTCAAGATTCAACCTAACCTGTGTAAGGGCAATATCAAAAGTACAAGCATGCATAATCCTAAATACTCGAGCACTAGTCAGGGATACACTATTAGTATGTAAAAGTTAAATTATGAATACTCACGTATCAATATTGAGATTCAATATTGCAGGAAAGGTACGTAGATGCAACGGAAATGATAAACACTATATTGATCTCACGAGCATACCCATGAACCATACTCAATCACCTCCATAGCTATAACCCATAATTTCCTTAATCCTATCCTACTCGAAAAACAATTTCGAAATCACTCGGCCAGCACTCCGTCGTAATATTTTATGTATACTAATAATATCTTGAAATAATACGGAGTAAATATATATATGTAAATCGATTGAGAGAGTTTAGAGAAAAATATTTTCAAGTTTCTATGAAATAATGAAACCTATTGAATTCTATTTATAATAGATTTTTGAATTATTAAAGTGAATTATTAAAGTATGAATTATTAAAGTGAATTATTAAAGTGAATTATTAAAGTATGAATTATTAAAGTGAATTATTAAAGTATGAATTATTAAAGTGAATTATTAAAGTTAAAGTAAAGTAAAAATAAAGTAAAGGTAAAGTTTAAGTATAGTAAAAGCAGTGTTGTAAAAGTCGGCCGACTTGGCCGACGCGTCGGCCGATGCGTCGTTTTTATGGGTTCACCGTCCCGTTTTTTCTGAAAACGACTCAAAAGACGGTCAGAGCTAAAAGTGCGGTCAAAGTCTGTCAAAGACTGTCAAAAACGGTCAAAGTCAGTCAAATTTTCGACAAGATCTGATATATTTTAAAATTAGGGTTTGTTTTCATTTTTTGGACCACTCTTTTCTCTGCGTCCTTACTGATTATGTACTCGGTAACATTAATTGAGTTTGCAATTTGATTGTTTTTAAATTCGAGTT